>NC_050186.1:20520901-20883401 GCF_008315115.2 Sander lucioperca | reverse complement strand
GCACAAAGACAAAGAAATTAAACAGATTTGAAATTTGAACTTTATTGTAAGGAGGATAACCCCTTGAGATGAAGCATCTCGTTTTCGAGGGGGTCCTCGAGACACAAGACAAAGACAATACAGCACATGTATATTCACACTCGCTAAAGCTCTCCCTCATCCCGCCTCGCCCATCCCACCCGCCCAATCCTTATTGGAAACAAATCCATGTATAAAACATATTGCAGTATTAAGAGGCATGACAACATTTAGCCCATACATACACATATGTGTGTGTGTGTGTGTGTGTGTGTGTGTGTGTGTGTGTATGTATGTATGTATGTATGTATGTATGTATGTATGTATGTATGTATGTATGTATGTATGTATGTATGTATGTATGTATGTATATATATATATATATATATATATATATACATACACACATATACATTCATAATATACATACGCACACCTACACTCGCATGTATACACATAAATAAAAGGAAAGGACAAAAAGTATCCTGAATATTTGGGTATATAAAACAAAAGTCCAGTCACACAAAGGAAAACCTTTACAGCAACAGTTTGCATGCAAGTAAGTAAAGAGCGATGTTTTGAAGGAGTGCAAAGAAGTGACAGATCTTAGAGACCCTGGCAGGCTATTCCAGTCTGAAGGGGCTTTAAATTTAAAAGGTACGTCTACCACTCTCTTTGTAGATGTTTGGCAGAGTGAAGAAGGGATATTCAGTGTGTCTCAATCTATAGCTGGGTCTATATGGAATTAAATATTCCTTCAGGTAAGGAGGATAAACTTGTTAGATATATACAGTTTCACAATGTGTCTACAATGAGGCCAATGCTCTTGAGTTTCTGCTTTCATACTGCAGCCTTATCAAGTGTCCCTGTATCCCTCTCGCTACTTGTTGCTGTACTGACATCCCATCTTTGTGTCAACAACACAGGAGCTTTTGGAAATCTCAGCCTTCTTTCTAAGTCAGAGGATTGTGTGTAGTGTTCTTCTTTGTTTGCAGATGAGCCACATGGCTCCATGTGTTACACATGTAGGCTATACAAAGCGTGAAGCACATAAAGTCGTGATGCACTGATCCAATCTGTTAGATCAGTATCTGCAACAGATCTACCTTATAAATCAGACTGATATCAGCCAGACGTGAACATTCCATATTAAATACAACTTTCTCGTCCATGTTATTATAAAATATGTTGTTTTTGCTATCAGTTACATTCATTCAGCCACGGCAGCGCCACAGAAATACAATAAATGGCCTTATGTTACCTTACATAAAAATGATCCCAATGCAGCTTTAAATTTGAACAACAGAACCGGTTGACTCTTTTAAATCCACTTCTTAGAAACTACATATTCCACAGAGGAGCGCAGACCATATTGGTCATAGTCCTCATTAAGTAAAGTTCATGTGTTTCCACCAGGAATTTGTTTAGCCTTGGTGGTGAGCTTTGATAATTTTACATCATACTAGCTTCAGCCCAGAGCTGCTTGCAGTCTTCTGCATGTTTGACCCTCTTGCTCATATATGCTGCACAAAGGATTGTGGGTCAGAATAGCCAGAGAAGCATGCTAGCTCGGCATACTGCATTTGACATACTATGTATTGGGACATACTAATTGGAACACAGGGAAAAATGTCCAAAATATAAAAATACATCTTCTGTAACTCTTGAGTTTCTTCATGTAAATCTACTATTTTGTGATGCATGCATATCTAAAAGATGAATCAAAAGGATAGTCAAATACTGTCTTTATATGTTTTATGTCCTTTGTGTTCACAAGCTCTGTTTATGTATGTCAAGTAGTATTTGTATACTGTATGTTACATGTCTTTTATACTCATTTGGGTTATGTAAGGTTTGTGGGTTTTTGTAATTATTTGTATAACACCTATGGCAAAACTTAATAAAAAATAATTAAAGAAAGAGTAAATGTCCCCAACATTTTA
Source organism: Sander lucioperca (assembly GCF_008315115.2). NCBI lineage: Eukaryota > Metazoa > Chordata > Actinopteri > Perciformes > Percidae > Sander > Sander lucioperca. Next base: position 20,881,440 of record NC_050186.1, on the reverse strand, counting down.
TACGTTCAGATTGCATCAAAGCCCTCAAGTCTGAAGCTGACTGTCACCAATTTCCAGCTTGGCAGAGAGTTTAGGTAGGTGGCAGTTTAGCCAAGAGTGGCTCCTAAGTGGGTTGAATGTGAAACTACTTACGTCATCCTTCATGGGCTCTTTGGGAGGGTTGAACTCCTCATGGTATGAGCGGCCACTTGGCTGATGAATTAGTCTGGGGAAAAGGAGGGGAGACGGAGAGAAGAGGTGGAGGAGGAAAGGACAAGGACGGAAAAGAAATCAGAGAGCAGAGGAGGACAGATGAGGGTTAGACAGCCACAGTGACTCACTAACTACTTAACTGTCCTTTTCACATCCTACATAATGCCCTTGTCCCACTTGGGCTTGAAAAGGCAGCAGCCAGCATCGTCCTCCTCACAAAAGACAGAAAGACCCCCGCAGACAGAAAGATGGCTCTTTGCAAACTAAATGTGTTTTTATTCAGTGTGGCGTACAGATAATGTAGGAGTGGTTATTGTGAAGAAACAAGAACAAAAACTGTGACGCAATAAAAAACACTAATAAAATTGTTCACGTATTGTCTACTAGCGCTGACATGTGAAGGTCTCTAAAAACCCGTCTGCCTGTTAAATGTGTGGGGGTCAGCGTCAAATCAGAGCAGAGTTCTATTAAACTGTTGTAAAAGAGTTATGTGAATAATGATATGTTGCACAATGGGGACAGCAGAGCTGAAGACATGGAACCAACAAGACATTACCAGTTAAGTTGTTATAAAATGTCTGTTTTTCTCTTCAGGCCTCAACCTGTAGAGCTTACATAAATCAATCAGTGCCAGGTCAGACCAGAAAGTGACACAGAGAAATTGATCTGATTGAGCATCTTTACAGAATAGGTGGCGCTGTAACCTTGGTGATGTAGTGACTATTTGCAGGATGTGCAACGGCTACTGTTGGTTGTGGCTTGAGTCACTTGTTTCAAAATAGATACAAGAGGTAAAGTCTACTGGTGCTGCTTGTTATTCAGCAGGGCATCAGAAAGGACAAACTAGGATGTAGGCAGAAGTAAACAAGCCTGATTACTGAGATGGCCTTTTGTTTGGAAACCTGCGCAATAACACCGTAATATGTGTAACATTTAACTGCTTTTGCAAAACAAATTGAAATGCTGTTAAAAAAAAAAGGCTGTAATCTAAAAGAAACATACACTTCAACATATTTCAGTCCAGTTTTAACTGACAGCTAGACACATTTTCACCGGTCAGCACTGTTGAGACGATATGAAATTGGTCAACGTCAAAGATTTGAGTGCCCAAGTTTGCCAAAGTTGAAATGAACTGATCTTGTTCTGCAATTTCGCTGTTGAAAGCTGGTGTGACTGTTGCAGAAATAATGAGAAATATATTAACTAACTTTCTAAAAGAACTGTGTATCCTTATCATAGAACACATATTTCCCCTTATATGAATTTGAATGGTTTCTGGCACCTTAAAGTGAGGAGGTCACCTTTCTTAATAGCACTTGTGCCTCTTTGACTTTGTTTGCTTCATCATTATTACATCCTGTGTTTCTCAATGTAAATGTGAGTGTCACTAATGAGCTGTAGCTTTAATCTAATATTCAGTTTTTTGTTCTATACACATGTCCCTTTGGAGACATTAAAAAAACAGTTTCACCGCACAGTTTAAAAAGTACACAGAGGCACCGAGCAGCTGTGGTATTCAGCACATTTCATCAGGGACACGTTGACTTCTTTAAGGATTCAACCTGTGACCTTCCAGCTGCAGGAGGCTCTCAAACCCCCTCAGGCCACCTCCTCCGTTAATCGCGTGCTTTCACGCTCCACTTCTCTCCAGCCCTATCTCACTGTCCCAGACTCTTCTGTTCACATGAATCAATCTACCTGCCCGGGTGGATTTAACACGTAGACAGAATGAGGAGCTCATCAGCCAAAAGGAAAAGCACCATCCTGGGAACTCATAAACCACTGTTGTGCCTGGGACATAAAACAGATTGGATCCTCTCTCTGGTCTTGAATAATTAATTCTCTCTCACGCTGGCTCCTACCTGCCACAGATCCTGCGGACCAACAGAGAATCATCAACGGCGAACTCGATCACAGAGTCCAGCTTCTCGTGTCTCTTGTCCAGCAAGTCGTCCAGCTGCAAGAGACAAACACAGAACGAATCAAACATACGACATGACAGACACCGCCACCATTGATTAATTCGCCCCACCAACGCACCAATGCCCTGCATCCACCAGCCTGATTGCCATATTAGCAGTATGCAGCACTACCACTTTGCTTTTTGTTTTTTTGGTTTGTTTGTTTTTTATATATTTATTTATCATCATTTATATGTTTTGGTTTCCTTATACATTATCTTTACATTGCCTACTCAATGTAAGTGTAGGTGTGTGTATATGTGTGTGTGTGTGTGTGTGTGTGTGTGTGTGTGTGTGTGTGTGTGAGAGTGTGTGTGTGTGTGTGTGTGTGTGTGTGTGTGTGTGTGTGTTTGGATATGTCTGTGTGAGTGTGTAAGAGTGAGAGAGTTGGAGGGTCAGAGAAGGAGAGCATAGGCATGTGTTAACATTATTTGCCATTGTAAGCATTTAACGGCCTGATCTAATTGGTCTATTCTGTTTTTTTTGTCTTTGTATAAGTTTGCCTTAGTTGTCCGTTTGATTTGGGAAAGGGGGGGGGGGGGCTTGTGTATCTTCACCATTTTGCTGTCCCATGCTTTGTTATTTGAATACTGTAATCCTCTCACTTCGTATCTGAGAGAACTCCTGTACATATACTCTTGTATTGAAATTTCCATAGATAAATCATACATAAAAAAGAAAAGATACGACATGACGGATATCTATTGATCAGGCTTTTTCTTTTCCTTCCACTTTTCTGATAGGATGACTAATAATAAAATCATCAGTTAATGTCTGAAATGTTAAATATAAAAAATGTTTTGCTGTTGCAGAGTGAAAAATTCACCAGTTCAGACACAACCTCCCTTTCTCTCGTTCTTTTCATTTTTGCTTTGATTTTCAACAACTTATTATTAGAGACATGCATTTATTCCAAAAGTATATTTGATCATACTTTAGTAGATGAGCTATTCTCATTTTTCATGTTAATTTGCAGAAATCTTCCTCCATGATCTTTCATGAAGCTTTGTTTTTGGGAAATAATGTTTTTGCGTTTTACTGGAAAATCTTACTGAAAGAATGTTTTGGCTGAAAAAAAGCTGCTATCTAACCATACTGCAGTGATGGTTTTGTAGACAGTGGTCACTCCCTTTCCTGCGTGTGTGATTATCCTTTTTTTTTTTTAAATTTTTAGGGCTGTCAGCATTAATGCTAACCACCCAGGGAAAGCACTATTTTGGAGAGTGCTACTTGCCGACCTGTGGATGAAACCAAATCCAAAAAAATTACTACAGCTCTTGCGAAACGGGTGGCAACTAACTGCAGACCTGTCAGCATCGTAGAGGACTCGGGTCTTAAAGACGTACTACGGTTGGCATGTTCTGACCTGTCTCACTGCCGTCGAGGAGGACAGTAGTTTCACGGATACACAGCCTGTACGACACGGAGAAAGCAGCCAAACTGGAACTGCTGCAAGGTGCAAACGCTGTCTCATTAAGCGGTGATCACTGGACGTCAGTTAGAGTTTAGATTCTCGGCCCGAGCCCGACCCGAGCTAGACCGGACCTCGGGTCGGGCTCGGGCCGTTATTTTCCGCCACATCCTCGGGCCGGGCCAGGCCCGGGCCGGACCTTTGATCAAGCAATTTTTTTTTTTTTTTTTTATCCATTACCTTATTATCCTATTTGGGTGGGGAGAAAGCTATGCCATAATCAGAAATATTATAAATATATATATAGGCTATATAACAAATGTGTAGCCTACAAAAGTTAGGCTGCAGTTACAAAATGCAGCACTTCATGCGCGGAGTCTCGTCCTCTCGCACGCATCACACCGGGAGCTTGAAGATGTAAAGAAAAAAACAAAAAAAAAAAACAGGAGAATTAACTTTGAGTGTGGAGGAAAGTCAGAGGTATGGAAGCAGTTTAAACAAGTCGTGGGCAGTGACAACAATATGTTGTTCATCATTGTTTCTTTTTTTTTTACCTTTCTTCATTCGGATCCATTTGCGATCCGTTCCATTCTAAACAAACAGCGCAGTTTACAGGCTTTGTCCTTGTTGTATTATTCTAAACAGATTTCTGCAGTTCAAACAACTCTGAATTGTAGTTGAGAACATCAGTTATAACGGCCTACGTATTAAAAAAATTGTCGGGTTTAAATGAGGCGGGTATGGCTGCAGCCTGGAGCGTCCCATGTCAAGCCGTCCCGTCTCATGCCGTCTCGTCTCATGCCGAGGCGTGTCCAACGGTAAGTTCAGAGGGTCAAAAATACGAAATCGAATTATTTTCCAGATGGAGATACGGGTAAGTTCATGGGCGTCAGTTTGGTTTGAAATGTGTTGGTGACAGAGACGCAAATTTGGAAGTACATTTCCAGAAGTGCTGGGTACAATGACGCATTATTTTTTTTTTTCTCTTTCGAGCAGGTCATGTTTGAAAGACGCTGTCCTGTAGCTAATGAATAAAAACGTGGTTTAATGTACGTAAACAATGATTACCAAATGTCTCTCTCATATTGCTCCTCATAACCACTGAAAACTGTCAAAAAATCCAACCCAAAGTGCAATTATTATGGAAATTATCTGACATCTGACGCGTTTCTGCTTCACATTTTCAGCAGGGCAGCGGAGCCGCTGTGGGTTGACTCCCCACGGTTCTCATGGGCGTTATAAGTCATAATGTGAAAAAGCTTAACGTGGTTTAATGTACCTAAACAACGATCAATCATCACCACATTTCTGGTTAGATTTTTTGACAGTTTTCAGTGGTTATGAGCAATATGAGAGAGACATTTGGTAATCATTGATCATTGTTTAGGTACAAGCTTTTTCCTCGCCATAGGCGCCAATGAAGAAGAAAATGTTAATGTGAGAACTTAATCGTTGGAATGTGAGAACTTAATCGTTGGATTTCGGTTTAGTTCTTTTGACAGGCTTAAGTGTTCATTATAAGATATGGCCATGAGAAATTTGGTGATGATTGATCGTTGTTTAGGTACACCGTACATTAAACCACGTTAAGCTTTTTCACGTTAAGCAGAATGTCCCGAGAGAGAGAGAGAGAGAGAGAGAGAGAGAGAGAGAGAGAGAGAGAGAGAGAGAGAGAGAGAGAGAGAGAGAGATGGGTGGGGGGGGGAGAGATTTTTTTTGCATCTGTCGCTCAAGAATTATATGTGTTATGGACTTTTTTTTAACTAAATTGAGCTAGAGGTTTTCAAAAAAAAGTGGTGGGTACAAAATGACTCATGACGAAATCTGGTAGGTACCCACTGTCCCCACACCGAAATCGACGCCTATGGCACGTTTGTTGCAATCAATTGAAAAACGTTTAAACTGTAAAGTTTAAAGTTTAAAGTAACAATTTTAGCCATACATATAGTTTGCTGATTTCTGGATGTTATTGTTGTGTCCCTGATGTTAACGTACATTTGATGAAACCTGCATCAGCGTTGGTTGACATTTGTTAGCGAATATTATAACTCTATACCTAGAGCAATTTATGGTTGCAGACAAATATGGTTTCTTTCTGTGATTTTCCTTAAGGTACACTCAGTGTCTTAAAAAAAATTAAGTATTAAAGTAGTAAACGCCAGCTTTTTTAAAAAAAAATAAAGTATTAAAGTAGTAAACGCCAGCTTTTATTTTGAAAAGTAGAAGCTCGGTGACGGCACCAGGCGGGACGGCATGAGACAGGACGGCATGAGATGGGACGCTCCAGGCTGCAGCCATACAGTCTTGGATTTTTTGGGCCGATCTAAGCTCTAACGTCAGTGAGTAATCAACATGATTTAGGAGTTAGTAAACACTATATTGACTCTGGTAAGGATAGGGATTTTCAGTTAGGTACTTGATTTGTACTTTGGTACTGGAATTGTGCAATAATGACAGATTCACACATTTTTGTTTTGTTTACAGTAAATAAATAATAACAAATACAAATCATTCATAAAGTAACTTTCCTTGCATTAATTTGATTCCCTATCAAGATACACTGGTAAGAATTTCTTTCCATTGTTAATATGTACTTAAAGACAGTTCTGAAATGCAAAATAATAGAATTTTAATCATGTGATAAAATATGCGATTAATCGCGATTAACTATAGAAATTCAGCAATTAATCGTGATTAAATAAAATTAATCGTTTGACAGCCCTAATTTTTTTTAATTGTATTAGTGTTTGTTAGTGGTGTCAATATGTTCAATGTAAGAATGTCTCCTTGAAATGAACAACCTGTCATGTCCATATTGAATTGCAATAATAATAATAATAATAATAATAAGAAGAAGAAAATAAAAATAAATAAATAAATTAAATGCTATCTGTCCTGCAAAAAGGGGCAATGCTTTAGCTTTAATGAAACATTAATTTATTATTTGTAGGTGTATTATGTGCGACCAGGCAATTTTTGAGTACCGCCTCTTAGTTTCTTTAGTTTTACACTGATGCATTTCACTCATCGGTCAGTGGAAATTAAGGGATGTAGGACTTTCTTATCTTGTGAAGACTCTAAAAACAATTTACGTAAAAAAATGCAGGGTTTTTTATTCGAAATAACAGCAGAAATATGCAACGTGATCTGTCACAGTTTGTCTTGCTAGGATTGTAGCCTCTTTAAACTGTGCCGTTAGTGCCAACTGCTGAAATTAAATGAATAGTTCAACATTTGGCAAACAGGATTGTTTACTTTCTTGTAGAGCATTCTATGAGAAGATAAATACCACTCTCGTGTGGATAAAGTATGGAGCTAGAGCCAGGATCAGAACTCTAAAACTCATTATAATACCACGTTGTATCTTGTTTGTTTAATCTGTACACAAGCCAAAATGTAAAAACAACAAGTTGTGGTTTAGGGGAGGAACATCCTGGAACTATTTCACTCTGGCCGCAGTGATTTCCTGTTTTGTTTTTCTGGGAAGAAGGCAAATAGGCAAATTTTCTAAAATGTCAAACTATTATTGGACTCTATTTTGATCTATTAATTCCACTCTGTAAAGTTTTTGTTTCACATGATAACAGCATCAAATCAAATCCTAACCATCTCTGCTTGTTTGACTGTGCGAGGGAATCCGTCTAACAGGAAGCCGTTCCTGCAGGGCGCCGTGTCCAGGTTCTTCTCTATGAGCTCCACGACCATCTCATCACTGACCTGCAAGTGAACAAAAGACAATTCTCTCATCCATCTACTGACACTGTAATCTGCTACATCCTGCATAGCAACAGCTCTGCACAGGAGGCACATGAAGAGAGCCAACAACACTATGGCCTTTACTAGAAAACACACAGTTCAATTGCTTACAGTTTAATACATACGATTTCTTCACTGGCCATACAGTCATTTAACATCCTCCATTAGTAGATACTGCTTTATGCAGAGGAGTATTAGTAATAGTAAGAGAGTAAGTAATAGTATTACTTTTCTCAATAAATGGCTTAGCTCCAACTTGAAGGAATGGAAATTTCTCAGGAAAAATCTGGTTTGCTGTCTTACACTTGTTGCACTCCACACTTGTGTTTTAAGGCCATTTTAGCTGTTAATGTCATGGAAGACAAACAAAACACAAGATATGTAGTCATGTGGGACTCAACATGAAAGGCTGTAACGTCAACAGAGCCTCAGAGTGGGCTAAAAAAGCAGAGAAAGAAAAATACACAGAGCTCTTGAGAAGCAGATGAGCAGAAACATTACCAGCTTGCCAGCATCCATGGTCTTCTTGAGCCTCTGGCCGAGCTCCGAGCCTGAAGCCACCATGGCCCTCAACATGTCTCCGGTGGCCAGGTGGCAAACACAGTAATGCTCTGCTAGCCGAGGGGCCTGCAGGGAGAAGCACAGAGATTAATTAACTATTAAAGTTTTAAATTATCACCTCGTACTGGATGAAGACAATGTTTGGTTGTGAATTTTAACATTGTTCTTCCCACTGTTCTGTCAGAGAGCCAACCACCTGCATTGTTGGCTGTTAAAAGCATGAAAACTGTGTATTTTGGCTGTGAGACCAAAATGTTTTAGCAGCAGGACCGAGCTACATCTCATATACAACGACAACAACAACATATAAAAACAACTACATATACAACTCTACTGATAAGTCGACTAGATATTAGGAATACCTCCGCTCTAATAATGAGGTGAAAGCTTTGTTCCCGGGTTATTTTTTTATTTATTTAAGTTGCTCTCAGGAGATGAAGATGAGAAGAAGTTAGGACTGGTTGTGCTTTAAGAAGCAGTACCTTAACATTTTGCACATGGCTTTTTCTGCATACAGCATGCACCATATGGAAGAAAGCAACATGCAACACAACTAAGGCTGCAACTACAGATTATTTTCATTGTTGATTAACCTACAGATAACTCTCAAAATGATTTCAAATGTTTCAATTGTTTTGTCCGACCAAATGCCAAGACACTCAGTAGACTATCGTATAAGAAAAAGACGATCAGAAAGTCATCACATTTTAGAAGCTGGAATCAGAGAAAGTTTGACATTTTTGCAAAACTTACTTGAAAAATAACTTTAAAATATTAACTGAATAACCGAACAGTTGCTGGTAATTTTATGTTGATTGAGTTATTCGTTTTAGCTCTAAATACAAGAATCCACCCGTCCAAAACAGTTGGCTCTTCAGAGCACTCAATAAGTGGGATTGCCACAGAGTTATTTACTGAGAACACAAGACTCAAACCAGATCACAACACGTGTTAAAGAAACAAGATACTAAACAAACACGCCAGAACAAGTTGACTGTGCACTTCAACACGCATGTGTGACCGATCTGAGAGGACTACATAATGAGATGACCATCAATAGACTGAAGGAGGTCATTGTGACACATTTCAGTTTCTGACAAAGTTACAACACAGGGTTAGGTAACCCTAACCCTTTGGTCCCAGACTCTCCACCTAGCATTTCTGGCACCAGCAGAGAAAGATTTCATTCAGATAATTAACGATTATTTTCAATATCACTCAAAATGGTTATTTTTGATCAATCATTTAGCTGATCAAATGTAAAAGAATAGTGAAAATGCCCATCAAAATTTCCCAGGGCCAAAGATGGCTTTTTTAAATTGTTTTATTTTGTTGGACAAAGAATCTACAACCCAAAGATACTCAATATATCATGATAGAAAACAAAGAAACCAGCAAATCCTCACATTTAAGAAGAAGGGGAGAGTGTATACTTCCAGACAAGGCACCCCTTTTCTTCTCTGCTTCTCTTCATATTCGTCAGATTCATCTACCAACCCTTATAGAGCTGGCTCAGGTTTGCCTTGGACCAGCTCTTAGTTATGCTGTTATAGTTTTAGATTGTGGGGGTCTTCCTTAGACACACTCAGATGCTCTCTGCTCTCTCTTTCCATCTGTGTGCCTTCATGTCCCAGAAATGCTGGTTACTAATTTTGCTCTGGGGAGCTTATTCCCCTTATGTTTTCTCGCCCCGCAGTTTTCCTTGGATTAGGGTGGCACCTTGGTCCTGCTCGACGCCATTTACTACTACAACTGCTATTTCTAGTTACATTATCTTTATTGTGACTATAATTGTCACTTTTCATCATACCCCCAACCGGCATCGTCAGACACCGCCCACCTAGAGCCTGGGGCTGTCCGAGGTTTCTCCCCAAAAGGAAGTTTTCCTCACCACTCGAGGTTTCTGCCTAACAGGAAGTTTTTCCTCGCCACTTTTGCACTAAATGCTTGCTCTTGGGGCAATTATTGGAATTGAAGGGTCTTTGTATATTATAGAGTGGTGTCTAGACCTACTCCATCTGTAAAGTGTCCTGAGATAACTCGTTATGACATTGAATTGAACCATTTTCTCATGATAAAAACTGATGCCTGCTATCTTTTGACTTATTCATTTAAATCGACTACTGATAAAACCACAGTACAGTCCACAGTAACACTATACAGATAATGAATTTATGCTGACTTTGATTATATAGTTACGTATTTATACCACTAGAGTGCAATCTTATACCTGCACTTTATATTTTGGTAACTGCTGCTTATGTTCACACTGTAAAATCTTGGCATATTCATATCTTTATTCTATACATTACTCTGCACTTTACTGCTTTTTGCACTTTTGGTTAGATGCCAACTACATTTTGTTTCTGTTAGCATTGCAAACTTTTTATTGACCAATTAAATAATGTTATTGACAACTAAATTGCCTTTGAGGCTGCCCTGCAATTAACCTTTAGTCTTGAGTTTAGCACTGTGTGTGTAAATGGTACAACAAAAAGATGACAAAAGCTAACCTTTGACACCAGAGTTTTAGCTAATTGCGTGCATACATACATGTTTCTTAATGTCTCGGATACTAAATGAAGTTGTTATAGTAACGTTAGTTAACTTCCCTCTTAAATATGTTTGTCAGTGTAATAGTATTACACTGACAAACATATTTAAGAGTAATAAAGCCATTTTAGCAGACTGTCCAGCTGTGTATCCTGAGAGTTGTAGTCACAAACAGAACCCGGTAAAGCCAGGTAGGTTAGCATTAGCAGCATTAGCTTATGGCTTGTACTACTACTGACATTTAACATCCATGCCGACCATGCGTTAAATGCTATAGTTGCTCCAAGCTAATGGCTAATAGCTAGCTCCGTTAGCTCTCCCTCTTACCTGGGTCCCCTTCCCGGCTCCGGGTGGTCCGAGCAGGATGGCACGAATCCCCTCCTGCACATCGGCTATCGCCTCCTTCAGTTGCGTGCTGGGGGCCATGTCTATAACGGGAGACCACCAGGGCAGAAACTTTAGTAAAGTCTGTCTGTTTCGTCCTGGTGACACTTTTAGCCAAGTTCAGCCAGGAAAGGAAAATCCTCCGCCTACTTTCTGCTACGACAGTTAAATCCCGCCCCTTACAGGACAATAAAGGGTTTTGATTGGCCATGAGACTGTTCTGTCACTAATTATGTGCGTTGATTGGATGAAATTTGGGTGACGCCACGTTGAGTGACATCCGAAAAAGGCTTGTTGAATATGTTAAGGAATTTAAGTAATTTTTAGGTTTTATTTTATTATAAATTAGTGCATTTATTGTTGATATTATTTACTTGTCTTTTTATTTATTTATTTGTTTTGTAGAATCTTAACTCAAAGTTCACTTACTTACTGAGATAACTGATAATGTTACTGATGCAGCTGAAAGTTCAGAAAAAAGCTTTTTTTAGTGTTTCATTTTTGGTGTTGGGAATAGTGCAAAATAAATAAACACGGTAAATAAAATTCATAAGCAAAAGCCTACTTACTGAAGCAAACTTCTTCTACTGATATGAAATGCAGTTTGAAACTCGTAAAAAAGGTAATAATTAGTCTTTGAGTTATTTAGCCTATTTATTGTGAAAATCATTAATGTTTTCTAAAAACTAAACATTCCCCATGTCTGGGCAGGAAGGTTTCTACACATTATATTATAATATTTTAGACAATCATACATGTATTTTCCCCTGCAAAAACATTTTAGTAGACTTTACTGACTATGTAGGATGGTATAGTAATACTATAATGGGGTAGCCTATAGCCTCACTTTTATTGATATGTTTTGTATTTCCCTTTGTTTGATAGTGAAGATGGAGAGAGAGAGAGAGAGAGAGAGAGAGAGAGAGAGAGAGAGAAAGAGAGAGAGAGAGAGGTAATTTCTGCAATTTCTCTTGTTTTTTAATAGTTTGTTTTACCCTTTTTCCACCAGAACAACTCTTTCTGCCTTATCAACAGAGGAACCTCGTCACGTTCTATATAAAACCCTAAACTAAATAACAAAAAAGACCAAAACCTCATCTTTCTTATCTATCTGTGAGTTCATTGTTACAGATCATAAATAATGTGTTTCATCTGAACTAAAAAAGGAAGAGAAACATTTCTTCAGATGACCTAAAAAAGTTTACAAAACGTTCATAAAGCCTTCCCCATTTCGGGTCCAGGAAGGATCTTTTTTTTTTTTTGTTCAGTGAAATGCTTATTTAAGTTCCTGAAGTGACTGATGATCACATTGATACAATGTCTGAAGCTGAGGTTCTGTACTCTGATGTCAAGTTCACAAGAGAAAGGGGAAACACTGGTGAGTCTTAAATATGATACTTTATCTATCTATCTATCTATCTATCTATCTATCTATCTATCTATCTATCTATCTACCAATCTATCTATCTATCTATCTATCTATCTATCTATCTATCTATCTATCTATCTACCAATCTATCTATCTATCTATCTATCTATCTATCTATCTATCAGTAGGCTTTACGTCCCTTCTGAATTTCTAAGAATGACATCAGAGCTATAAATACCTCCAAGATGTGTTTTTGTCATTTGTCAAAGTTTAAGTAAAATACAGTATTAATGTTTAATCTAACACTTTCTCTATAATCAGCACATATTCGCAGCTCACTCAACAGAAAGTTTTGTGTTTTGTGTTTCAGGGACCGCTTCCTCACCGGCTGAAACCACATACTCTGAGGTCAGGATCTCCAAGACGCAGCCATCCACAGGGCTTCCTGGTGGGTAATGAAAAGAAGTGATGTGACCTCCAGTCAGTGCTTATCATGAAGCAAACTGCCACCGGTCTTAGCATTTCTTATTTCTTGTTGGAGTAAAAATCTGTATTCTTTATAACGTACAACCAAATTTATTGCAGTAAAGAATTTCAATTGCTGCCTTAACCTTTAGTATTTAATAAAATGTGTATTCTTCCTTCAAAATGTTGCATCCTTGTGTAACTTTAATCAGTTTTAAACCACCTTTAATGTTTGTACTGTAAATATACAATAATATTGGGAGAATGCATTCTACGTGGATGGGTTTAAAGATAATTTACTGTAAATGCCAAAGCCATGATTTTTTTTTTTAAACATATACAGTAGCATATAAGCCAAAAATATCAATGATTACATTTCAGGAGCACCAAAGTGACAATTGGCATGTTGTGTGTTTCTCAACTGACTGAATTTTCAAAATTACATAAGTTACAAATCAAACATTAGCTATCTAAACAAACGTATAATAACTTCAGAAGCTGTCAGCATGAGCTTTGACTGAGGTAAACTGAATACGGAGCAAACATTAGTTATCGACTGGTGCGAGTTTGACCACACCTTATTGCAAATAGTTTAGCTTTAAAATGTCAAAAACAGGCGTCAAAACATTCCTCTCTTGTAATATCACCGTTACAGTTATTCTCAATCGTTTGGCAAAATCGTTGAATGACAATGTCAAGCTATATGACTATTTAAATCAACATTAGGTCAGTTGTTCCCATGACTATAGTCATTTATAGTAGCGTTGGCACAAAATGCACTCAATAAGCCTTGCAGATCAAAATAGTTTGCATTAATTTGCTGTTGAATCATATTACTCTCAAATGCAATTTTACACATGTCCACTGTGTAAATCCCTACATGCAAATTAGAGCAACCAAAAATCACAATAACCTGTCACACATACTATATTAGATATACACAATAGTTATGTGGTTTTGTTGTCAAAGTTGTCCGATGGACAGACATAGGCTGGATGGGCAACAATTCAATTTTCTCACAATTTAGAGCAACCAAACACAAACAGGTGACAGGTGAGGATATCACAGCAGATTGTTGGGGGGGGGGCTTCGTCATGCCTAACGTTTTATCCCTTGTTGCATTGCAAGGGAGAATATCAGGTGTGTTGTCGATAAAATGTTGTGGCCAAACAGGAAGGAGATTGGATGACCCAAGAGGTTGATACATTTGCATAAGGGTGTAACTTTGGTTTGAGAAATAGGGGAGGGAGGGGGGGTTCACACAGAACAGGGGGTCTGGGGGTCCTCCGCCAGAAAAATGTGTTCGATTTGATTTCCATTTCCTGCATTTCTACATAAATTGTATTTCTAGGCACTATTTTGATACCAAATCCAGAAAATGATGAAGTTGACCATAATGAAATCATGCCTGAAAGAATAGTAAGCTGCTAAACTATGTATAAGAAAAATATGTTTTATTTTCTTTATTGCTTAAAATAGGGGCCAATCACCGAGACTTATAAATAAAGTAAAATCAAACTAATTTGAAAGTGGGGGTGACGCTAGTCTCGCTTTGCCAGACCCTCCTCCAAAGCGCGCTAGAGGAGGGTCTGGCTACTCCACACAGCATTTGGGGATGGGAGGAAAACGTGCTCTGGTTTAATGGCATTTCTTTAAACCAATCATAATCGTCTTGGGCGGTGCTAAGCACCAGAGAAAAGCCACAGTGCCGCTGCATAATAGGCTCGGAAGGAACTTGTTTTGGTGGAACATGTGTACGTTTAAAAGTTGTTTTAGTCGTGCAACAGAAAACTCAGATTGGACAGATGGTCTAGCTAGCTGTCTGGATTTACCCTGCAGAGATCTGAGGAGCAGTTAACCATAGTCCTCAGAAATCCACCGGAGTTTAAAATGGCAACACAAAAGAAGACCGAGGCAACGGATATCCGGCCTAAATAAGTGAAATCCTGCGCAATGGATTTTCCGGTGGCAACGGAGCAATCCCGGAAATGGAACATCAAGGATATAGACTAGGGTGATGCAAACAGGATTTTGAAAAGTGGTGGGGACATGTCCACCCGGTCCCCAGTGGAAGTTACGCCCTAGCATTTGCAGCATTTTTCTTTAATTCCTGCACATATTGTACAGCAGTTCCTGTTAATTTTGCTGTTGTATATCTTTGTTTCTGTAGAAGCTTCCTTTGTGTATTTGTGGTTGGCTGGTGTGTTCATACAATGAGAAAGTAGTGTGTGTATTGCTGACATCAATACTATTTAGCAGTGTAAATATACAATGTGAACCACTGGACAATATCACAGAGTGGGTAAGTGACCTGCAAAATGTGATTCTCAGTCAAAATAATGATCTCATGTTACAAATGTAAATGATAAATCCTTGTCAAAACAAAAAGGTTCTTTAATCATTGCTTAGACCAAGACAGTAAAAAAAAAAGACATCTTGTCATATGACGGTGTACTCTGAAAGTGTGATATAGAGTGATGTGCTGAATGTACCATGTGGTGTGAGGATTGTACTTAGAGTTTTAACAATTGTAAGTTTGTTTCAGTAAATGTGCCAGATTGATTGAGGAAAAGTGTAACTGCAAAGACCGAAAAAGAAATACCACTGAATGAAGAGAGGACTTGCTGACAGGGTCGGGTAGTTTACTGTGAAAAGGGAAGATGAGAAAAAAATCACGTTGGAGAAAAAATAAGGAACAGACAATGAAGCAAGGTCACATAGTAATAAATATTTTAGTCATCGTTTCTACAAAGTCTCAAGCTTCATTTCATCATATTTGAGTACTCATATCCGTATGTCTGTGCAGAGACTGTCTGGCTGATGATTAATGTATCTTAAATAAAGTGGTGCTAAAAAAAAACCAGAAAACACAAATGTGTGAACATGTCAGATGTGTGGTTTGCTAAAATAGGGTCTCTATAAGTTCCTAAGAACAACACTAACAGGTTGTCACAGCTTTAAAGGCCATTGTGAATATCCAAATTATACAAGATCAAGATACACTGGAATGAACTTTTCATAGATTCACCTTTCTGTTCTACAAAAGTATCAACCATGCTGTGTTCAAAAAATGCTAATAAAAACAGCAGTTTTAAAAAATGTCAACAACAAAAAATTTAAAAACTAAAACAAGTTCAAATGGCTCTGTTGGTCTGTTTAAATCTCAGTTTATCAAGTATATCTTTTACCTGCAGGACTCCAGTGAATCAGCCATACATTTGCACAGACCTTTTTTTAGATTAAAAACTTGGATGAAAAAACACCACAAAGTGAACTCAAATCTTCGTCATCTTCATTCTGAAGGTTTAGAATTTCACCTTTGTTTGGAAAAAGTTAACTGTAAAAACACATTTGAAAGTTTAGATTGGAAAATTAAATTGCTGCCAAATATATGGATTTAACTTTAACTTTCACTCTGACTGTGATATCTCTCTTTCCTCTTCTGCAGTCTTTGTACATATATGCAATTACAGGAAGTTTTCATGTAAACACACGTCTCTGTCATTTCTGTTCAGCAGATTCCCAACAACAACCGGTGTCAAATGGACGATCGAAGTTCCCATCGGAGAGAGTGGCCTTAGGAGTTGTCAGTGTTCTCCTGGCAGCTGCTGTCATCGCTCTTGGCCTGATCTGTGAGTTTGTTCACTTCTTTTCAAAGTCATTTCATTTTGATTATAAAATCTGATGGTTGCTTTGAAGAACAGCACTGGATGCTTTCAGGAGAACTTAGGAATTCAAGTCTGATGTGTTTTTCTTCATTGATGTTTTCCTATTTCAGAACTACTGATGTAAAATCAGAAAATGGAATTTACCAATGTCACATTTTCAGTCTTTTCTGCAATCCAGAGCTCCCCGTATTTATAATAATCACTCATTGGAGTTATTCTGCTCTGAACAGACTCCTGCTCTATGAACTATGTTTTTTTCTTTTGTTAAATCAGCTCATAAAAACATGGAACTTTCCCAAAGTCGTGATGCTGTGGCAAAAAATCTCACAGGTCAACAAGGTCTCCAAGGTCAGTTTAAAATGTGTCACATTTATGACACTTTCCAATTTATTTCTAACAGGTGACACCTAATAATAATCTGTTAATAATTATTTCTCTTTGCTTCTACTCAACTTACTGGACGTGAAAGAGTTTTGTTCTCTGTTCAGGTTCTCAAATAAGAGTTGATCCAGATAAAAGGAAAATCTTTCTATCTTCTTCTTTTATAACAGAGCAATACTCTAAAGTAAAGTCATGCAACACGGTGCAGCCAACGTGCCCAAACCCTCCTGATGTAAAAATGAGTAATTGATGGATTTTTGCCTTTCTTACATGTTTGCATCCTCTGATGATGATAAAAGAAACAGTGATGGATTGACAGATTGTCTCAGATTCAAACTCTTTCACGTCTAAACTCCTGCTGCTTCAGAATCACACAAATGTAAACTGTGATTTGTTGCACCTGACTGAAGTCTTTGCTAAAGATCTCTTTAAAGAGCCATGTCAAAAACGTGGAGGAGGCTGGGAGCTTCACGGAGGGAAGTGCTATTATTTCTCCACCGACAGATTGTCCTGGGAACTCAGCAGAAATCTATGTAAAGAACAACATGGAGATCTGGTTAAGATAGACAGCAGAGAGGAGCAGGTATGCCACACTGCTGCAGCTTCATGTTTTATCACATCATATGTTTACACATTAGTTAACAAACATGGTCTCTCAGCACAGAAAAGTGATGTCACATGTTGATGATTTCATCAACTTTTCCTTTTAAGACATTGCTGGAGCTGAAACTGAGAGAAAAAATGAACCAAGATGAGGACAAGTTCTGGATCGGACTGACGGACTCAGAGACAGAGGGCACATGGCTGTGGGCCGACGGCTCGCCACTGGACACGAGGTTTGACTGTTGTAAACAATTTTGTCAATTTCCAATATAACAGTAATCAGTTTTATTGAACCAGTTCTTTCTGATCCCAATATCTCAGTTTGACTTTTTGGTCCTCCGGAGAGACAAAGACAGAGCCAGAGCCAGACAACTGGACAGGAGAAGATCCTGATGGAGAGGACTGTGTGAGGATGGGGGAGAAAGGCAGAGCTCCAGACCTGAAGTGTTGGTTTGATAAATCCTGCAAAGAGCCTCAGAGATGTATTTGTGAGAAAGAAGCAACAGCTGCACATTTAAAATGTGTCTGAGATGCAGTTCAGCTTAAGTCTCGCTCAGCCTGTTACACATGCTCAGGACAGGATGCAGAAAGTGGAGTTTTAATGCAGCTAATGATAAAAATAAGCCCTGCAAAGATTAAAATGCTTCTTGAATGTTTTCTTGAATATGCGTAACTATGAAGGAAAGGATCACATGTAAAAGATAAGAGATAACAATCCTGATTGTGCAGAATTAACCTAAAGCTTTTTACTGATTTTATTAATTTGTGCTTGAGCACCTGTAAAAATGCATTAACTATTCTAAACTTTAAAGCATTTACAAAATGTTTGGATATATTAGAAACTGTGATTTATTAGATGCACAATAATAAAAATGTTAAAATCTTTGACTAATTCTGTGTTTATTGAAACTAAACAGCTCCATATTGCTCCAAGTGAAGTATTTTAGCCATGATTCTGAACTATGAGTGTTTGGAGTCTTTTTCAGCATATGCAGACTAAACATGTAAAGACTGATTATTCTGAATCAAAGATAAATAAATAACATAAATTAAATTATAACAAAATCAAAAGACAAGCATATCTCTCACATGTAATCAAAGACAGTGGGCCTCCACCTCGTCTTTACATTGATGCTTCTATAGAAGAAATATACATGCCATACTTGAGATATGTTTTTGTCCTGTATCCTATATGACATTCTTAAATATGCTACTTTTCCTTATTCAGTCTAAAATTTAGATTATTGTTTAATCATTTATTTAATGCTAAAGAGCATAACTAGTTGATGAGTGAAGTGGTTTTAAAGTAACACCATGAAATGCAACTGTAACATTTCACCAGTCAACACCTCTGTTTATTGTCTAGCAGACATAACAATAACACAACAACAGTTGTTGTGATTGGCTATCAACACTTACACTGTAACTATCCATACCATTCTAACGTGTCCCACTCGACTTGAACCCACCCTACAGGCAAGACTAACACAATTATTTCTTTGTGTATAGGGAACTAGACTCTTTAAGAAAAAAAGCCTCCTACACATCTTTAAGTCCAACAGGAAGTTTGACCAGAAAGCTGTGAAAAGTGTCATCACTGACAGTCACTCAGTGTTGATGGTGTGCTGAACTTTGACGTTAATCTAAGTTAAGGAGCCTAAAAAGAGCAGGCAGAAGTCAGAGGTGAGTTTTGAATATGTTGTTTGATGCTTTCTATGTATCTATGTATCTACACTATCTATCTATCTATCTATCTATCTACAGTATCTATCCATCTATCTATCGACAGTATCTATCTATCTACAATATCTATCTATCTATCATGTAAAACTTCACTTCCACAGTTACACAAATTATTTCAAAAAAGATTTTGGTTTTGTGCTTATTGTTACAGAGAAAGTTTCCTCATTGATCGTATAATGAGCCATCCACAGGACTACAGACAAGGTAATACCTAGTGGTGGAATGTAACTAAGTACTGTACTTATGAAGTACAATTTTAAGTTCCTTATTTGAGTATTGCTCTTTTCTGCTACTTTATACTTAGGGCCTACTCCACAATAATTCAGAGAGAAATGTTGTACTTTTTACTTCACTTTATATTTGACAGCTTTAGTTACTTTACAGATTCAGATTATTAAAACAAAATATAAATCAATGAATGGTTATGTCAATTTACTGTAAAATAGAGTGAAGAGACAACGCCAAGGTAGAGAAAAAATGAGAAACAGACCATGACTATTTTTGTTATCGGTATGACACAGTGACCAACAGGAAACTGTGAGTGGCATGCCGCCCCATGTTTCCTGTTGGTCTCATGCAGCAGCAGCCCTCTGCACCGCCATAGACCAACAGCAATGTGGGAAACTGCTGCTCAGTGCCGCAAGTGAAACAGGACGGCCACGTAATGGAGCAAAAATAACTTCACGTTTTTAGATTTAAATCTCAAAATGTCAGATTTTCTGTAAAATAATGACTAACTTGTAGAAGCATGAAACATAATGTATCATTTATTTAAACTCAGTTTAAATCTCACTAATTATCTTGTTTGTTTAATCGGAACAAAAACCAAACTATCAAAGTATATAAACGACTAATTCTTGAACGGCAGCCATATCTTTTTGGAGTCTTGCTGCCACCTTGAGGTGCAGGCAGCGAGTGTGGAGACTGAGGTTTATTACACTGTTAATTAATGAGCTTTAGAGGTGCTGCTAGGAGAATTTTGTGAAGTTTGGACAGAGGCAGGCCGGTTGTTTCCACCTGTTTCCAGTCTTTATGCTCAGCTAAGCTAACAGGCTGCTGGCTGTAGCTTCATATTTACCTTACACACACGAGTGTCAATCTTCCCCTCTAACTCTGCAATAAAGTGAGAATAAGAGAAGCATATTTCACAAAATGTTGAACAAATTCTTTAAGTACTGTAATGGGATTCTTGGTGGCATGTTGTTGTTGCTTAACTTTATAATATTATGTTATTACATCATATTACACGGCTCTTTGATTCTTTGAGAACTGCAACAGCGATACAGAAAATGTGCTTATAGATAGGTACATATCATTACCTATCTATTCTCACATCCGTTTTCCATCTCTGTCTCTTCTGTTGAACAGCAGACGCTCCAACCTCCCAGCAACACTCGGTGCCACGTGGAGGGTCAAAGGTCACATCAGAGAGAGTCGCCCTGTTCCTTCTCAGTGCTCTCCTGGCAGCTGCTGCCATTGTTATTTGCCGTCTGTGTAAGTTTGTCTTGTTGATGGACTCACATAGCTACACTGGAGAATAAAACATGTTTTGGTGTTTGGGGTGACCTCCATGAGTATACAGTACAGTGTGGAAAATTTAAATTAACTAAGAATTTTGTTAATTCAACACGTTAAACTTCCAATTAATCACTGACTTAATGTTGAAAGGACTTTCTTCTAAAGAAAATGATCAAGCATCGACTGATTTGAACCTGTACTTCTGGGTTTTCTTCAGCTTTTGATAACCTGCAAAACAAGAAAAGTCTCCAGACACTGAGGGACGAGCATGAAGCCATGAAAAGAAATCTCACAGGTAAGCCAGTCAGGTTTTGAAACTGTCTAAAAAGGCTCAGTCTACAAGTCACAGGTCTACTTTAACTTGCATTGCAACACTACAAGGTCACTTCAACATGTGTCAGTGTTCAGTTTCATTCCAACAGTTGACAGATCTGTAATAATAATCTCAGCTGCTCTCGGATTTAACTCTTCACGTCTAAACTACAGCTGCTTCAGAATCACACGAATGTAAACTGTGATTTGTTGCACCTGACTGAAGTCTTTGCTAAAGATCTCTTTAAAGATGAGCCATGTCAAAAACGTGAAGGAGGCTGGGAGCTTCACGGAGGGAAGTGCGATTATTTCTCCACCGACAGATTGTCCTGGGAACTCAGCAGAAATCTATGTAAAGAACAACATGGAGATCTGGTTAAGATAGACAGCAGAGAGGAGCAGGTATGCCACACTGCTGCAGCTTCATGTTTTATCACATCATATGTTTACACATTAGTTAACATGGTCTCTCAGCACAGAAAAGTGATTTCATCAACTTTTCCTTTTAAGACATTCCTGGAGCTAAAACTGAGAGAAAAAATGAACGAAGATGAGGACAAGTTCTGGATCGGACTGACGGACTCAGAGACAGAGGGCACATGGCTGTGGGCCGACGGCTCGCCACTGGACACGAGGTTTGACTGTTGTAAACAATTTTGTCAATTTCCAATATAACAGTAATCAGTTTATTGAACGAGTTCTTTCTGATCCCAATATCTCAGTTTGACTTTTTGGTCCTCCGGAGAGACAGAGCCAGAGCCAGAGCCAGACAACTGGACAGGAGAAGATCCTGATGGAGAGGACTGTGTGAGGATGGGGGAGAAAGGCAGAGCTCCAGACCTGAAGTGTTGGTTTGATAAATCCTGCAAAGAGCCTCAGAGATGTATTTGTGAGAAAGAAGCAACAGCTGCACATTTAAAATGTGTCTGAGATGCAGTTCAGCTTAAGTCTCGCTCAGCCTGTTACACATGCTCAGGACAGGATGCAGAAAGTGGAGCAATGCTATTTCTATACAGCTAATGTTAGGAAAATAAAAAATAAGCCCTGCAAACATTACAATGCAATGTACTTACAGTATTTAATGTAAAAGTACTCAATGCAGAAAAATGTCCCCTGTGATTGTTTACTGTTATCATTAGATTACTCATGCATTAATGTGAAAGTAGGATTTGTGTCGGACAGCAACTAATGATTATTGTTATCATGAATTAATCTGCTGATGATTTTCTCCATTAATTGACTGATTGGTTTGTAAAAATTTAGAAAATAGTGAGAAATGTCGTCACAACTACACAGAGCCTAAAGTGACACCTTCATTTTGCATAAAATATACTTAAAACAATATCAAAATAGTTGCCAATTCGTTTTCTGTCAATCCACCAATCATTTCAGCTGTACTTGTATAAACTGTTTGGTAGTTTAATTTATAACAAAGTTTTATATTTTATAAGCTCTTCGCTTTTTGTGTGCAAAAATCTTAATTATTTTAATTAGTAACTAAAGTCAAATAAATGTAGTGAAGTAAAAATGACATTATTTCCCTCTGAGATGTAGTAGAGTAGAAGTAGAAATGTGCAGTGAGTGACTGTGCAGAATTAACCAGCTTTTACTGATGTTCTTAATTTGAGCTACAACAGCTCGGGTCAACTGTGTTTGTTTGTAACTTTAAAGAACTTTACAAAAAATATTTCCCTAAAAAAAAGTGTCTGTATATAACATGCAGCAATAGTCTTCAGGGTTCATACGCATTTTAACCAATACTTTCCCATGACTTTTTGGCACATTTCCATGACTATGTATTCCTGAAAATGAGTAACAATCTGTGTTAGAGTTTACCCTCAGAGGTTTAACAATGGCAATTTATGTGGTTCATAGTGGGATTTGTAATATCGAGCCCCGAATAGAACGTTGAGGTTAGGATGACGTGAAATTCATTTATTAATCACATATTATGTTGTGTTAAAAAAAAATTCCATGACTTTTCCAAAACTTTCTGGGTCTTTTTATGTTTCCAAAACCTTTCCAGGCCTGGAATTTGCATTTTTTAAATTCCATAACTTTTCCAGGTTTTTTCAAAACGTATGAACCCTGAGTCTTTCTTGGTCTTTTTCCATTTTGGACATATGCATAATAGCGAGGTAATACCAAGTTAGGTAAAACAAGGATTACTTTTCAAAAATCTGTATTTATTGAAAATGAAAGATAACTAAATCCCGAGTCACAGCTGAAAGCAACATTCAACTGACTCCAGAGATACAAACGCAAAGAGTCGGCGAACTGTATGAATCAGCAGTTAATGTAAACTTTTTCTTCTTTTCTCTCTTAAAGTTAAAAGACATCAGTGGCTGGCTCAGAATTTGAGGGTTGGTAATAATGTTGTGGAGCGAGTAATGAGACGGGAAAGTGTTAGCAGAAGTACTGAAGCTAAGATTGTATGTTTTTGCACTCTTTGCTGAATTTTCCCAGTAAAACGTCCTTGTAGCTGTTGAATTCTTCCAGAAAGCTGCTGAAATGAAGGGAGCTGAGCAGTTTGATGCAGTCACATGATCAACCAAGTTTTTCAGTAATAAAAAAAGTGAAGAACCGGGCAGCTTTGTGCAACAGATTAATTCAGACATCTATCTGAAGTCTGACAGTTAGTTTAAGATAGTCTAAGCCAAGACCCCTGAAACAGCAGCTCAACTGTGCAACAGTAACAGTTCCAAGTCAAAATGTTTGAAATGGTTTGAAATACAGGCTGGTTGTAAAGTTTCTGTTTGATGGAATGTATTTGTCTTTGGTTTTTATACAATCGCAAATGTCCAAATTTAAACACGGATCTCCAAAAACTTAAAAAAAAAAAAAAAAAGGGAATTAGTGCTCCAACTGCCCTTCATCATTCCAAATCCTCCTCGTCAGGTTTGAACCGTGTGTCATCTTCCCCCTGCTGGTCCACACCTCTTCTATCTCCCCCCTGCAGCTCTCGGACGGCGAGGATTCGTACAAGCATGGCCTCCATGGTGCTGTCGTCCAGAGGGGTGGAGGAGAACCACAGAGGGCTGTTGGGAACACAACGGCCATCTGGAGAAAGGTAAAACGAGTCGGTGCGCTGCCTCAGCGACTCTGAGCTGGATGGAGGAGACAAAACAGAACATAAACATGTAACAACAAGCTCATAATTATTTTACAGTACACTGTGTTTTTATGTGTTAACTTGTCTTCCTGGATGTACTCCGTGTGGTATCGTACAAACTTTGAGGCTGATGATAGCTACCTAAAGCTCCGAAAGATGATCGAGTTAACTTGGATAAATTGATATTACACTCTTTCCCCGAAAATATCTGGGTGCAATTTTCACTTGATCTAAGTTTATTTTCTTTTCATTTTAACTAATGTTTATAAATTATTTTATTACAACATTTCAAAAAGCATGTTAAAAAGTGCTTTACAAAAAACAAGGCACTAAAGACCGACGACAGAACTGCAACACACCGTTAAAAAAAGGACACCTTGTTCACATAAATATTGTCATCTTAAGCTGGTATGATCAATATTTTTAACTAAACAACGGGTCAAATAACTACATGCATGTGAAAGAGGTCAGTTATTATAAAATCAGTTACTGCAGGTTAAACATTGAGTATCGGCACAATCTAAAAGTTCAAATAAAAATGTTAACATGCCTCAAAATCCCATACTGCTCATATCTTAAATCATAACATCTCATCAGCAGGAGGGAGGGAAAGTAGTACAGTGGACAAAAAGTCAATAACACGACTAAACTAAAATGCATAACATTTTTTAGCTACGTACCACTTGGAAAGGTAGAACTCGTAAAGTCTGACTGGACAGCGGAGAGGGTTCTCGGTGTTCTCCATCATCTCCAGGAGATCCTCTTTACTCTCATTTTTCTTGCGCTTCTTAGCTGGTACGCCGTCTACATCTGATGAACACACACACACACACACACACACACACACACACACACACACTTTTTTAACACTCCCTGCTTCTATCATTTAATATGCAGTGAAATAGGCCTAAAACTAAAATATCAAACTTTCATATACCGCAGCTGAACAAAATGTCTCTGAAATAATCCAATTTGAATAAGTTTAAGTACTTTTATATGTTAAATTAATATTATTAAAATATAATCAGGTACATCACTTTGACCCTCAGCCATACTGGTACCTGGCTTTGCCTTGTTTATGGATATTGGCGAGTAGAACCGCAGGAAGCTGGTCTTGGTGTTGTTCTGGTTGGTTTTGGTGCAGCGCATGACGCGTGCAAAGGACAGCTGGCGGTGCTGCTCCACCGTGGTGAAGCCAAAGTACTTGCAGCAGAAGAAAAGGAGAGTGTTGAGGAGGACGATGGGGGAGTACGCCCCCAACTGTTTACAGTCCCAGAGAAACTCCTCCTCCACACGGGAATGGATATAACCTGCAGAGAGAGGGAGAGAGACCTGTTATAAATCTGGTCAACCTGAGGTGATCAGAGGCAGAAAAAAAAAGACATGGTGACTCACCGCTGGCTGATATTGAAGGTTTGAAACCTTTCAGGATCTTGTTGAACTTTGTGGAGAACTTGTTGTAGATCAGATCGCTGAATATGTTCTCCATACGCCCGTTATCAAACAGGTACTACAGAGAAACGACAAAATTACACTCAGACAAAACAACAAGAACTGTGTGACTACATACACTGTTGTCCCAAGTGATTTGTGAAGGTCTATCCTCAGTTTGCAAAAGAAAGAGAATGAATACCGGTATGTATGAATGCTTCCAGCAGAGGGCGCTGCTGTAGAGGTGTGACTTAAATCAGTCCCTTTATCAGTTAGTGACAATACAGTGAATTAGATTTTGGAAAATTATTATTTAGTGTTATAATAGATAGAATCAACACAATAAAGACATAGTTCCTAGGGGGTCTAAAAAAGGAGATTGCACTACTTTGTTGTGGAAAAGTGCCTTTAGCCGCTCAGCCTGGTCTGCCAGAGGTTCAAGAGAGTGGAATTTAATTACAATTCACATCAGACAACTAAACACTTATAGATTAATTAGAACAATGGATAATTAATACATACAGATATCAGCATGTGTATGTATTCCCTCTTCTTGCTGCTATCTATATGTCCTGTTTGTTTACAATGTCGTTCTATATGTATATTCGTCACGACTGCTTCTACTGCTTTTAACAACTGTGTGTCCTTTTCTAATCTTCAAACTGCATGACCGGTTTTTGGTTTTTGCTCTGATGTTTTTTTAGAAAGCCTTTTAAACTGCATGACTCTTGGAGAATTCTGTCAATTTTTTACCATTTGTATTTATTAATTTACACTTTTCTTTAATAAACTAAACATATATTTTTTTTGTATTACATTTTATGCACAGAGTCAGAGTTAGTATGTTAAAGCGTAAAATTTCATAAAAAATAAAGAAAAACCTTTAACTGCAAGAAAAAGTTACTCTTACTGAAAATTAGGTTGATGTGAGGAATGTTTATAACATCTTTATGATGCATTATGAATTAAAGCACATGTTGATTTAGCCTCTCCTGTATAATGTATAATGATAACTGAACAATATACATAATTTATATAAACATCTGGTTAACGGTCTCATTTTTCTCATATCTACAAATTTGCTAGTAAAATAGGAGCAGTCCGTTTATAGAATGGTGTATTATTACATCTTAGAAGTACCAAAATTTCACAGAAAAAGACGTAAAAGGCCGCTTCAAAAAGAACAAGAGGGCAAACATACCCATGAAAAGACAGATGTCTGACACAGCAAGTCATGGATAGCATACTGTAAATGTGTGTGTACAGTGTTGCTCATCTTGCCTGTTGTATGCCGAGACAGAGGTAGAACAGGCTGTCGGGGGAGTACGGCTCTCCATCAGGTCGTTTCACCTCAGTAATGAAACAACAGAGGCTGTCGCTCAGCTCGGACGCAGAGCAGCGAAGAACATCCTCGTTTAAGGTCACAACATGACCTACAGAAGAAAAGAGTCAGGAGATGAGTGTTTAACATCTTTTTAAACCTGCATTTGATATGTTGTGTTCTGGTAAAAATGTACAGTAAATTTTAAACGCAGAATGAGTGGCATTTGTTGGTTGCGGTTTGTAAACACAACATTCAAAGTTGGCCTCTCCTCCACGGCTCAACGAGGGTTTTTTGGAACAAGCTGTCTGCTTGGCGTTTCGCCACACTATATTTGTGTTTTGTTTCTCTGCGCTGTATCCGCCATTGTTGTAGCCTCCTACTGGATGCATGCTTATGATCTGGAATCTGGTCACTACGTTGTTACAGAGGTTGACACCCAGAAACATCTCCAACACAGCAAAATGAAAATACAGGGAGAGGGCAGGGTCTCTGTAGATACATACAAAGCCACACGCTTCTAACGGGTCGAGTGATGATTTGAGAGGGATTATTTTTGTATAAATCTATACATAGTTTCTTTTACAAAAATCTCTAATCCTAAAATGACTGAAAATTAAATTGTAAAAAAAGAAAGACAGAAAAACATACAAGAAACAAGGTCCAGGTTGGTTTGTGATTTCCTCTGCTGTATCCATCTCTTCCAGGCGGCAATTCCACATTGACTCTTCAGTTTTTGGCACGTCCTAGATATGACCTTTTCTCTTTGAGAAACGTCATCTTCAGCTGCTCTGGACGACTGTTGCAGCTTACGACCCTTTGATACGGGAGGACAGACAAGATTACATCACAGGAAGATGAGACCACAGCTTCTAAACTCGTTTCTCAGTTGGTTTGTTACCTTGTTCTTGTTGTGGACTTTCCCCCCAGTTTGTTGTAATAGCATTGGGGCCGGTTCAGCGCTTGGTGAGCCCTGGGGATCCCCCCTCATCTCCAGAGCAGGAGGTGGGAGCTCAGGTTGAGGCTCACTGTGCATACCCACCTCTAAAAACCGAGGTGTTTTTTTGTGCGTGTTTGGTCGACTGAGCGACCCAAAGCTGGTGTCAGAGGAGGCGTCTTTCTGGTTGTTGAAAGTGGCCTGATGATCTGAATCCAAGTCATCACTATAGTTACTGCTATGCACTGAAAATAATGAAGATGATAATAAATAACGGACACACCAGTATAGAGCTGAAGAGTTTGCATGTTTTAGATTTATCATCAAACCAAAGAGGAGGCTTATCTATAAACCTGAAATCTCTTCTGTCCTAATAATCTCTAAAAATGAAATGCCACATTTACCTGAAATTTATGAAATACGACAATAGCATTTTAAATATCTCCCTTTTTAGCCTTTATTTAACCTGGTTTGGGATCTAAATCAAATTTTCAAGAAATGGCAGCACAATTATTTTTCACAAACTAAAGGCCTTTTTACAGTCGCCGCAGCGGACCTGTCGTGCGCCAATGTGACGTCAAAATTACTTAGATCTCGCTGGCGCGCCACTATTTTTTTCAGCGGCACACGACAAAGCGGAAACAGGAAGCATGGGCAAGTTCGAGGGGAACAGGATGCCAGGACTCTCAGAGTGACTGCAAGTCTCTCTTGTAAACTTAAGCCCGAGACACACCAAGCCGACAATCGGCCGTCGGACAGTCTGGCGAGGTCAGTGACTCGAGTCTGTTCCGTGCTGTCGTCCGTCCGAGGGGCCGTCGGCCTTCAATTTGGCCGATTTGACATGTTGAATCAGAAGGCGGGCACTGCCGGCAGTCGGACTCAAATGACCCATCTGATTGGTGGAGTGCTAACCCGGAAATGAGGAGCGGGATGAGTGTGACTAGAGTCTCTCAAAATCTGACGAAAATCTTTTAAACTGACCTTTGTCGATCTGAAATGAAGACAGATTCAGCAACTGCACGGCCTATTTCTCGCTTAAAATGTTTTCAGAAACAATAAAACTATTTTAGTACAATATGAGATCGTATTCTGAACAAGCCGCCATGACAGTCTGTCCTTGAATTTCTGGAGAAACAAGACCGACATGATGCGTTCGTCCAATCAGCTGCCGGTTTTCATTTTTGGGCGACAATACAGATTAGCGCCGCCTGCTGTTATGGAGACGTATTACATCTCATCGCTTTGGTGTGTTCCGAGGCATTTTTTTGACCAACTTGGGGAGACTGATCAGCCCAACTGCCTTTTGTGCCGAGGGTCGGCCGTCTGGTTGGTGTGTCACAACCTTTACTGGGATGAGTTCTTTTATGGTGAATGAAAGGCTTAATCTGACTAAGTAGGTCATCGAATCCAATCGACGCATTGACGTCAATGCTGCTGCCAGTTCTTCTAATCCGTAGAAATAGCAAAGTCAGTAGCCTTTCCTCATTAGCGACACCTCTGTTCAGGAGAAGACTGCAACTAGTGTCGCAACCACCACGCACGAGTATAAATAGTTACGGCACTCCCATGACGTTATATTTGCGTGCGACAGGTCGGCTGCGGCGAGTATACCGGACGCCTAACACAGAGCCAATAATCACTGAAGTACACAATAAGAACAAAAAGATCTCTTGATCCAGCCGTTTCTCTGGGCTATCCTTCCTCAAGTCCAAAGTGTAACAGTATCATCTCTTCCCTTCATGTTCATCCAATGTCTTACCCTTCGGAGCATGAACTTCTCGTCTTCGTCCCTCTTTTGTCACCACTCTGTGCTCTCTCTTGTTCTTCTCATCTTGCACTTTCTTCACCTCAGACTTGAAGTTGAGCTCTCCTTCCAGCGGGTCAGGTTGGATCGTCTCCTTCATGAATTTTACAGTTGGGTCAGGAAGAAACACGGGCACAGGAAGCTGCAGCGGAGACAGTTTGGGAAAGTCTGTTAAATCTGATGGTTCCCAGTATTTATTTTTAAACTTTGTCTAGGCCAAACTATAAGCGCGGCTCGGCTGCTGCTGTTTTAGAGATTCAGCGTGTCCCCTTTTTACCTCTAGCCGTCATACATCCAGGTAGAGATGCAATTAAACAAAGTGCTGGTGAACCCAAGAGCATGGGCATTCATCTAACGTGTTTACGTACAATTAATGTCATTATTTGCATGTAGAGTAGACAGCAATCAGTTTTTGGCAGCTCACCACTTTTTTGGCACGAAACCGGTTGCCGGTGAACCGCAATAAAAGAGCCTTCTAGTTGTAGGGATGTATTAACTCCGGTCTTATAATACATCCATGAGCAACACCCACCCCGCCCCCTCTGTTATACTACACATGCGGGAGACACACACGCACAGAGATTCCTCGATTTATAGTTGGATGTCATAACTTAAAATCTCAACCTACAGTGACGGGGAGATGAAGAGATACTTCAGTTTATTTTTTTTGTGAGGATAAATCATCAAATGTTAAGAAATCTGTAAGTCTGTGAAGCACTTTAAACAAAGAAAACAGTGAGGCTCTTCTGTGAGATTAGAGTAACATGAAAATGTTCAAGGTTGTTTTACATACCGGTAAAGGCAGGCCCACAGGCGTCGGTGTGTACTGACTGTACATGTTCATTGGCAGAGGAACGTACACCGGCACTGGGACAGGCAGGACTATGACTTTAGGTACAAAGTTGTCTTCACACAACAACAAAAAAAGAAAACACAACCAACATCAAAACTCTTCATCCAGGAAAGAAGGTACCTGAGTACATCTTCATATTTGTATATTTTACCATGAGTAAAGATATGTGTTTTAGCCTCATATGGACAAAACTAAACACATGGGTACAGAGTGCATCTTTTTGCACTGCATCACAAGAACTCAATTTGGCTGAGCATTTTTAAAAATCCTGTAAGTGATTTTCTTTACCTGTCTGTGCCTCTGTGTCGACAGTCTGTGTGGTACAGGAGACTCCCTTGTTGTGGACCAACGGCGTGCAGAGCACGGACTTGTTCTTCAACTCCTTGGGGACTGTTTGGACACTGGCCTGTGGAACACACAAATATTAATTAACAATTAATAATTCAAACATGGGATATTTCTTAGCTAATTTAAACACGTGCTGAGAGTACAGGCGTTAGCTTTTAACAAAGTTAACAGAAGGATAGATGATAGCCCTGTGGAGGACTTGGCTTTTGTAGTAAACTTACATGTCCAACAACCTTTGTTTGAATGTCAGGGACAGAGACTGTAGAGAAATGACAAAGTTGGAGTCAGAAAAACAAAGATTTCCATCTTCATTTAGCACAATCAATATATTTTCTACAGTATGTGCATACATAATTCCTGTGTGTGTTGACCATGCTGTGCAGAGCTGGCAGAGGTACTGGGCTGCTTCGCCAAAGCGCTAGCAAGTGAGATAACGTTAGCGATGACGGGGAAGGACGCCACTGTGCCTGAAGATCTGGGCGGTGAAGAGACTACAGGCAGGAAAGAAAGAGTAGTCAGCAGGGGCTGTAAGTGATTGATCTCACAACATTTTATACAGTAAATAAATTAGAAGTACTTAGGCAGATCTAAAAACCCAACAACATGACTCAAAGCAAGTTTTGGGTCTACTAGAGTTACTGTACATTACCTGCTCAGCACCAAACAGCAGACTGACACAGTTAAAGACTAGCTGGTGAACATAGTGGAGCATTTAGCAGCTAAAGAGTTTGTTCCCTCAGGAGTTGTTAGAGAGCAAAAACAGAGCTAAAAGAGAGTGTGAATACTGGACTTAATTCATCAGGTGGACAGAAACACAACTCCGAATGAATGATAATGTGTCTCTGTAACTGCTGGATGTGTAAATAAGCAGCTGTTTGCTAACAAGATTATCATGCCAGTGTATGCATTGCTACCACAGGAAGAAAATTTAAAACTGCGAGTTTTAAGAGCGGGTTTAGGTAACAAGACACCTAGTGTTCTACGTGGGTTTAAAACAAAGAGGCAAAGATTAGGAGTACACACGATGTCTGGACAAGGCTGAAATCCAGTAAATGTCCGGTTTGGCTCTTTGTGATTTCTTTTCTGATGTTAACTTTCGGTCCCACAAGGACTACAACATCAGACAAACAATAAGAGAGTCAGAGTTAGTGAAGCAATGAAACAGACAAACAAAACATCGAATGGCAACAACAATACGTACCTGTGTTGACCATCTGGACCTTTTTATTGCAGAAATGTAAGAGACATCTCAGGTCACAGAAGTGTTTGACCTCTCCCAGCATGGGAAGACTCTGCCTCAGTTGACCGTTGAGGCCGCAGGTGTCACACTTGGCAACCTGAGAGAAAGACAGTTACTGTGAAATCGGTACAGAGCACCTCATGGCTATCATCAATTTTAACAACTTTAGTTTTTAGACTTGCTTATATGCAGGTTGGCTGCAACTAGGGATTATTTGAATTGTCAGTTTATCTACTGAATAGTGTCTTAATTAATTATTTGCTCTATAACAATTTCCCAGAGCCCAAAGTGATGTCTTCAACTGTCCAAAACTCAAACATACTCAGTAGTCTATTCGAGAAGGCAAATATTCACATTTGAGAAGCTGGAAGCTGTGCATTTTTATAATTTTTGGTTTAGAAATGACTTAAATCGAATATAGTTCCCAATAAATGTTTTGCCAATCTTTTGAATGACACCTAAATAAGATGGCCCAGTGGTTTGGTGAGAAGCTGAGTGCATAAAATGATAAACTGTGATATTCAATACAATGATGTCGATACCATAAAACAATGTGATCATTTAAACAAACAAAACCCTTCCAAAAACAAACAAACAAATAAATATTTTAATATTAATATTAAATATTTTATTTTTAATATAAAAATATATTTTTATTTTTTTATTTTTTTTATTTTGTTGACTTATTTGCAAATGCACCACTGGAGCAATAACTATAACTCTAAACATTTCAAGAGAAACAATTGTTTCAGTGTTCTAAACAATCCTTGAGGGAATGTACACAAATGAATTCAATAATTATTTCATTTTCAAATTATATCTATCTAATACAGCGGGACGTCTCTGTACTGTATGTGTGAACCGTTCATCCACTCTACTTCACACTTGGTTTCCTGGATACCCAATGAACTTGGGGTTTGGATTTTGGAGCATTTGGACGGCATTGGATATTGAATATTAAAAACTGTGAATAAAACTAAACGGCCAAACAATAAACTGCTGGTGCAGCACGCTGCACGCAGCAGGCTGTTGACATGCTCGGGACAGCAGCGGGGGTGAGGAAGGTTTACCGGCTTGGGCTGCGGTTCACTTTTTGATGTTTCCGATGTAACATGATTGCGGGATATACCGAGCAAACTTTTCTTCACTTTCCTGGAGCACGAGAGGATAGATAACAGGAACATTGCAACTGTTGTGTTGAATAAGGTTGGAAAAAAGGCGCTACGTAACGCTGTCTTTTCCGTGTCTATTATTTCTTTAACAGGAAACACAATAAAAAGCCATTTGCCAACACGAAATATCAAACAAAAGCCAAACATTATATCTTATTAAGTTACTGTGAGCTGTAAATTCACCACTTCTAAACAGAGTCAGAACATAACCTAATCTTGGAGGTTATTCCTCCACAGCGCTGTGCAATGCAAAACTATCTTGGAGCTGACCGGGCAAAGACAGCAGTTTTCATCAGACTCACCCTGGGTCCGGTTAATTAAGTGTAGGCTACCGCTAACTTATAACACTAATAACATTGCCGTCGGCAAAATACCCCCGCGATTCAAATCCATTTTTCAACGTTAACCGTCAAGCCACTAAGCCTGTATGGAAATGAACAAAAAAGGGTTAAATTCAGTAACAATAATAATGACGAGACAGGACCGCTGTGGTGATATTAACATGCAACATCGTTGACGAAAAAGACAACACTAAAATGTGGGTGAACAAAAACTTGATATTTTGTTCACCCACATTTTAGTGCATTGACATTGCTTCCACCTTTTCTCCCCCCTCCCCCGATGGGTAGCGCACTGCCATGACTCCATGAGGCAAATGTCTGATTATCCAATATTTTAATTGTGATATTTTGTGATTAAATTCGTTCTCTGTCAGGTAAACATAGTAGTACAATGTCTTCCTCTGATGTAGAAGTACACTGTAAGTCAGTAGTAGGCTACAGTAGAGTTGCATATTAAGTGGTTTGGGGTCCTTCTGTAAGTAATTTTGATTTTGGAGAATGCTACAAGTAGCAATACCACAGGCCAAGCAATCGGCCCGTTCCAAACAGGCGCATTTTGAAAGGGCACTGTACTAGTAAATGTATTTTTAAAGCATGATTTACATGATCTGAATCTGCACTCTACATTCCTTACCCTGAGCGAATAAAAACATAAAAAGTTCAATAAATAACAAAGAAAAGCAAAACCACTTGAAGCTTGAATACTACATTGTCTACAATGGGCAGATAATTTGTGTGATGGGTTAACCCCCACCTGTACTTACATGGCAGAGAAGCATTTTGTAATTTGAGCTGCAGTTTTCAGAGCAGAAGTCCTTGTCAGCGCCTTCATACTTTGCTGTCACCACTATCTTAGAAAAGGAGAAGCAGTAGGCACACCAGCCGCAGCGTTTGCCCCACTTCTTTTCCAGCTCATGTTGAAAAAGCATCTTGCAGCCTGGCGGGAGAGAAAGGAGAGGCTCAGGGATTGTTGACCATTTTTAATCCTGAATTTCACTGTCCGAATCTGAATATTATTCATTTTACAAACAAGGCTCCACCATCCTGCATTAGACACTTATGTGTCCAATTACCATCACTGCAGAAGTCGCAGTCTTTGCCGTTGAATTTCTGGACGTGTCCGATGATCCTTTCATTGTTACAATATTCACACTGGCCCATGATGTTGTTGACCCTATTAAACTCTTGAGAACAGGTCAGGCCACACACAAAATACATTTTTCCCTGCACACACACACGCACGCACGCGCGCGCGCACACACACACACACACACACACACACACACACACACACACACACACACACACACACACACACACACACACACACACACAGGTATTTTAACAAACATATTCACACAAATGTCACCATGTACATTACTGTTTCTAAAAATAAAACTGTGCAAATCAATAGACATAACATGAGATTCAATTAGACCCTCTGGTTCAACTAACTTTTTGCTTGAGTTGCCTATTCTATCTTAAAAAACAGACCCTACACACCTTTTTCTGGATGACTTTGGGTGAAGCTTTTATAATGCACCGACACTGGGCACATGGCAGTTTCTCTTGTGGTTTGAGGAAGTCACATTGGGTTGGATCAGCGGCTCCAGTTGAGTTAGCAGCCATGTCTTTCTGGGACTCCTGTGGCACAAGTAAACAAAAAAATATGCAAAAGTTTTTAAACCTGTATAATATGAATATGGTATCTAATACAACAGGTAACATGGTCATAAAGTAGGCTGCCCATGATAATTCTAAAGAAGGAACATGTCACCCAATGCAACAGCATGGCTCCTTTATGTTTTTCAAACTGGGCAAAAGTGAAGATGTTTGGAACATAGGAATATATAAGATATAACAGTACTTTTGGCGGTAGGATAAATGAATTAATCCATCAGCTATATGTGCTTATCCTATAGAGGGTGGCTGGAGCAGATCCCAGCTGACACCTCCAACCAAACTTAGACCTTTTTTTTTTTAATCTCCTAAATGACTCCTCCGAGTTGTCACTCAGGGAGAAAAGGCACAAAAGATGCTCTCTGGTCGGTTGGTATACCAACTGGCTCTTTTGTCTACAGCTATTAGCTTCTAGCATAAATGCAGCTACTTCTACCACTACTGGTTCATTTAGCATAGAATTAAGAGTCTTGAACATTGTAAAAGCTGTAGGTTGTATTACCTTAAAAGACATGGCACAGGTTAAAGTGCAGAAGTTTCTGATGGAGGCATCTGACATGGCGAGGTGGCAGGCTGGTAATGTAGTCCTACCACAGTGGTCACAATTCAGTGGAGTACCTGTGGAGAGAAGTAGATTCCATGATAGAAACTTGGCCAAATGGTTAAAGCAAATACTAATACCACAAGTACTAATATCACATGTATGCAATGAACAACTTCAGCAGGGCTCTGAGGTTTCATGGGAGTAGACTAATCCTGTCAACCTACATTTTAAGAGTTTGCATTAAACTTTTAGGTCCCCTGACAGAACTACTTGATTCAGTGAAAGCTGGAATCCTTTTAATAGACGAGAGAGAGAGAGAGAGAGAGAGAGAGAGAGGACAAAGAGCAGCTGTGTTGTCAAAGTTACAGTCCAGTACCTGATGCACTGACAGCCTGGATCTTGGATGCCATCACACAACTGCTGGTGCAGAAGAGCTCCACCACATCCTCGCTGTTTTTGTTTTCAAACATATCCGACATTAAGTGGGCGGTGTGGCACATGGCACACGGATGCGGTGTTTTGATTTTCTGCAAAGTGATAAAAACAGCACAGAGAAAATATTGTCGATTAACTCAATTTAACTTCAGATTTAATATTCAGTTGAATTTATTTTAGTTTTGTTTTTGATATATCCTCACAGCGTTTATATTTTTCGAAGTGTCGACCTTAAATAAAAAATTTTGTTTTGTTTTTTGTTGAAACTAAAACTAGATGTTTCAAGGTTTTGTTACCCGTTTGAATTGGGCCAGACACTCTGCATCGCAGAGTTTTTTGCTGCCGTCCTCCATCTTGAGCATGACAGGGGGAAAACGTGTTTTGCAGGGGGAACGACAGTTCTCACAGATGGACATGTTGTTCATGTTGAGGAAGCGAAGGAAACAGGGATCGCTGCAGATCTTGTGGACGACGTCCTGCTGTATGATCTCATGTTTGCTCTGCAGGAGGATAAAGAAAGAACAGTGTGTCAACCACAATTCAGACATATTTCAATTCAATTCATATAAACCTGGATAACAAAGGGGCAGTGAGCTGAAATGTTTGTGGGTGAGATGAAGATTTTTTTTTTGTATTCAATATTCATAAAAAGGTTTAAAGAATGTGTTTTTTTGTATTACTTTATGTCATTGTAATAATAAACATAAAATATAATTAGATCTTTTGGAATCTGTTTCCTTGTTACTTACAATGCAATATCTGGTGCACATGCTGCATTGTGATTGTGACGCAACTGGCACAAGGGGTATTTTGGTGGACATGATACTCTTATAGCTGAAGGAGGACAGGCAGGACTGGCCGCAGAAATCCTTCACTGTCCCCTCATTATCCACCGGGGCCTGGAGGACGTCCTGTTGCGGTGTTATCCCCCTGAGAGTATGAGAAGGAATGTGATCAGTTTAACGTCTGCAATCTTAGACATACAAATGTGTAGATATAGCAGAGATAGGGTTCGGCGATAATTCAATATGCCTATATATGTCATTCAATGAAATCATATTGTGATGAAATCCTATATTGAGATATCGTGATGTACAATTACGTCGTCTAAAATGATTATTACAAGCACATACTAACTCAATTCTCTCAGAAAATCTGTTGTGAAACATTTTGAGGTAATATCATTTGAAGAATTGCGGATTTGTTTTAACATCACACTGTTTTTGTGCATGCATGTAAACATAGTAAGTATATAGCTGGAAATGTTCTTTTTTTCCTCTAAAATTTCAGTTAAAACAGTTTACCATATTATTGATGATTATTTATCTGAAATCTCATTGTAAAAAATATTTTGTGAAAGCACCAATTATCAATGTATTTGGTCAAGAAAATCGTGATATCTGATTTTCTTCATATTGTCCAGCCCTAAGCGGAGATGAGTTTAGCGGAAAGACATTTAAAATGAATTCACTGAAATTTCTCAGAGAAAAGGGAGAAATGCTGCGATAAAGATGGAATTGGTCAGCAAATGAAAAACTACTGTATGACTCACTGAAGGCAGAAGTGACAGGTCTTCTTAACTTGTTTCATTTGGTAACATTTCAAAAGGCAGGGAGAGGAGCAGAAGATGTCAGCGTGGCCCTTCCTCTGGTAAACAGTTTCCCCGTCCACCAGGACCTGTTTGCAGTTGGAGCAAGACGCAGGAAAATCCACGCGGGTGAGAGTGGGCGCTGTAGACGTGGGCTTAGACAAGTCTCCCGTCAAGGAGAAGACTGAACCGATCTTCAAGTCCTCCTGTCAGAAACCAAACAGTAAGAAGATGCCCAGTGATGACGTAGTTCTCAATAACCTGCTGGACAGTTGGATACATTTCTAAATGTCTACTAGTGTGTTTTTTCTACCGTTTCCCTAATCTACAATACTATTCATATCACTATTAAATCAAGTATTGTTTAAGGCAGGGAGGCATGATCAGGATCTATATTCATATTATCCTAGAAAATAATGTTGAGAAAGACCCATTTCAAACTCAGTAGAATGTAACTAAGTACATTTACTCAAGTGCTGTACTGAGGTACTTGTACTTTGAGTATTTGCATTTTACGTCACTGTCTACTTCCACTCCACTTAGGGCTGCACGATATGAGGAAAATATCTAATTGCGATTATTTTGACTGATATTGCTATTGCAATATGATTCACGATATTGAAGGGAATTATGATGTTTGTATCATTATTCTCATTTTCATTGACTAATATATCTTAAAAAATTAAAATGACTATAGTGTGATTTTTGCGAGGATCTGTACCAAACAAAGATGTTTTCTGTAGTCTGTAGGATAGGATTTGTAGGCCAGGACGTCTCTGCAGCACCACGATACCTCATTCAGAATGGTTTGACACATATTTTGCCACAAATATCGCACCCCTCTGCAATTTGGATATTGCACTAGTCCATATTTCGATAAAATTGCGATTAATTGTGCAGCCCTAACTCCACTACATTTTTCCACAGAGGAAAATATTGTACTTTTTCATCCACTAAATTTATTTGATTCTGATAAAACAAAAACATATGGTCAGCTTCTAAAACATGGTGTATTGTTCAGTGAAAAACAACTAATTTGTATCAAGTCATTTTAGTCTCCAAGTTTATGAAAAACTTTTACTCACCTGTAGGTAACATTTTATGGACTTTTAATGTAATGAATGTTAGCTCATACATCTGTCTACATGTGTTATGCTCCCTTGTAAAAAGAGGACTTTTTAATCTCCTATGAAGTCTTCAAAGGAACACGCCGACTTATTGGGAGTTTATTTATTCACCGTATCCCCCAGAGTTAGATAAGTCCATACATACCCTTCTCATCTCCGTGCATGTCGTAACTCTGTCTGACGCACCCACCGCTAGCCTGGTTAGCACAGATCCTGGAGGTAACCGGCTCCATCTAGCCTACTGCTCCCAATAAGTGACAAAATAACGCCAACATGTTCCTGTTTACATGTTGTGATTTGTATAGTCACAGCGTGTACAAATAACAAGGTCACATGAAACACAGCCATCTTCTAACCGTATATATACTGGGAACTATTCTCAGAAGGCGAAGCACTGCTACTTGGGTGAGTGATTAGCGCAACACCTGAAAAAAAGCGCATACGTGACAACACAATAATAACATTACAGGGGATACATGGAGCCCGGGAACAACTGCATGTTTTTTTGCAACTGTTCTCTTTCTGGCCATATGATAAGTGGCTTCATGCGAATAAACATGACATCAATGACATCAGTGATTATCCTTGAAGCAGTGGCTATTGACACGTTGAATGCATATGACAGGAAGGTTGATGAAAAATCAATGCTGCGTTCATGCCACCTGGGAATAACAGGGACCGCCCCCGTGATTACGTAGTTTGTCCGACTGCCAGTGTTCACATGGTCGGGATCATTGACATATATATAATGGACCAACAGATCCCGTTGCTCTGGACGGAGACCAGTGAAGGCCATTGGAAGCACTTTTCCGGTGAGGGCTGAGTGTTACTGCGCAGCCTCCAACTGAGCTTGAAGACGTAAATGTGACGTGAGCAACCTGTCTGAAAGTTGGAAGTCTTCTGGTAGCTGTGCCAAGAGAAATCTCAATCATTCTGAATCTTGCAGAGACGGAGAGTGTAGGTATATGTAAGGCGATAACATAGGCACAGGCTAATTTTTGCTAACTAAAATGCTAGTTAACATTAATAATTACACTTAAACAGCTAATGTAAGTCCAAACTGCCTGCGAGCTTCTCCTGTACTATACGGTAATTTCTCTACTATGTGACAGTAAGTCGCGTGGTTATGACACAATCGTTAGCCTACTTTTACAAAAACGCCTGCTACGGAGCCATAGCGTGAGATACAAGGTAATGGAGCCTTTTATACATTGTCATATGAAAACATGGAGGCCACAATAACAAAAGATGTGCTGCTATTTTCTTATACAAGCATAGAAACAGCACATGGACAGGTGTTTGTTTGTTGTTTGTGAACAGGAAAGGACACGGATAAGGTGTTGCTTTTTTATACATGGGCCTATTTGTGAATAATTTGAAACATGTTATGTCTGTGTGTATGTTTCTTGGCAGAGGCATTTGTCCACAATAAACAGTTTATTGTCATTGAAATATGTTCAGTGAACCAAAGTCGCCTACATCAAACGTCAGTTGTCAACAACGCGTCACCAACTGGGAAACTCGGTTAGCAAAATCTAGCCTGAGTTTCCCACGTCTGATTCCCACAGGAAGTGACGTGAATGATGACGTTTTCACTCGGAATTTTTTCCCCCCCCGATGTCTATGAACGCAGTATAAGCCTAAGACGCATCAATGTCAGCATCAACTGCTTAAACTTATCAAGTGACTTCTTCACAGGGAGGTGGGGACTAAGGAATGTGAAGAGTACTAACAGTATCTGGTATGTAGGTAGGCCAGTGAAAAATAAAACCTTTTCATCCTTATCAACAAAGGCTCTTTGGTCATAGGAAGTAGACAAATGTGCAACATCAGAGCTCAACTGAATGTTTTCAGTTCTAAGACTTTGAAGTTCAGTGGTCATAGCCTCAATGACATCAACAGTCAATTCAGTTTGAGTCCCTGTGAAGCAAAAAATATCACTGACATAATCACTAGTGGTGGGGTCATCAGTCTCAGCAGCAGCAGCTTCAGCCTTCCGTCTCTTCTGGGTTCGATTCATGCGACGCTTGTAGCGTGAGTTCCCTGTTTCTTTGGTTGACTGAGGTGAACCTTCTTGCTGACCTGTCAGTCCAACAGATGGCACCCAATTTGGGTCATCCTTTTGGTAAAGGTCAGACTTTTTACCTGGAATACAATGAGAAATACAGCACGTTTTAGCTATACATTTTGAGAACTTAGACGTCTCTTTATTGATCCTTTTGGGATGACTCCCGCAAGGAAATTGGCAGCAGATTTTAGCAGCTTACAAAACACTCTTTAAATAAAGAGGTATAAAAAAACAGTATAGAAAAAAATACAGTATAAGAACAATAAACTTTTAGCTAAATATTTTTTTTACAAAAAGTAAACAAACAGTAAACAATAAACTACAGATAAATAAAGATAGTTTCAGAATAACGACCAGAATAACATTAAGTCATTAATGCCACATGTGGTAGCTTGATATGAATTATATTGTCAATGTCTGCTTTATTTATATAGCACATTTAAAATAGCCAGTGTCCTTCCAAAGTGCTTTACAGTAAAAACAATAAAAGCAATAATTGTTTTTACTATTTACTATTAAAAATATTATTATCATTACACTAGACAATTTGTTATGAGCCGCTGCAATCAACATTTCACTTACCTGACAAGAAATGGGCCGAACAAATCCGGATGTTGTCCAGATTTTTCCCTCGTAGATCCTGGTTGAGCTTTGCCAACCACAAGCGCCTCCTTTCCTCTGATAACTTCTGGCATTCCTCTCCCTGGTTTTTAATAACTTTTGGAAGTCGATAATATTCCAAATGTTTTTCTCGGTCTGTCCTATTGGTACAACCTAAAACACGACAATAATTAACCATTTTCCTTGACGACGTTCGGGATCTACTTCAGTGCCTGTGCTTTGTTGTGATGCGGAGTACCTCCAATATGGCGGCTTCCGGTCTGATGACGCGTCGTGAAAACCCTCTTAAAAAAAGAAAAAAAAGACAACCCTACTGTCTATGGAACCTCCTATGGCGCCATTTTGATGCTACCAAGCACTCACCCCCCGTTAGCATTCCATTGACTGCCATTCATTTTGACGTCACTTTGACAGCGAATAACTTTACATCTGAAGCGTTTAAAGACTCCATTTGTCCATTGTTTATTTCTAAAGAAACACGACAACATATAAAAGGTTCCATTACCTTGTACCTCAAGTTATGGCTCCGTAGCAGACGTTTTTGTAAAAATAGGCTAACGATTGTGTCATAACAACGCGACTTACTGTCTCACAGTAGAGGAATTACCGTATAGTACAGGAGAAACTCGCAGACAGTTTGGACTTCTATTAGCGGTTTAAGTTTAATTACTAATGTTAACTATCATTTTAGATAGCAATAATTAGCCTGTGTCCATGTTATCTCCTTACATATACCTACGCTCTCCGTCTCTGCAATATTCGGAATGATTGAGATTTCTCTTGGCACAGCTACCAGAAGACTAACAACTTTCAAACAGGTTGCCCAAGTCACATTTACGTCGTCTCTCTCAGTTGGAGGCTGCGCAGTAACGCTCAGTGCTCACCGGAAAAGTGCTTCTAATATCCTTCACTGGTCTCTGTCAGTACGGATCGGGTACTGACAGTCTCCGTCCAGAGCAACGGGATCTGTTGGTCCATTATATACTGTCTATGGTAGTGTCCACCATATTATAGTGCCACTAACGTTACATTAGATCTAGCTAATGGCACTATTACAGTAGTCACCTAAAAACATAACGGAACACTACCGCAGCCGCAGGTGATCCACTTTGTCCTGTCTGTACTATCGATGGGATGGCCGTATCCTTCAGCACACGTTTCATGGTCCGTGTGGCAAATTCCATTTTTTCAAAATAGTCGTCCTCAGTGAAATGTTCTGAGCAAACACGTTGGTTCTTGATGATGGCTGCAGGTGTGTTTGGATCTATATCCAGAGCAAGTAGCCATAGGTTCATCATGTCAGCGTTTTTGGTTGGAATTCTATGAAACATCATGGTGTTACCTGGTCTCCCTTGTTTATTGTCGCAGCTCTTTACAATACAGCGAACACCCATGAATGTAAACTATGCATTTACTATCTAACAATTGCTGACTCTATTACTCCAACTCGGAGGGAACTCCAGGCGAACTCCCTGCTCCTCACCACGGGGCTTCTCAGGTGCTGCGAGCAAATCACTCCGCCCAAGTAGCAGTGCTTCTTCTGAGAATAGTTCCCAGTATGTATACGGTTAGAAGATGGCTGTGTTTCATGTGACCTTGTTATTTGTACATGCTGTGACTATATAAACTAACTGACTAACTAACTATATACAAACTATTGTGACTATAAAAAAAAAAAAAATACAAACCTCTATCTCTCTATATCTTAATACATCCATGTTACGACACGCACGGAGATGAGAAGGGTATGTATGGACTTATCTAACTCTGGGGGATACGGTGAATAAGCTAAAGTCCCAATAAGTCGGCGTGTTCCTTTAAAGACTTTTACTCACCTGTAGGTAACATTTTATGGACTTTTAATGTAATGAACGTTAGCTCATACGTCTGTCTACATGTGTTATGCTCCCTTGTAAAAAGAGGACTTTTTAATCTCCTACGAAGCGTTTAATGTGTCCCACCTTGGCCACATCATCTCCTGCTTTAGGCTCATCCTTGATGTTTTCTGTGGAAATGGATGATGGGAGATTCTGGTTGTACTCCTCATCAATGGGCTCTTCTTTTATCTGGATGAGGAGTGAAGAGAGAGCCTGATTCACTGTGTCAGTTTAACAACAGAGAAGTCTCTGTAGAAAATTGTGATGATTTTAACTGGTGTGTAATTCAGCATATCTACATTCGTATGTGTGTACACTGCAACATACCAACATACCTAGAGAAGATATACTTTGCTGTAGTGCAACTAATGTTATGAGCCATGAAATTGGTCAAATTGCTATACTCTACACCACACACATCACTGCAAAAATTTAAAGAAATCATATACATGCTGTGGTTTAAAGTCCTGCCTTGATTTTGGTGTGTTACAATTATTACAGAAAACGTTATTACACAATACTCACACAGTCCAGATTTGGTATGGATGGCTTCACTTCCTTAATGTCATTCTCTTCAGGTGATATTGACGGCTTCACATCCTTAATGTCAGTCTCTTCAGGTGATAGGCTCATCCTTCCTATAAAGACATGGTAAAACACGAATCAAA
Source organism: Sander lucioperca (assembly GCF_008315115.2). Classification (NCBI taxonomy): domain Eukaryota; kingdom Metazoa; phylum Chordata; class Actinopteri; order Perciformes; family Percidae; genus Sander; species Sander lucioperca. The sequence continues at coordinate 20,837,396 of NC_050186.1, read as the reverse complement.
TAGATATGGGTCAAATGGAACATATGATGGTCTACAGAGAGAGGTTTCTTTGCTGAACAGATGAGCTCTAACTCAGTGAAGAGATCGGAAAAGTTCCTGGTTTTAGTGTCGTTATTTAGCAAAGGAAGCAGCCAGTGCAACCTATTCTTTGTCGCACGTTTGTAAACTGCTCATAATATAATATCATAAATCATTCTATAATATATAATAATTCTGTGCACAAGTATGTAACAATGCAAATAAAGGCAGTGATGAGAGTGAAAGTGGGAAGAGATACAGCTTTATTTTCTAGTTAGTAGGTGCAGTACCTGACACAGTGATAGACTGAGCCTTGTGTACCATCATACATCTGTTGCTACAGTAGAAGTCCAACGTGCCCTTATCATTTTTTCTTTCAACCATGTCTGATAAGTGATGGGACGTCTGGCACATGGGGCACAGCTGAGGCGCCTGAACTTTCTGTTAAGATATTTAAAAAACACAGCAGAGAAACAAAGTGAGGCACAGTGCAGGATCAGATGCGAGTCTTATAATAGTGTTTGAACCTGTGATCTATCAAGTTTATTTAACAACCAATCCACTTTTCTGCCACTCCGCTCTTTAACTCTCTCCCTAAGAAAAAACTGAACAGAAATTACTTAATTCGGCGGTTTGTAAAAAAACAAAATATATATTTTCCAAATTTCTTTTTTGGTCTGAGAACATATTTAATTACTTATATTTAGCTTTTTCCAAATCAATGCAACACAACTTTATATGTACAAAATGTAAGGATATAAGTTTGATAATTAAGAGACCGACTGATGTTGCCTGTACATAAATACACTGCTTGGTGTATTTATAGCTTAGTAATATGCATGGTCGTCAGTACTGCAAAATAATGTGCTAGTTTGTACATTGCTAATTTGGAAGTTGTAGATATACCAACACCAGTTCCTTAAAGGGTAACTACTGTTTTTTTCAACCTGGACCCAATTTCCTATGTTTTTGTGTCTAAGTGACTGATGGGAACACCAATCTTTGACATTGGCCCAGTATTAAGCGAGATAGCTGCAGGCGAAACAAGCTACAATGTAAGTTAATAGAGTAATTGTCCAGCTTGTATTTACCTTCACAAAAGTGCTCATTTTGCCAATGACAGGCTCAGATGAATATTCTAAGTGTCTGATAACATTATGGAAGTGATCCCTTCAGACACAGACCTTTAAAACCTCTTTGAGAGGTTTATCTTTAACCAGAAACAGCTCTGAAGTCGCTAGCGCTAAACCCACCAGACTCCATTTAAAAAAGCAATATTTTTAGCGTGTATAGAGCAAACATATTTTCACATGTAAATCAGTAAACAATGTGTTTATTTCAACCAAAACTAGAGTTGTTAAAAGACGAAAAAAACATTTCTGTGGACTTTGAATTAAGTGTATTCTACGATGCTAAAATTACTGTTTATTTACATGGAGTCTGGTGGGTGTAGCGAACACAATTACGTGGATGTTTTTATGTTTAAAAAAAAAAGGATCTTACTCTTTAACAGAAAGGTCGACCTCTTTAGAAATCCTTTCCATAATGTTGTCAGACACTTAGAATATTAATCTGAGCCTGTCAGCGGCAAAACAAGCACTTTTGTGAAGGTAATTACAAGTGGGACAATTGCCCTATTAACTTAACATTTTAGCTTGTTTCGCCGCTGCCAACTTCAGCGATCTTGCTTAATAATACTGGACCACTTTTAAAGATTGTTGTTCCCATCAGTCACAAAAACAGGAAAATAGGGTCCAGGTTGAAAAAAACGGTAGTTACCCTTTAATATTTACTGTCCTGGTCAAATGAAGTGATCGTGACTTTGACATTTGATTGCTGCACCTCTTTGAACTTGATCAGACATTCTTCACTGCAGATAGTTTTACTGCTGTCGTCCGCCTTCAGCAGGATCCGTTTGCCGAGGCCGATGGAGCCGCAGACGTCACAAATGGGCACCGGTAAGTTGTTGATCCTGTGGTAGCTGATGAAACAGTCACTGCAAATTCTTTGCATCAAGCCATCCAGGGTCATCCTGAATTTGCACTGAGGATGATAAAGGAGCATGTGGATTGATAGCATTGTGGTAATTCTGAAACCTTTTTTTATTTTTTTATATCCAATGAGAAGGATAGAATGAATTGATCCTACTAACAAGTATAGCCTGATATAGCTAGTTGAAAAGTGTTGACAGACAAGACAAAGGCATTGATGGTTTTGGTCTTCTCATGGGATTTGTTGACAATAAGAAAAATATAGAACAGCCTTTACAGCCAAACTTGACCAATGCTAAGCGCCAGACGGAGCCGCTGCAAAAAAGTTGTGCGAGAGAAAACTCCAATTGGATAGACAGCTAGCTGTCTCGATTTACCCTGCAGAGATCTGAGGAGCAGTTAACAATAGTCCTCAAAAACAAAAAAGAAAGCCGAAGGAAATGGAAATCGGTGAAAATAAATGCATCCGGCGGAATATCCTGTGGCACTGGAGCAATCCTGGAAGTGGAACGTCAAGGATACAGACTATATCACACCAACAAATAACTGCACAATCCTCAGAGTAATACATATTAAAAGAATTGACGTAACTAAAAGTTAAACAAAAACTAAGAATCAATTTATTTTTTCCTTACGTAGCAATATTTGGCGCACATCTTGCACTCAGACCGAGGTCCTGTTAGGGATGGGGTTTTGGGGGAAGACATTTTTCTCTTGGAGTTAACAGAAGCGAGGCAGGAGTCGCTGCACAATTCCTTCATAGTTCCTAAATCATCCACCGGAGCCAGGATAACGTTGTGAGGCCGCATTATCACCCTGAGGGAAGGAGATCAAGATGAGATTCACTGTCAGAAAATTTTGCTTCTGTTTAGTTTTTCCAAAGAATGGGCGAATATCTTTTGCTTCAGTACCTCGAGTCTCCCTAATTTAAGGTGTTTGCTCTGCTTGACCTGCAAAACTAAAACAATCTACAAAATCTCTGATAAAACACAACAAGCCAGGATTTTTAGTTTATGATACTTACATTTACAAAGTAAAGCAACAAATTCTCACAGCACGCACAGAAGCTGAAAAAAGGGGAATTTTGTTTTTCTTGAAAACAATTCCCCACTTAAAGCAAAAGATTAAACATTTGTTTTGATTGGTCAAAAGTCCTGAAATCCGGTAGGACATACTCTGGGCAAGTATCTAACCATATGCATTTTTTTAGATGACATGTAAAATAAAATGATTTAATTAAATTAAATATTCATACACTGCATGTGTGTGCATATCTTTGATATTCAACTTGTTTTGAGTACACATATACCAGTTTCTGGTAGTTTCTGAGATACTGCTATTTTCTTATCATATATTAAGTCTTTGGGCACATAGACAGAGAGTTTTTTCCTAAAATATAATGAAATAAATAGAAAGAACAGTAGTCCCATGTGCCAAAAGACAGAAAGAGGAAATTAAAAGTTTTAGGTGTGGGAACAAATCATTTAAATGATTAATCGACTTTTAAAATAGTTGCAGATTATATATCATGTAATTATCTGAAAAGCACAAAGAAAAACATCCTTGACTTACTGGAAGCAATTGTAGCAATTTTTGGTGGCTAATTTGTTGTGCGGATGTCTTTCAGAGAGGCATTCGGCTGAACAAAAAACATCCTGTGAACTCTTCGGCTGGTAATGCGTCTCTCCTCTCAGCAGTCTCTGCCCACAGTTGCAACAGGCAACGCAGGAGGCTTCAATGATGAATGTTGATGTGTTGTCCAACTCAGCAGCTGCAGGGGCACCATTTTCGTTCACAGTGGAGTCTTGACTGATCTTTACTTCCTTCTGTGATTAGAATGAATGACAAGAATTATTAGAAGACATGGCTCGTCTCGCATGTAAGGCAGCTTCGCTCGAATCGAATCAGACAAATTGATTCAGTCGTGTAAATACACAGAAGACAGCTTTATTTAAAACATAATAACAAAGGCATCAAGTTCACAAATGCTGTTTCTGCTTTAGATAGCTCTGGTGTGGGGCAGATTTAACTCACACCTGCATGTGTTTACTGTTACTCCATGAAATGAATTTATTGTAGGAAATATACTCACAGGATTCAATTGTTGTTTCGATTGTTTGCCTTTTTTCCTCTTCTTCAACTGACCTGAGCTTTTTTCTGAAAAAATAAATCAGAAAACGTGAATTTAGCAGGTTTACTGCTAATACTGTACATAAACTAATCAAATCATTTAACGTAGCCAGAAACTGTAAAAACAGAAGTTATCGTTGGATTTTCAAATTTCCGATGGGCTTTGAACAAATCATGTGTGACTAATTAAACTAGGGGTGCACGATTCAGAAAATGTCACGATTTGATATCGATTTTTAGGCTCAAGATTTAATACATCGATTCAAAAAACGATTTGAATGTAAATGTGGTTACTTTTCCCATGTGATTGCAGTAGACATAGAATTTAAAAATAAAAACTTTTGCAACTAAAAACTGCAAAGTGCCAAGCTTTGGCCAGCTTTCAAATACATTTAATTCAAGTATAAAATAAAACTGTTAAATAAAAAGAGTTTTTCGTTCAGAGTTGGGTGGGAGTTTAGAGCACTGAAAGAGTGCGTTGGTTGACTGGCATGTTAGATACTTTAGGTTGTTGTTCGTCCACGTCTTTAATGTTAATCTCTGGGTGATGGCGTACCCTGTGAGTTCTCAAGTTTGTGGCGTTTCCAAAATACTTAATATGCTTTGCAAAGCCTGCATATAGCATGATTCCTATCAAGTTCTGTCTTCCCCTCGAGGTTATAAAACCCAAATTTGCCCAAACTCTTGCCTTCAGTGAGGATGGAGCAGGTTGAATATTCTTTCTGTGAGGTTTGCCATTGTTTGCACCGACTAAACTACTTCTGCTGCACTCGTTCTTCTTTTGATTAAGTGGTATTAAGGCATTAAGTGCCCAGGTGTCAGTGTGAATTCGACGCAGCGCCATCTATGGGAATGGAGCTAAACTCATTTCAGGACAATAGTATACACGCCATTACAAAACGAAAAAAAAAAAAAAAGAAATATGAATTGATTTTTGGAATTCTATGTATCTGTGTATATGTAATTATGATAGTGTTTCACTATATTGTCATTCATTATCTGTTTATGCACCAACCTCCACTTATGGGTGCACGGGAGAAGTCAGTTATTGACAAATACATTAATAAACACTTATATCTGCTTACAACTACACCATAGTGTTATCCACAATTTATTAAATGGTTATATACTGCTTATAAATGCTAAATTAATGTTCATGCACTGCTTATACATGCTACATAACAGGGGATTAAAGTGTTACCAGAAAAGGAAACATTTTCTCCTATCTGTGTCAGACTGTGCTGCATATATTTTGAGGGATGTCAGCTGGCGTGATAAATGCCTGTAAATAGAAAAACACATAGCAGTGCCCCATTTGGCTGTGCCAACTCTTATGTAGCCGCAAGGGTGGGAATATTCTGTTAAATGGAGCGCAGGCAGCATATGAAGCAGCAAATATGTTGTTAATTCTGTACCAGCAGCAGCTGTGATTATTACCAACCACTGTGTAGCGTTTTGGAATATGATAAATCTTAAACTTCACAATGTTTGACATACTCTGGACTTCCTGGATCATATTTTATTGTCTCACTGGTAGCTGTAGCAACCCATCCACACAAACACAGCCCATTGTGTTTTTTAATACCCACTAAAGAGGAAGAGAGAAATGAGTGAAAAGGCAAGAACAAAAATGCCATCTTGACAAACTTATTGTCCAGTACCTTGAAGCTCATATACAGTTGCGGGCCGTAGCTTGTATGATGTCACACAGTTGCGGTTGCAGAAGAGCTTCACCACGTTGTCGTCGTTTTTGTAATCAACCATGTCTGAAATAGTTTGAGAAGTGTGACACATGGTGCATTGGTGGAGCGTCTCGATTTTCTGTAGAACAGAAAAAGAAAAGAGAACGTCATGTTGTAGAATAATGATTTCATTCAACAAAACTATTAAATCAGTGAGCAAACGTCTCAGTGTCTTGCTTTGAGCCCCTACTGGTCCATTTAAGGGAAATTTTAATAATCTTTATTTGTGCCGAGACAATTGGTCAATTAGTTCATCAAAGAACAAAAAAACTTGATTGATCTAATAACCATTCAGTCTGACCTGACTGCAGCCCCCATGGTACCACAAATACTCACTAGCACATTCAAATGTGCAATAATCTGTGGCTGAAAATAGTCCCGAACAAATACACTGTTTAATCCTGCCACAGTAATTCCTCCTGTTCGGAGGGAGCTAAGAACTACAATGATCCACTTCTGGCCGCACATCGTTGGTTTTGGTCTTTTTAAGGAATATCTTGAAAATTACAAAAATATAGATAACCCCAGTTTATTATTTAAGAATATTTGACCTCATTCCTGTTTTGTTATTGTGCTTATTATAACATATCTATTATTATTATTTCATCAGTATATAAACATTTTTAATTTCTGATACCTTGCTGGGGACTTAAACAATAAACTGAAATGTGTAAAAGTAAATGTAAAGTGAAATAAAACTAAATATGATTTGAATGTACAAAATATCTTTTTGACAGGTTCTGGTCATTATGCTAGTGAGCCTACCCTCTCTACACCTGTAACCATACTGTTGTCTATGGTGACTGAGCGCACACAGCATATGGATTAAGACTGTGTATCTAAACATTTAAATAATATGTCCACTGTCCATTTATATAAACCATGATTTGCTTAAAGCTTGGACACTATGGGGATGATTTCAGACCTGTGCTATGTATATATACAGTTTTTCAGTGTTGCCCTTTCAAGCTGTAATGTTTTTCTGTCTTTGACAATTTAAGTGACCATAATTTTGATATTTCAGCACCTCTTTGAACTCGTCCAGACATTTATGACTGCACATGGGTTTGGTCCCCTCCTCCAGCTCCAGCTTCAGCGGCTTGTTGCGGCAGTTGGAGCTGCAGTTTTCGCAGACGGCCACGTTGTCCCTGCGGAAATCAGCCAAGCAGGAATCGCTGCAGAATGTGTGGACAGCCTCGTTCAGGGTCAACTCACATGTGGTCTGTGGAAGATAATGATACAGGAGCAGTGAGTACGACAAAGAGTTTATGATTAAAATGAACACATTTTGTTGAAGAAAAATGACATTTGTTTTTTGCTTACAGTGCAGGATTCGTTGCACATGCTGCAGAGCTGCTGTGGTGTTTGGGTGGACCCAGCGTTGGATTTGAAAGAGAGGAGACAGGTCGTACTGCAGAAGTCTTTCATAGTTCCTTTAATGTCCACTACCGCCATGATGAGGTCTAGAGGCTGCGATATCGCCCTGACAGAACAAGGAGAACGCAGAACACACTCAAAAATTGAAACTACTACAACATTACTCCTATACTTCTACTTTGAGATGAAGGGATGTTTTGCACAGACTCACTTGAGGCAGTAATGACACGTCTTGGTGACTGGTTTGTTGATAGGAAACATTTCGAAAAGGCAGTTTTTGGAGCAGAAGACGTCTGTGAAACCCTTCTTCTGGTAAGCTGTTTGGCCCTTCATCATGTTCTTCTTGCAGTGGGAGCAGTTCATCTTTGACGCCTGATACGAGAGAGAGAATATAAAGAACATGAGGTTCATATACACACGTGCAAATGAAGTAAAGCAATACCAAGACCCATGGCATTCAAAATGGAATTGCAATAAGACACGACAATAGAAATGTATCTGTGAAAACTGCTTTGTTTTCTTATTAAGATTTGACCTGTAATGTAAAAATTCAGATTTTTATCTCTCAATTTTTGCACTTAATAGAATACACTCTTGCTTTTAAACAGGCTAAAACTGAGAATAATAAACTACTATATGAAAGTGCAGATAAAAAAGGTAAATATCTTCCTCTGCACATTGTACAGAGGAAATGATGTGAGATTTGAACTGCGCCGATTAGCTCTGAATGAAGCTTCAAAGAATGCTTGCTTATCCTTTAAAATGTAGATGGCACGTACTACGCTCAGATGATTTTATCTTAAAGCAGCCATATTATGCTCATTTTCAGGTTCATAATTGTATTTTAAGGTTGTACCAGAATAGGTTTACATGGTTTAATTTTCAAAAAACACCATATTTTTGTTGTACTGCACCGCTCTCTCTCACTGCTGCAGATCCTCTTTTCACCTGGTCTCTGTTTTAGCTACAGAGTGAGACCTCTTTTCTTCTTCTTCTTCTTCTGTACTATCTTTGATTGCACTGCACATGCGCAGTAGCTCAGATGTAGATCATGTCAGCTAGCTAGCTCCATAGACAGTAAAAGAAAGGCTGTTTCTACAACTTTGGTCAGTTACAAGGCAGGATTAGCTGGGAGACTTCTAAATGAGGGCGCACATGTAAGTAGTTCTTTTGTAGATTATGGTGAAATTGTGTGTGTTGTAGCAGTGCTTTGCTATTGAGAACGAGGTAGCATGCTAGCGTTAGCCATAGCGTTAGCATGCTAACGCTACGAGCTAATGGTTGCGGTTAGCCTGCTCGTTTCGGCTTGTGACGTCACAAGCCGTGCCGATTTTGAACAGCTCACCCAGAGACTGAAGGCAGGACACATTCAGAAACCGTATCTCACTCTAAACAGCATGGGTGGATTTTTTTCAAAGTTTGTATGTGTGTGGAAGCACCAGAGACACAACATAACACCCCAAATCCCAGAAAAAGTGATTTTTTCATAATATGGGCACTTTAAACATTACTCAAGGGTATTTAAATGATTCCAGTTATGACTGAAGACAGTCCCAAGTGGCTACAGCTTGAGCGTGCATCCTGCACACAAGTCTCTTTACATGCACTAGCTTGTTCTAAAATACTCCTTCCAGAATCTGTATCAACATACTGCATAAATCCAGTTGTGAGGCACTCCCTCAAGATATGGATACAGTTCAGATGAGCTTTTTCTATAATTGAGATGTCCATATACAGTGAGGAAAATAAGTATTTGAACACCCTGCTATTTTGCAAGTTCTCCCACTTAGAAATCATGGAGGGGTCTGAAATTGTCATCGTAGGTGCATGTCCACTGTGAGAGACATAATCTAAAAAAAAAAATCCAGAAATCACAATGTATGATTTTTTAACTATTTATTTGTATGATACAGCTGCAAATAAGTATTTGAACACCTGAGAAAATCAATGTTAATATTTGGTACAGTAGCCTTTGTTTGCAATTACAGAGGTCAAACGTTTCCTGTAGTTTTTCACCAGGTTTGCACACACTGCAGGAGGGATTTTGTCCCACTCCTCCGCACAGATCTTCTCTAGATCAGTCAGGTTTCTGGGCTGTCGCTGAGAAACACGGAGTTTGAGCTCCCTCCAAAGATTCTCTATTGGGTTTAGGTCTGGAGACTGGCTAGGCCACGCCAGAACCTTGATATGCTTCTTACAGAGCCACTCCTTGGTTATCCTGGCTGTGTGCTTCGGGTCATTGTCATGTTGGAAGACCCAGCCTCGACCCATCTTCAATGCTCTAACTGAGGGAAGGAGGTTGTTCCCCAAAATCTCGCAATACATGGCCCCGGTCATCCTCTCCTTAATACAGTGCAGTCGCCCTGTACCATGTGCAGAAAAACACCCCCAAAGCATGATGCTACCACCCCCATGCTTCACAGTAGGGATGGTGTTCTTGGGATGGTACTCATCATTCTTCTTCCTCCAAACACGGTTAGTGGAATTATGACCAAAAAGTTCTATATTGGTCTCATCTGACCACATGACTTTCTCCCATGACTCCTCTGGATCATCCAAATGGTCATTGGCAAACTTAAGACGGGCCTTGACATGTGCTGGTTTAAGCAGGGGAACCTTCCGTGCCATGCATGATTTCAAACCATGACGTCTTAGTGTATTACCAACAGTAACCTTGGAAACGGTGGTCCCAGCTCTTTTCAGGTCATTGACCAGCTCCTCCCGTGTAGTTCTGGGCTGATTTCTCACCTTTCTTAGGATCATTGAGACCCCACGAGGTGAGATCTTGCATGGAGCCCCAGTCCGAGGGAGATTGACAGTCATGTTTAGCTTCTTCCATTTTCTAATGATTGCTCCAACAGTGGACCTTTTTTCACCAAGCTGCTTGGCAATTTCCCCGTAGCCCTTTCCAGCCTTGTGGAGGTGTACAATTTTGTCTCTAGTGTCTTTGGACAGCTCTTTGGTCTTGGCCATGTTAGTAGTTGGATTCTTACTGATTGTATGGGGTGGACAGGTGTCTTTATGCAGCTAACGACCTCAAACAGGTGCATCGAATTTAGGATAATAAATGGAGTGGAGGTGGACATTTTAAAGGCAGACTAACAGGTCTTTGAGGGTCAGAATTCTAGCTGATAGACAGGTGTTCAAATACTTATTTGCAGCTGTATCATACAAATAAATAGTTAAAAAATCATATATTGTGATTTCTGGATTTTTTTTCTTAGATTATGTCTCTCACAGTGGACATGCACCTACGATGACAATTTCAGACCCCTCCATGATTTCTAAGTGGGAGAACTTGCAAAATAGCAGGGTGTTCAAATACTTATTTTCCTCACTGTATACCCCTTTGGTGGGAAATAACATGTTCGTTCCCTCCATGACTGATGATGCTTTTAAAATATGGACTGAAAACAGTCAAAGACGTATATATGGGTGGCACCTTTGTATCCTTTGAGCACTTAAGAACACAGATATTTACAACTTCGCAGTTTTGTTTCTACAAATGTTGCTTCTTTTCCATTGATACCACCAGATTCCCTTTTAGACAAAATACTTAAGATGCCCCTTTGGCTTGGGGAGGTTGTTGGCAGGTTGTACTCTCTACTCAGCATGGATAATCTGAAGCCATTGACAGCATTAAAACATCAATGGGAGGGAGAGCTGGATACAGAAATATCAGACGAGCTATGGCAGGCTGCTCTCAATAACATACACTCATCCTCTATCTGCCTACGACATACCATTATCCAGTTTAAAGTTACTCACTGGTTACATTGGTCAAAAGCAAAGTTGGCCAGAATTGCACCTGATATTGACCCAGAGTGTGATCGATGTAATACAGAGCCGGGCACTCTGTCACATATGTTTTGGAGCTGCCCTAAATTGTCTGAGTTTTGGGAGCTGATTTTTGCTTTTCTTTCTAGAGCATTGCATACTCATATTGACATTTTTGGAGTAGTACCACAGGAACTTGGCATAGACAAATGGGATAGAACTGTGATAGCATTTGCAACTCTCTTTGGCCAGACGCATTGTTTTATTAAAATGGAAGGTTAAGTCTCCGCCTGTATTTAAACACTGGATCAACGATGTTATGCACTATTTAACTCTTGAACAAATTCGTTATTATTTACAAGGTAATAATATTAAATTCAGTAATATCTGGCAACCTGTTCTTACATTGGTCGAACAGATGGACTCTAATGACATTGTATGATGTGAATGTTGTTGTCCTCCCCCTCTTCTTTTCTTTTTATTTTTTTTAAATTTATAGTCTGCTTTTCTTTGTAGCAGTGGTGCGATGTGGGTGGGTGGGATGTGGGTTGTTATTTATCTGTTGTTTGTTGTATGTGAAAATACAATAAAAAGACTGATTAAATGATTCCAGTTATAAAGTAATCACATACATTTAGTGTGCCTAAATACTTTTGTAAATGCAATATTCACTTGATAAACAGCATATGATTCAACCCAGGAGAAGTGTGTTTCCCTACCTTTGCATAGCTGGGCTTGTTTTGGACGTCTGTGGACGTAGAGGATGTTGGACACTGGTTGTTGTCTTCATGGATGGGCAAATCTTTCACAGGCGACTTGACAGAGTTACACTCAGATGATAACTGGGAACTCTTGACTGAAGCCTGAAACTTTTCCTGAGACAAAAACAACAACAATGAAATACAACAATGTCTTTGACTTTGACTTTGTTAAAATCAAGTATTGTTGAGATGTTTAAATATCCTTGCCATTTATAACATAATTTCTAACTGTGTATAATCGAAAGCCAGAGTCTAAAGAGAAAAACAGGCATCTTTTTACTTCAGTCATTTTTCAGCAGAAGAGTGATGTGGTTTATATAAATAATGTTTAAATTCATACTTTGAACCCATTTTTAATAATGAGAGAAAATGGAAAGAAATTGGATACTCACAATGTCCAGTTTGGGGATTAATATCTTTACTTCTTTCATTCTGATCACTGCAGCTGACAATTTGTTCTTCTTTTCTATAAATAATGAAATCAAATATGGGTGTAAGACCATGTTTTTGTTACGCAGTTCAAATGCTATACTATTGAATGGATTGCCATGCAATTCTATACAGACATTCATGATAAAGCTGACTGACTTTGGTTATCCCCTGACTTTTCCTCTAGCTGCACAGGTTTTTAGTTTTGAGTGAAATATCTTAACAACTGTAGGATGAATTGCAGTGACATTTTCTTCAAATGTTCAAGGCCCCATGAGTATAAATTCTCATGACTTTTGTGATACCCTGACTTTCCCTGTAGCGTCGCTAACTAGTCAAAGTTGAAACTTATTCACTGAAAATAGAAAATCTTCTAGATGGAAAATTTTGTAACAAAATTAAAAAATACAATTCTACAGACATCCCTGGTTCCTAGATGATGCGTCCTAATGACTTTGGTGATGCCCTGACTCTCCTCTCGAGCCACCAGATTTATTTTACCTGTATTTAAGAAGTCAGAGAAACTCCTGCTATCCACATCAATCCAGTTATTTTGCTTCCCTCCTTTCTTTTGATTTTGTCTTCTCTCCACATTGTTGACTGTATCGATGTCCGTGGTCTCTTCAAGGTCTGCAACACTGGTGTGCTTGTAAGGTGAGCGGTCGTTCTTCTTGGTATCACTGCTGTCTTTGTCCTGCTTCGTCACATGTGGTATCAGAGGCGTTGCTGCTGAGCCGGTTGTGTCACCATCTTCATCATTTTCCTCATTTCTGACGTCGTCGTCATCGGTGTCCATGTCAAAGTCCACATTCATGTCGTCGTCGCCATCACTGAAAGAAATATGTGTAGCGTCCTCATTGCTACGATACACTGTTTTCTCGGGTGTGCTGACAGCACAGCTCACAGGCATTTCCTCTGACCCGTCGTCCCTCTCTGCGTTCACCTCTGTGTCTTTCTCATCATTCAGCTCAGATGCCTCCGTTTCACTCTCCTGCCTCTTGCTCCGGCCTCGGCTACGTTTCCTCGACGTAGAAGCTCTGCAGGGTTTTTTGTTTCTCAAAAGGGAGCCTTTTGTGAAGGGGAGATCTAGAGGAGATACAGGTACAGCTACGTGAGAAGATTATCAACACTTTTATCACTTGATTACCATTCAGCCTCTCCATTTGGTTTCACTGGTTTTCTTTTAAGTCAACAAATTAAACAGAATACCTTGTTTAGGTATATATTTTACATATTACGGCTCAAACTGCAACTGGTCATGGAGGGTAGTCTTGTGCCAGTAAAAGAAAATGTAGTAATGGGCATTATACTACAAGTAGATCTGACCAGGCAATCTGATTGGTCAACTAGACATTTAGAACGTGCTCCAATCAGCATGACAGCACACCTAGACCATTTGAGCACACCAGGCGCATCACTTGAAATGTTACTCTGCCATTTCCATGTCAACTTTACAGAGTGAATCATGAACTGTTTTTGAAACATTTGTATTCATGAAAATAAATCAGGAACCACAGTGGAACACAGAGAAACTTACCAACTCATTTATATAAAGTGATACATAGGATTTATCGATTTATTTGTTACAATTACAATTACATACCGCTCAGCCGAGAGCCTTCTGATTTTTCATTGTCCTCCTCAGCATCACTGTTTTCTGAGTTGTCCTGCACATCTGGCTCCAATTCATCTTCAAAAGGAAAGCAAGACATGTATACATGTATAGTACCAAAAGGACAAGGTGTATATCGTTTAAATTCAATTCAAGACATTAATACAAACACTGTAATACTCCATGTTGCATTTTAATTACAATTAGATTTGAATAATCACTTTAGATAATCTTATTTCACTAAAAGCCATGTAAAGGCTGTTGTCCATTAAAACATACTTATGACCGCATTATTGGTTTTTTTTTTTTTACTTGTACACGAACATACACATTCTTTTGCCGACAGTTTCACATTGACAAGTGGTGGTAATTTACCATGAAGAAAAAAAAGGGAAATCGACACTGCAAATGTTTTGAGGAAGCAAATACAGTCAACTTGTTTGTTGCATTTTTTGACTTAGACTGTATGCAAACATAACTTCTGTCGTTGTCTGCAAACATAGCATAACTCCATATCAACACCTTTAAAGTACCGAACTGGACACTGACCTGGAATCTCAATTTCCTCGAGAGATTTCCCTTCGAATTTTTTAAGAGATCCATTCTCCATAGCTGATAGTAGCTCTGAGATTTTTGCAATGTCGACAGCTGCCTCTGGTGTTTGATAATACTCTCTGTCGGTCTGAATGTCACGGCCCAACAGTTTGGCTAGCTGATCAAGCTCGTCATTTGTGAGGCTGAGAATCTGGAAAAGTCTTGCAAGGTGCTTATGAAAAATCACAGACCGGAGGTTCGCTGTGTTCTTTGCACCACATCGAGCTGCAAAAATGCTGGTGCACTGGTGTCCGCGCTGGAAGCTTGAACATGGGGCATCAGGTCTTGCAAATAGGAAGGGATTGTTTTCATGTACACCACATGCGTTTCTCTTGTTCACAAGCAATGTCACTGCAGTGAGTATTTTAGGGGTTAACGTAACAGCAACCTTTTGGCCACTATCGGTCTCAATGTTGATCTTGACGGTGTGCTTGGACAGAATTTGCTCAAACTGTGACTGGCTAACAGCAGCGTCTTCATGAAGTTCAGTCTTGTCCCGTTCCTTAAATGACTTAAGCGTTGCTTTTGAAACTTTGGCCGTATTTATGTTCAAGACTGACACTTGTGCAAGTGTCACTCTGAGAAGTGCAGAATAGACCGGAGAGCTTTCGTACATCGTGAGACTTTGCACTGCAGAAGCTGCTGTCTTCTCCAGGCACTGATAGAAAAGCTGCACATCATGAATGAACGGTATGGTTGGCGGGTTGTTTACGTTTGTCTTTGATGAAGGGCCATATTTCCATTCTTTCGCACACAAGTTTATAAATGTCTCTGCTTCATGTATCGTCTCTTTATCAGCATCCTCTTTCAAAGCTCTGGCGAAGTTAATGCCACCAATGTTCTTAAGCGAATTTCTCATTTTCTTCAGCACACTTGGTCTGTCACAGGACTTTGTCTCTTCATTGAAGCCAGTGAGCTCTCTCACACCTTCAACAAGCTTGCTGAAGTTTTGGGGTTTGATAGCATCTTCAAAGCTACATATCGACTTTTTCTTCAATGTTAACAGGAGTCGTCCCATTTGCCTCAGTCTCAGTTTGAGGTCTTCCAAATTTTTATTTTTTCCTCTATTCATGCGGTACAAACACTGCGCCAGCTGCAGTATAAAGGAATCGTTCAAGACTTCAGATGAAATCTCATCATTCTTCAATGTGTTTAACATCTTCCTCACATCTGATGAGATTTTCTGGGGGTCCGTTGACTCTGCTGCAGCAATCAAAGTTAAGACTTTAATATTCCCACGTGACCGAGGTTCTGAGGACTTCCTTGCAGAACACTTTTGCATATGTCGCCACATGTCCTTACGAACGTACATGCTTTTACAATATACACAGGTTGCAAGTGTTTTAGCATTGGTGGGCACACTTGATTTTCTTTTTAGTTTCAGTGGTCCACAGCGAGTCTTCAAAACCTCTTCATTATGTTTGGTATTTCCTCTGTTTCTTAACTTCTCCAGTAGCGTTTTTCGTTCTTTGGAGTTTTTGCGTAGTCTTAACACTTCAGCTATATCAGGTTCTTCATGTCTATGAGTGAAAAGGTGACGAGAAATTTTTGACTGAGCTACCCCGCAAACGTAACAATAATTTCTGTTGGTGAAGGAGTGGTCGTTGAGATCTTCATCATTTTCGTTGGTGAAGGAGGGATCTTTGAGCTCTTCATCAGAGGTAAAATCATCAGGAGAATCTGACTCTGTGAAACTCTGACTCTGGCAGTTGTCGCTGGGAGAAGGTACATAGTCTTCATCACAGCAGGATGCTGCAGAACTTGAGGGTCCTGCAGAGTCTTCAGCCTGCAATTATGAACAAATCATTTTACACACTTTACATAACCAAACACAAAACAATGCTAATCTAGTATCTCCCAAGTATGCCATATGAACTATACATGTTATAATTCTTTGACAGCATCCATCTACCAATATACAGCTCATAACTCTCATATTGTCTCTTTAACTTTGTTTAGCTTATGTTGTTCTCTTATGCCTAGTTCACACAACGACTTTCAAAGTCATCAGATTGCAGTACTGTTTACAGCTTTCCGTCATCTAATTGGAGTCTTTGTTTTTACAGTACGTGACTGACTGGGGACAGGGGATCACACACTACAAGATCTTTCTCCAAGTGCACAAGTGTTTACAAAACAGCTCATTAGTTTCCACACATCTTTACTATTTATAGCCAGTTTCCTCTAGGTGCAACAACAACTTTGGTCAATGTTGCAAATGCAACACATTCAGTAAAGTTCCTATTGTTACAGGTGACTCCTTCCGCAGGTTTCCCCTCATCCCCCTGGTCCAGCTATTTAGCCTGCGAGATATCTGGGGTACATCTGCGATGCATTAGTGAGATTTTTAGCTTGCGTCTTTGAACAGTTCACACATAGTGGTCAAGCGCTGATTTGCGAGCGCCAAGCCAATGTGGAATTGCGTCTGATCTGGGGCTTTTGTCAGCTGCAAGTATCTACCTGCCTGCTGTAGTTTTTGATTTATAGTTCAGAGCCAGATCACCCATTCATATCACCATCGCAACACTAGATCGAGCTTTAATTATATTCGCCACAATAACTGTATTTACATTCTTTCATTCACAGTGTGGTACAGCCTTGCCTAACCCTCCAACGCCACATCTACCCGGTTTTTAATAAGGGAAATACATTTAACACTTACACCCTCATCCTCTGGTGAAGATGCAGCATTTACGTCTGTTTGTGATGTATTCAGTTCTTCATTGGTTTCCTGTTAATATTGAGAATACAGAAAAGTAATGAGTAAATATGAAAACACAATAGGACGTTTAGAAGTGTGCAGGTAAGAAATGTGTTATTTCAAACACCTTACCAGTTTATTATGGCCACCTATACAATCCAAAGCAATCCTTTACAACAGTTTTGATATAAATGCTACTCAGGAAAAGTTTATAATGTTCAGGTTTTGTTGACAAAATGTTTAATGAAAATATTTTAGACATATTATCAATTACATAATGGACAATAACTCCCTTTCTTTCAAAAATAAGGCAAATGTTTAAAAACAGAAAATAAACCTACCGTTGACCGCCATGGGTAAGAGGAGTCGCCATAGTTGTACGTTATCTCCTCGCCTGGAGATATTTCTGTCACTGCAAACAGGCACAAGTGTGGCTTTCCCTCACAGACAACTTTCTTCATTTCACAGTTGGGACTTATGTGATCATCATTTACAAGTCGTCCAAGGGTCCCGTCTTCTTTCGAGGCATCAACGCTGCAAGCAAAATGCTCTTAATGAAAATTCAACCTTAAAATCTTTAAATATCAGTTTTATGACAATGACTGGGATTGATGGTGGTGACCGATTCTATCATTCAAGACAAGGCAACGGACACCTGCTGCACTCAAATGACTCAGTTTTACGTGTGAATACAACTTTTTTACATTTATTTTACATTCTGCCTTCTTTTTCCAAAGTCTCACTTTTGAAGGTAAACTGCTGTTAAAATATAGTCAATGAAACACACACACACACACACACACACACACACCACCCTTTTTAGGGGGGCTCAAGAACATTGTCTGAAACTGGTCGCTATTACTATGACTTATAAGTGTCAGGTTTAGTTCCATCATAGTAGCTAGCTCAGAGATTATCGGCTAATGAAATTACTGATTTAGCCATGTGGGGGGGGAGGGGTTTCTAATCCTAGAATCGCCTCTGACACACACACACACACACACACACACACACGTGAGTGAGATTTAGTTACATCACTCTTAATCTGGAATACAGTAAAGTTTTCCCTATAACACAAGTCAATGTAGACAATTTCAACCCTTTAATGAAAAATCTGAAAAAGAAGATGTAAACTCACTGCCAGTTTGTTCCATTCCACGAGAAGTCAAAGAAATAACTCTTCAGAGTATCACCACACTCCTTTTTCCTGGTTTCCTTGTGAGAGATGTTCCCCCGAAACTCAACAACAAAGGTGGATGGCTGAATGGATTGATGGGTAAACACACCTCTACCTGTAAGAACAAGACAGTCCATGTTACATCCAACTATTGACCAACCACCCCATTGAGACTCCGGTGTACAGAAATCTATAGATCTCGTAGAGGCTACCATTTAAATAAAGGGTTAAATAAAAAAGAATAAAATAAACAAACCTTTAAAGGGGTTTATAAACCTTTCCTCCAGGAAGGGTTTGTCTCTACAAGCTTTTATGTGCTCCAGGGCATCTTGCTCAGGAGTCAGTTGTCTGTTTTGTTGCTCCGCAGCATCTGGAAAAGTTATCCAAAAAATAACCAACGCACAAACCCTGTTTTTTTTGGAAAGACATGTTCAACCTGTGTTGAACACGTCTTATCTAGTTTAGTCTAGTCAGTTTTGCTTCCACTAGAAGTTATTATGGTTTCTAACTTGTGTTGCAATGTATTGCCTGATCATGATTCTTTTGGATTTGTTATTTCATTTTTGTAATTAGTATCACCTTTGAATATTTAAAAGGATTTCAATTTTATTAAAATTTAACAAAAGAAAATCAGGTAAGAGACTATGTAAAATGTGCATTATCAACTTCAGTGCCACCTCTGCAAAGAAAAGTATTCTAAATAAAAGTATGGATTGGATATTACAGGTAAATGATTGGTTACAGGGAGGAGTTATCTTCACGACATACCGCTCTGCTGAAGTAAAAGATCTGATTCTTCAATGTCCTCCTCAGCATCACAGTTTTCAGGGTTGCCCTGTTCCTCATCTGGCTCTAATTCATCTTGAATAAAAAGCAAGATATAATATGTGTTAATTTGTAGTTTAAGTAGATTGTTTCTACTAAACAGTCACTGGCAGGTCAGTATTACACTGGATACATACCTTCAATCTCAATTTGGTCCAGAGAGTTTCCTTCAAATCTTTCAAGAGAACCCTTTTCCATTGCCAGAAGAAGTTTTGCAATTTTTGCCAGTTCCACAGCTGCTTCTGGCAGGCGATAATAGTCCCTGTCAGCCCGGATGTCATGGCCCAACAGTTTAGCGAGGTGATCCAACTCGTCGTTCTCCAGGTAAAGAATCTGGAAGACTCTAGCAATGTGCTTGTGAAAACGCATCGCCCTGAGATGCTCTGGGTTCTTTGCACGACACAGAATGGAAAAAGCCCTGATGCAGACCCTTCCGTGGTGGAGGCTTGTGGGAGAAGAGTCAGGCTTTGCAAACAAGAAAGGATTGTCTTTGTGTACGCCACATGCTTTTCTCTTGTTCACAAGCAAAGTTATTGCACTGACAAGTTCAGAGGTCAACAAGACAGCAACATTTTGGCCAGTCCTGCTTGGAATATTTATCCTAATGAAGTTCTTGGACAACACTTGCGTAGAGTCGTCTCTCTCCTGGAATGTCTTCAGTGTAATTTTTGAAACCTCAGGTGCGCATTTGCTTAAGACTGATGCTTGTGCAAGTGTCACTTTGCAAAGTGCATTGTAGACCTGCTGGTTTTCATACTTCTCCATGTTTTCAATGGCAGAAGCTGTGGTTGTTTCTAGGTACCTGAAGAACGCCTGCACATCATGTGTGAATGGTATGGTAGACGGGTTGTTTACTCTTCGTCCACTCAACGAAGCGAGGGCTGTTTGGGAGACATGTTCAAACCATTCTTTTGCACACAGTTTCATGAATGTCTTTGTGTCTCTCATCTGCTCATTGCCATCAGCTACAGTGAGGACAATGGTGCCTATTTTCTTCAGTGAATGTCCTAATTTCAAAGCAAGACTTGGTTTGTTATAGCTCTGCATCTTTTCATCGAAACCAGCGAGGTCTTTGACAGCCTCAACAACTTTGAAGAAGTTTTTGGGTTTGATAGCATCTACGAAGCTAAATATTGACTTTTCATGCAGTGCTAACAAAAGTCTTCCCATTTCTCGTAGCTTCTGTCTGATGTGCTCACTTGAATTATTTCCATACTTCTCAGACAGATTCTGTGCCAGCTGTATTAGAAGGAAATCATTTTGAACTGCTGATGCAATCTCATCTTGTTTCATATTTGAGAGTATCTTCCTCACATCAGATGGAATCTTTTTGGAGAGTGGTAACTCGGCAAGAGCAATCTCACCTAAGACTCTTGTCTTACCGCCCGTTGCAGGGTTTGACGTCCTAGACGGACATCTGGCTACATGCCTCCACATGTCCTTACGTCCATACATGCCTTTACAATATAGACAGTGCACATGTGCTTTGGGATCGATCACCATGGTTTTTGGTCGTCTTCTCAGTTTTAACTCTCCACTGTTATTCTTCAATGCCTCTTTATTATGTAGGTAATTTCCCCAGTTACGTAATTCATCGAATATCTTTTTTCGATCCGTGGAGTTTTGGGGTAATGCCAAAGCTTCAGCGATTTCAGGCTCTTCATCAGCATGCCTTAAAAGATGACGAGTAAGTTTAGCAAAGCCTTTCCCGCAAACGTAACAATAATTTTTACTGGTGTAGGTAGGGCCTTTGGTGTTATCCCAGCCGAGTTCTTTAGAGCTGGAAGCAGCCTCATCCTCCTGCTCAGTGTATAAAGCATTGTCTGGTTGCAGCTTCAAAGTCCCCGTCATCTCTTGAGAAGAGTCGAAGTCTGCAAAAGGTGAATTGTCCCTAAAATCCAGCTGACAGTTGATGTCGCCAAAACTATCATTGCCATGACTTGGCCCACTGCCACGTAGTTCATCACCATCATCGCCAGAGCAGGGATTTTCAAAACTGGAAGCTGATGAGTCCTCCATCTGGAAACACAGTACAAACAAGAAATGTTATACATACAGTACATCATTTTATACATACATGTACATGTACAAAAAACGGCTTTGCCAGTAGAAACACACAACCCACAGCTTATTTTTATTTGATCAGTGAGCTTAAGAGGTGTTTGAGAGCAGTGTGCTTATGTTGCTTATACAACAGTATGGTTTCATTTGCTGGAGTGGACAGAAAAGTCAATGCAGACAGTCTTTTACATACCCTTTTATTCCTTGGTGTTGATGAAGAAGCATAGAAGTCTGAGTAAGAAGTACTCGATCCATCACAGGACGCCTGTAAAAGTCAAACACAATACAAAAGTCCCATGGAAATTTGACACCTGGATTTTTCTGCATAGCAAACTGTAAATCCGAGTCACTTTGTCTACTGCCTTAATTAAAATATAAATACAAAACCTACTCTGTGTTGGTGAGATGTATGGAGCCCTTAGATGGCTAATAAATAATTACATGAATACAGACAAAATATATAATAAATAAAACCATGAGATAATGAACTAATCCAATACGTTCTAATAAAAACAGTTCCTTTTAATTAAATGTTATTTTTTCACAATAAACATTTATTACAGGTCATGTTTTGTCATTCTAGCAATTATTATTTCAATATGCACAATATTTGTCACAAAAACCCTTTTCTTTTCTCATCGGTCTAATACAGTTCAGCACAAATTCTGACCCTTTTGTCAGTCAAGACAAACTGGAAAAAGCCAGTTATGTGATGAATGAGCACCTGACTGTCTGAATGAGCAAATAGCACAATTTAGTTGACATACTAATCATGTAAGGATGTTCTGGAAAGAGTGCTATTGTGTATAAAATAATATTAAATGATAAAAGTTCTCTTGCGGGATCAGAAATGAACATTACACACATTTGTCAGTATAGCTACAGCCATTCTGGTCATAAACAATCTCTATACTCTCTGTCTCTACAACAGTATACTGTATGTACTTGCTGTTGAGTTTTTTTTATGCATTTTGACACAAAAAGAAAAGCACAAGTTCTGCTGTGATTTACAAGTGTAATGTCGTTTGCTCTAAATACAGAGCGGTAGGCCTGGAAACTATCTCAAGTCAAAACCTTATATCACCTTACATATAAAACATGGCATACACACGCAGTTGCCAGTTTATTATACTTTATATATTTCCATTTATGTATTACTTTTGTATCATATTTGTTTACTCTATATCAATGAGAGAAGGCTCTCTCTAGTTTAAAAAACTGATTATAATTGTCATGGAGTATTAATTGCAGGACCGAGACTGCATTAGTTTTATCTAGGTGTACCTAATGTACTGTTGCGTGACTGTAATTCTAATTTAAAATCAAAAGCAAGGCTCCTTCATTAATATAATATAATAGTTTATAGTTTATTTGTCATTGCTTTACAGACAATGAAAAGCAGTTTAGCAGCTCCGCATTGACAGCATAACAACATTAAAAACACAGTCATGCCAGAATAAAATGCATAAATAGATATAAGTTAAAAAGTTGCATTAAGGATTAGGGTAGAAAACCCCTTTTCCCATATAGGCACACTCGTAATTAATTAACATAAACTTACATTTGATCGCCATGGGTAAGAGGAGTCGCCATAGTTGTACGTTATCTCCTCGCCTGGAGATATTTCTGTCACTGCAAACAGGCACAAGTGTGGCTTTCCCTCACAGACAACTTTCTTCATTTCACAGTTGGGACTTATGTGATCATCATTTACAAGTCGTCCAAGGGTCCCGTCTTCTTTCGAGGCATCAACGCTGCAAGCAAAATACTCCTATTGAATTCTTAAAAATTACTGCAATTAACCATGTTGTTTTACTTATAAAAAGAATAATAATAGGATTGGCTAGAAATCATATATGAAACACATCTGTATCATGTTATTGTAACCTGTTACAATGGGTTTTTTTTTGCATTTTCCCAAACTCATAAATTAAATAAATAAATAAGCTGTAGATAACCTCACCAGGTCTCTTTCTGACTAAACTTACCACCACCGTGCTCCTTTCCATGAAAACTCAAACAAAAAATTGTTAAGAGTATCACATTTCTTCTTAGGTGTTGTGTCTTTGTGAGAAAATATGTTCCCCCGATATTCAACAACAAACGTGGACGGTTCGATGGCCTTGTGGGTAAACACTCCTCTCCCTAGGAAACCAAAGATTAACATGAAAACCAATGTACATTACATTCAAGTGTAATGACCAATTTGCATGACCATTGTTTTACTTTTACCAAACACATATTTCCTCTTGGCAGTCAAATTACATGTATGTCTGTTGTGTTTGACTCTAAACTGGGTTATCGCAAAATGTCCCAGAACGTCTTACTTTAAAAAGGTCCCATGGCATGAAATGTTCACTTTATGAGGTTTTTTAACATTAATATGCGTTCCCCCAGCCTGCCTATGGTCCCCCAGTGGCTAGAAATGGCGATAGGTGTAAACCGAGCCCTGGGTATCCTGCTCTGCCTTTGAGAAAATGAAAGCTCAGATTGGCCGATCTGGAATCTTCTCCTTATGACTTCATAAGGAGGAAGGTTACCTTCCCTTTCTCTGCTTTGCCCGCCCAGAGAATTTGGCCTGCCCATGAGAAAGAGACATCATGGCTTTCAAACGAGCGAAGCATGGCAGTTGTTCAAGGCCACACCCCGACCCTCCACCTTGCCCCCCCCTCCTCAATAGCATTTAAAGCTACAGACACAGAAATGGCACATCCTAAGGAAAGCTCATTGTGGGACTGGCTGTAGTGGCTGTTATTCTGCACCAAGGCTGAATTTCGGGAAAGAGACTTCAGATACAGTATTAGGGGACCACTGAGGCCTATATAAAAGCATCCAAAGAGCACCATGTCATGGGACCTTTAACTCAGAAAAAAAACAGAACTATACATTTTAGTAAAAATTAGTAAAGAAATGTTTTTTTTAGTTTTGCATCTTCGCTAGAAGGCACTTATTTCATTTCCAACTCCTTCTAACACACCAGTTAATGTTTTGGATCATTCACATCGTAACAGAAAAAGAACTCTGAAGAACTGACCTGTTGTCAAGTACTAGAAATATCTTCAATATCAATATAAAGACTGCTATCATAAATGTACCTCGTACCTTTAAAGAAGTCTATAAACCTTTCCTCCAGGAAGGGTTTGTCTCTACGAGCAACTATGTGCTCCAGGGCATCTTGCTCTGGACTCAGTTGCCTTCTCTGCTTCTCCATGATAGCTGGAAAATGTCCAAAGATATTAAATTAGCTTTGGGTGATACAGGATCTGCTGATCACACAGTGTTCTTTGTAATTATATAGCAGACAATATAGAGTTGTCGCTGATTGTTAATAAAGTATATTAAATCATTTGCCAATCTACACATACACACTGCTAGCAACAGGTTAGTTAGCCAGCAAAGACACCTTGGAACTACGAGGTGTTAACCTTTATTAAACCATAGACTCATATAAAGAAAAAATCTGTCCAACAATATAGAACAAATATATTGAAACATTATGCCTGTGATGCAATGACAGTGTGGCGTGTGGCTCGGGGGTGGAGTGGTCACCTCATAACCCAAGTTTGGCAGTTCAGTCACATATCAAAGTGTCCCTGAGCAAGACACTGAACCCCAAGTTGCTCCACGGATGCTATTAGATGTCCACTGCTCCTAATACTAGGACGGGTTAAAATGCAGAAATATAATTTCACTACATTGTACTGTGTGTATGTGACGATTAAGAATGAACTTTGTTTAAGCAATCCAGCTTGTTAAATTTAACTATAACATACATTTAAGATCCATAACTCAGGCAGCATGTGCAAAAGTTCACTACATTCATTTCTGCAGGGACTCTCTTTCCAACACATGTGCTGCCAGCATGGATGTATTAAGAGAAGGCTGCCACCCCCGGCATGTATAAAACTCATATTTTTCCATTTGATCATCAACAGATGATCCAGATTACATATTTGTCTAATTACAATAACAAATACACAGTTGTTTGTTGAAAACTGGTACAAACAGAGATTAAGAAACTTTTCATAATTTAAATGTAATATTTGCTACTCTATCCCACTATTGTCAGGTTAGTCAAGTGAAATTCCCGATCTGCATTGGCTGCCAATAGACCTTTTTCACGAAAGACATGTTGACATGTCATAGTAGGAAAAGCACAGGTGTATTCTAAACCATTAATGACGGCTGCATCCCACTTAGGAGAGGCCCTGGTATTGTGCATGCTGACTCACTGAAATAGCTTCCTGGGACACTTGATGGAATTGAGCCATCGTTAAGGTTATCAATTTCAGCTGTGCTTTTCCTACTATGACAGGTCAAAATGTCTGCTGTCTAAAAGGTCCATTCTACAAACAAAAGTCAGTAACTTGGGTATTAATAGAAACTTGTGATGCCTAACTATGTCCAAAAGTAAAGCTATCTACCTGGCTTAGTTGGCTGCTATCTGTTCTGTCTAATTATGTTTATATCAAACCAGTTTTGTTACGATAAAGTTGTATCTGAATGATGTTTACTTTCTACTGTACACATGCCTTGCTAGCATGCTAACACTAACTAGAAGGTGTTGAGTAAGTTTGGAGTGGTTTGCCAACACTTTGCCCACTGCTTTTGATTTAGATACATGTAGTTTCAATATATATATATATATATATCTTTTAAACACGTTTACCTGTGCTTTAATATCCCAAAGTAGAAGCCAGAAGACGTACAGGTGTAGCTAACACAAGGGCAGCCATTTTTCCTTTCTATCGTCTTTAGACCGTCTCTTCGACGGTGCGGTCTAGAGTGACCGGCGGCAACTCCAGCCAATCACTGACTGTAACGTCACTGAGTAACTCTAGAGGTAACCAATCAGCGATCATGGATGTCTTTACTATCGAGAGGAGCGTCAAACATGAAATTACTGCCGTGTGTGGTTAGGACACAGAAAAAGGTCCCCATATTCAAGCTTACAGACATACAGTAAGAAAAACATTTTATAATTAAATAACTTAAACTGCTGTAACTGTTGTATCATAAAACAACTAAGTTTTAAAATGTTTTATTTAAAAACAACATACAATAGAAAATACTCAGAACCTTGGCAGCCATATAAACTGGGGGTTAATATAACCAAGATATACATTAAGGGACAGTATTTCTGTACTTTATTTTATGTTCAGTCAGCAAAAGGATAAATTGTTTTTTTTTTTCCTTCAAATGGCATGAAAGTTGTCAAGC
This sequence comes from Sander lucioperca, assembly GCF_008315115.2. NCBI lineage: Eukaryota > Metazoa > Chordata > Actinopteri > Perciformes > Percidae > Sander > Sander lucioperca. Next base: position 20,810,981 of record NC_050186.1, on the reverse strand, counting down.
ATTTTAAACTGTGATATCAGTTAAATTCTTTAACATTATTTTCCTAAATGTATTTCCATGAATTCCAAAAACATTTTAAATCCCATCAATTGGACACTGCTGATCAAAATATGTCCATCTCGATTACTGAGGTAAAATGAAATATAGTAGATAACCGTTTGACGCTTTGATTTAATGTCAAACGTCACTGTAATCTCACAATCAAATGACCAGACCTTTCAAAGTCAGACAATCTGATGAATCTTTTACATTTTACCATTTTGTAAGTTGGAGAAGCCTCTGGAACATCTATTATACCAGAATATATAATGATGTGTCATGTCAGATTTTGGTATAATCAAATCTGTGCTTATTTATGAATTCTAAGAATTACTTTGTTGTGAAGTGTATATCCTGAATTTCCAGGAATGCCTTTCCTTCGGGTAAAAAAACTGCCGAAATCTTGGGTCTGGAAATGAGCACATACTCTTTGACTGAAACCAAATCGTGGCATGGATGCATTGTTAAAAATCAAACATATACTGCAGGTTTGTCACCTAAACATGATGGTTGGCTACTTACATCTACATTACAGACAGGTGTTTTCAGTTACTCTTCTGGGTTGGATATTTACTCACTGACACCAACTGAAATCAAAATTGTTTTTTCATTGTAGCTATTTTAAACAAGGACAAAGAAATCCAATTGCACAAGTATGTATATAATCATAACATGGAAGGGAAAGAAAGTATTATTAATGAGAAGCAACCATTCACCAGATAAAAAAACAGAAGAAAGCTATGTGTCCTGCTGAGCAGTTGACGGTCTGAACGTTGAGCTGAGTCTCGTATCTCAGTCCAAAAACGCCACCTACACAACGTGGTTAAGGAAGGATGACTTTCTTTGCAGTTCTGTACATTGTAGGTAAGTGAGATATTTATTCTGTCCGTTTCTGTTTATTGGGCCACGTTTAAATGAACATTTCAGTGTATCTACAAACATTTAAACCACAAGCTGCTGCGCCAATAAGAGATCACTTCTGCTCCTCATCACTCTGAATCTCCATCTTCCTCCTCGTCAGGTATAAATGGTGGATCATCGGGTGTCTTCTTCTCCATTCCTCCATCTTTTCTCGCTGTAAGATGAAGCTCTCTGACGGTGAGGATGCGGATGAGCATCCCCTCCATGGTGCTATCGTCTAGAGGCGTGGAGGAGTACCACAGGGGGCTGTTGGGGACGCAGCAGCGCTCAGGGTGAAGGTAGAACAGGTTGGTGCGCTGCTTGACTGACTCCGAGCTAGATGGAAGACGGTTATGTCAACATTGTGATCAGCAGATTAAGGAGATCAATGTGTAGCGCTACGTTTCAATTTAGTCTTAAGTCTATGATAACAAATTCAAATTCTTTAGCAAAAATAGACAACAGCCAGTGGGTTTCAATATTTGCCTTAGGCAAAGTTGAAATTGTATACACATTAAAAGGATAGTTTCATGATTTTCAAGTCCATCTTTAAACAATAGTCAGGTGCGTTTGAACAATGAAACAGTTTTTCGTTGCTGTAAGTAGTTCAGCGTGGTACTATACTTACCACTTGGAGAGGTAGAACTCGTAGAGTCTGACTGGACAGCGGAGAGGGTTTTCTGTGTTCTCCGCCATCTCCAGGATATCCTCTTTACTCTCCTCCTCCTTACGCTTCTTTGCAGGAACCTCTGGATCTGAAAAGGATGCAAACACAAATATCTTTACACCATGTCTAATATGAATCCATTTCACAGTTTTTGGAAGCCCAATTTCACAGAACTGCTGGTTAAGAAATACTGTAAATGAACACCACATTTGGAATAACACTAAGGTACTTTCCAGTTACGTAAGTGTATAGTGCAACAACATAACAACTCATACTTGTGTGACTTCTACTCTACCCCCTGGTGTAGCAGTTGTGCTGTTTAATAAACTTGCACTCGATTAAAGATGTTAACACAACAGATAATAGACAGAAATAGTGCCGATATAGCCCTGGCGAGTATTTACTTTGCTTTTACTTTTTCTTCACAGAAAATACTGTCTGCAGTGTTTTTTAAATGTTTACAATGCAAAAACTTCCGCTTCGTAAAAAGAGTATACTAGGACTTAAACTGTATATGATACACGTCATGGTCAAAAATAAGGTTTTAAGCAGGTTCAGGCTCATCCATGTCAATTTGTGCCAAAACTCTTCAAAAACAATAAAAAACAAATAGACCAATTATTCATTTAATGTTTCTTTTTAAAGTTTTTGCTGGCTTTTGATGCCAGTTTGTTTCTCTTTAACATATGATGGTTCAGGCAAAGCAGATTTGACATAGATCTGAAATTATTCTGCAATATCATATAATGTGAGTGCTTTTTTGCAAAACATTCTGCCAATAGACCTTTTTCCACGGCAGACATGTTGACATGTCATAGTAGGAAAAGCACAGGTGTATTCCAAACCATTAATGATGGCTGCATCCCACTTAGGAGAGGCCCTGGTATTGTGCATGCTGACTCACTGAAATAGCTTCCTGGGACACTTGAGCCATCGTTAAGGTTATCAATTTCAGCTGTGCTTTTCCTACTATGACAAGTCAAAATGTCTGCCATGAAAAAGGTCTATTGCTTGACTTCCAAAAACATTCTTATAAAAGCACCACATTTGTGAATGTTAAAATAAACATTTTCAAATTTAAAGAACTTTTGATGGATTTTAATATCTTAAAATATATGTTATTACTACATGTTGGTATGGAACAAATAGGTATTTCATTTGGACCTTCAGTAGTACTGGTACCAGACTCGGGCTCATTTATGGATATTGGCGGGTAGAAGCGCAGGAAGGTGGTCTTGGTGTTGTTCTGGTTGGTTTTGGTGCAGCGCATGACGTGAGCAAAGGACAGCTGGCGGTGCTGCTCCACCGTGGTGAAGCCAAAGTACTTGCAGCAGAAGAAAAGGAGAGTGTTTAGGAGGACGATGGGGGAGTACGCCCCCAACTGTTTACAGTCCCAGAGAAACTCCTCCTCCACACGGGAATGGATATAACCTGCAGAGAGAGGGAGAGAGACCTGTTATAAATCTGGTCAAAAGTAGGTTTGTTAATGTAAAATAGAAGCAGAGGAACACAAACTAAAATGTTGACAGATTACAAATTGCAAAATCATGTATAACTCACCACTTGCTGTGATCGAGGGCTTAAAACCTCTCAGCATATTATTGAACTCAGTGGAGAATTTATTGTAGAAGCGATCCATGAATATGTTCTCCACACGACCGTTCTCAAACAGGTACTACAGAGGCAAAAGATTTCATGGTCATAATGAGATATGACATGGCTGTCATTTATTCCACTACAGTAGATATAGATTATAGTATTGTATATTTGCTGATGCACTACTTTTTAGTAGATGTGACTTACTTTTACAGTTTACTAATCGCTTTCAGTCGTATTGGAAATGCAAGTTACTGCTAATACAAACTCTACCCTCCTGATGTTGCTGCTTCCAGTGTTTCCCATACATAGGTTCTATTTGGGCGCCCCGCCCCGGTAGATTGAGATCCACCCAGGTAGACAACATCCAAATTACATTTTTTTCCCCAATCAACAATGTATTCTTAGAGCGCACAAAGACCAGCGGCCTCCAGCCCCTCCGCCTCGTGAAGTTGCACTCCGTATGCATGACAGCGTCAACGCTTCACTTCAGGCTCAGAGGCCGTAGTTAGTAGTAGCATGCTGCTGGTGGTCCTGCCGTGGGATTAACTGTATTAATAACCGTAGAAATGCCGCGGCCACACCGCTGTAAAAGCTCCCTGAACGTCATTTATCAGAGTTTGGTTGTTTCCCCTGTACGCAGCAGTCTCCTCCACTCCATATCTTAATAATAGAGCTAACCGCTAACAGAGCTGCCTTCAGTTCTCATTCTCTGTGCCTGAATCCATTAGCTGTATTTATGGACTTGAGCCTGAGTAAAATCCATGATTTTATTAAGGTGGTTGTAAAAGTTTTAAACTACAACTCAGAGTTGTTTGACAGAAATCTTCAGATGAGATCTTAATGAATGCAACAAGGACATGTATAGTAGCCTACAAAACCGTGTGTTTACGATCCCCAAAACACGGATTAAAACACTTTAAAAAACAATGATCTAACAAAAAATGAATAATTAACTTTAGATGGCCTTAGTCTTATATCATTTAACAGGAATTAGTAGGAGACAGTGTTGACATTTTAAATAACATGTAACTTTCTGTATGGATCATAGTATTAAGGTTAAGTTACATTTAATAGCCTATTTGGGCTCCGGGTAATCAGGTATTTTATCTGCTGAACGATAACATTTGACAAACCAACAAGATTTAATTAACAAAGCACATCTTGGCTACACTTCTGTATCTGTATCTTTATCATCTTTTAGTCTGATATGTTTGATATGTAGTTATTTCAAAATTATCTTATATTAGATTATTATATATTATTATATTATTCTCAACACTGGCTTCACATAAAAACCTTTCCACTAGCGAACCGGAAAGATTCTTTTATTGTGAAGTTATAGGAAATGCAATGTCTTTGTCAGCAAGATATGGACACATTTTGCGCTATTGGGTCAAACATTCTCTGTGTGTAAAAAATGTCTTGCCTGTTGAATGCCGAGGCAGAGGTAGAACAGGCTGTCGGGGGAGTACGGCTCTCCGTTAGTTCGTTTCACCTCAGCAATAAAGCAACAGAGGCCGTAGCTCAACTCAGCAGTGGTGGAGCGAAGAACATCCTCCTTCAACTCCATGGGACGAGCTGAAATTAGGACACAAAGAGTCCAAAATAAAGAAAGTCTTAAAAAAAGTTGAACACAAAGAATCTGTGCAAAGATACAGTGTAGAAGACATGTCACAGTGACCGCATCAAAATTACCTCCGATCAATAACTTGACCCGTGCATTCAGAGACAGAGGTTTTAAAATCACAGCCAGTCTAACGGCTGCTCAGGGATATTTCCAAAATCTCTAGTTATAAAGACTTCCTTCATAACTATTGAGCTTGATACTCTTTATTGTTGGCTATTATGGATAAAAGTGTCCACTTAATGGAGTAATACAAGTGCATGATCTTGGATGAAGTAAAGGAACTATCAAGACCAACTTTAGCAGTTGTATTTACTGTCAAAACTTACAACCAAAGCGTGGCGTCTCCAGGTTGGATTGAGTTTGCCTCCACTGGATCCATCGCTTCCAGGAGTCAACACCATACTGACTCTTCAGTTTTGGGAGTTCTATAGCCAAGGCCTTGTTAGAAACGCCTTTTTGAGTTGACGCTTCAGCTGCCTTAGACCGCTTTGACTTTCGGCCCTTAAACAGTGGAGAGAGAGAGAGAAGGTTGCATCATGGATATGATCAGAGTGATACAAAGTGATGTGTGAGGCCAACCTATTCTATCTCCAGCACATTTGGTAGGGTTGGGCACAGAACTCTGTACTTTTTAGGGTACCGACCGAAATACGTTACCTAAAGGTACTCTTGGGTACTGGCACAAAATTCCAGGTACCTGTACTGGTTAAAATGTAAACGGTACCCAACCCTAATGGTTGGTATGCTCATTAACCTAACTACACATTTATTTTTTAGCAAGTAAAATCAGATGTAGGCTTAAATGCAAGAGGCAGCATATTATCTCTTCCCAGGCAGTTACCCTCTTTTCTCGGGCTTTCCTGTGAGCTTGTCGTCGCTGAGTGGCAGGCAGGCTCGGGGATCGCTGGGACTGTTCTCTAAGCTGGGCCATTCTCTCCAAGGTTTCTGGAAATCACACCAAATGACACATTAGAAAGCATTCCAGGGATTTGCTTTTGCACGCATGCATGCACGCGAATGGGGCTAGTTTTCATTTATGAGAGACAGGAAAGTTTTGTTGTATGTGAACATGCAATGACAATAAAGGCATTAATTCATTCATGTAATACCCTTTAACTCAACTCTTTAAGCACAGGTGGACATAAAACTCAAATGTTATTCACGTCATGCACTTCATAAATGTGTGTCCATCTCCTCACCGACGGTAAAGTCAGCTTCGATGTCCATGGGAGGTGGAGATGAAGGTGGAGGTGGGGGCTGGAAGTAATGCTCACTGGCCACAGGAATGTCTAGAATCGGATTGAGCTTATCGAGACCATATGGTCGACTGGGAGACCTTACACCTGCATCAGAGGTGTCCTCCCAGTTGTTGAGGAAACTGGTCAAGTCGTCTGTGTCCAAATCATCACTGTAGTTACTGGTGTGCTCTGTGAAATAAACATGAGAGGAACTCGTCATCCAGCGTGACACACATTTTTCTTATATTAAAAACCTACAACATAAAAACATTTGTGGGAAATAATTTACACTGAGAGCAAACGGCCATGGGTAATGGTGACATAAAATCCTAATATGCAGGACAAATCCTCTAATTGTATATAATATAGTCAACTTGTTCTTGTCCTTGTCTACTCCGTTCCGAGGTAGTATGATCAATGACAGTAATGATTAAGTTATTGCATGATGTATAGTGTCTTTCACTTGTCTGGGTAACAGAACCCAGGGCACTGACTAGGCTATGCTAAGCCAACATAAATATTAATTAATATAATCGGATTTAATAAGAGTGTAATACCGCACCCGCTGCGCCGATTCTCCGACCAATCTCCCGCTCCATTGTCCCCTCACTCGCGAACAATACCCCAAGGAACTCCTTCACTTGGGGTAAAGACTCATTCCCTACCTGGAGAAGGCACTCCATCGGTTTCCTGCTGAGAACCATGGCCTCAGATTTAGAGGTGCTGATCCTCATCCCAGCCGCTTCACACTCGGCTGCGAACCGATCCAGTGAGTGCTGAAGGTCACAGGCCGACGATGCCATCAGGACCACATCATCCGCAAAAAGCAGCGATGAGATCCCCAGCTCACCAAACTGCAACCCCTCTCCACCCCGACTACGCCTCGATATCCTGTCCATAAATACTACAAACAGGATTGGTGACAAAGCGCAGCCCTGGCGGAGGCCAACTCTCACCTGAAACGAGTCCGACTTACTGTCGAGAACCCGGACACAGCTCTCGCTTTGGTCGTACAGAGATTGGATGGCCCTGAGAAGGGACCCCCTCACCCCATACTCCCGCAGCACCTCCCACAGTATCTCCCGGGGGACCCGGTCATACGCCTTCTCCAGGGCATACTCCCAGGCTCCCTCCAGGATCCTTGCGAGAGTAAAGATCTGGTCCGTTGTTCCACGACCAAGACGGAATCCGCATTGTTCCTCTTCAACCTGAGGTTCGACTATCGACCGAACCCTCCTTTCCAGCACCTTGGAGTAGACTTTACCGGGGAGGCTGAGAAGTGTGATACCCCTGTAATTGGCACACACCCTCTGGTCCCCCTTTTTGAAAAGGGGAACCACCACCCCGGTCTGCCACTCCTTAGGCACCAACTTCCACGCAATGTTGAAGAGGCGTGTCAACCAAGACAACCCCTCCACACCCAGAGCTTTAAGCATTTCTGGACGGATCTCATCAATCCCTGGGGCTTTGCCACTGTGGAGTTGTTTAACTACCTCAGCAACTTCCACCAGGGAAATTGACGACAATCCCCCATCATCCTCCAGCTCTGCCTCTACCATAGAGGGCGTATTAGTCGGATTTAGGAGTTCCTCAAAGTGCTCCTTCCACCGCCCTATTACCTCCTCAGTTGAGGTCAACAGCGTCCCATCCTTACTGTACACAGCTTGGATGGTTCCCCGCTTCCCCCTCCTGAGGTGGCGAACGGTTTTCCAGAAGCACCTTGGTGCCGACCGAAAGTCCTTCTCCATGTCTTCTCTGAACTTCTCCCACACCCGCTGCTTTAGCCTCTTTCACGGCAGAGGCTGCAGCCCTTCGGGCCCTTCGGTACCTTGCAACTGCCTCCGGAGTCCTCTGGGATAACATATCCCGGAAAGACTCCTTCTTCAGTCAGACGGCTTCCCTGACCACCGGTGTCCACCACGGTGTTCGTGGGTTACCGCCCCTTGAGGCACCCAAGACCCTAAGACCACAGCTCCCCGCCGCAGCTTCAGCAATGGAAACTTTGAACATTGTCCACTCGGGTTCAATGCCCCCAGCCTCCACAGGGATGCACGAAAAGCTCCGCCGGAGGTGTGAGTTGAAAGTCTGTCGGACAGGGGCCTCCTCCAGACGTTCCCAATTTACCCGCACTACCCGTTTGGGCTTACCAGGTCTGTCCAGAGTCTTCCCCCACCCCCTGACCCAACTCACCACCAGATGGTGATCAGTTGACAGCTCTGCCCCTCTCTTCACCCGAGTGTCCAAAACATACGGCCTCAGATCAGATGAAACGATTATAAAATCGATCATTGACCTTTGGCCTAGGGTGCTCTGGTACCAAGTACACTTATGAGCATCCCTATGTTCGAACATGGTGTTCGTTATAGACAATCCATGACTAGCACAGAAGTCCAACAACAAACAACCACTCTGGTTTAGATCAGGGAGGCCGTTCCTCCCAATCACGCCTCTCCATATGTCTCCATCATTGCCCACTTGCGCGTTGAAGTCCCCCAGCAGAACTATGGAGTCCCCCACTGGAGCCCCATACAGGACTCCATTCAAGGTCTCCAAGAAGGCCGAATACTCTGAGCTCTTGTTTGATGCATACGCACAAACAACAGTCAGAGTTTTCCCCCCCACAACCCGCAGGCGTAGGGAGGCGACCCTCTCGTCCACCGGGGTAAACTCCAACGTAGCGGCGCTCAGCCGGGGGCTTGTGAGTATCCCCACACCCGCCTGGCGCCTCACACCCTGGGCAACTCTGGAGAAGAAAAGAGTCCAACCCCTATCCAGGAGTATGGTTCCAGAACCGAGACTGTGCGTAGAGGTAAGCCCCACCAGATCCAACTGGTAGCGCTCCACCTCCCGCACAAGTTCCGGCTCCTTCCCCCACAGAGAGGTGACGTTCCACGTCCCCAGAGCCAGCGTCTGCTGCCCGGGTCTGGTCCGTCGAGGCCCCTGACCTTCACTGCCACCCATGTGGCAGCGCACCCGACCCCAGCGGTTCCTCCCACAGGTGGTGGGCCCATGGGTTGGAGAGAGAGGTGCCACGTAGCTTTTTCGGGCTGTGCCCGGCCGGGCTCCATGGCAAACCCGGCCACCAGGCGCTCGCTGACGGGCCCTCCATCTGGGCCTGGCTCCAGACGGGGGCCCCGGGCTTCCTCCGGGCAGGGTCACTCTATCTCTACCATAATTTATCGCACCGTTGTGACGAAAAGAGAGCTGAGCCAGAAGGCAAAGCTCTCAATCTACCGGTCAGTTTTCGTTCCTACCCTCACCTATGGTCATGAAGGCTGGGTCATGACCGAAAGAACAAGATCCAGGGTACAAGCGGCCGAAATGGGTTTCCTCAGGAGGGTGGCTGGCGTCTCCCTTAGAGATAGGGTGAGAAGCTCAGTCATCCGTGAGGAGCTCGGAGTAGAGCCGCTGCTCCTTCGCGTCGAAAGGAGCCAGTTGACGTGGTTCGGGCATCTGCTAAGGATGCCCCCTGGGCGCCTCCCTAGGGAGGTGTTCCAGGCATGTCCAGCTGGGAGGAGGCCTCGGGGAAGACCCAGGACTAGGTGGAGGGATTATATCTCCAACCTGGCCTGGGAACGCCTCGGGATCCCCCAGTCGGAGCTGGTTAATGTGGCTCGGGAAAGGGAAGTTTGGGGTCCCCTGCTGGAGCTGCTACCCCCGCGACCCGTTACCGGATAAGCGGAAGAAGATGGATGGATGGATGGATGGATTTAATAAGAAATGTATCCATCGACATGGCAGATATGTGTGGGAAACCAATACCTTTTGAGTACATTTAATCTCCATTAATAGCTGAAATTAAAACACCTGTTGGATTAACATGTACTAGAGGTGTTGAAATTAATCAAATAATCGATGCATCGAATCGTGGACATGGACGATGCTGCATCGATAATCGGCCGGGCCATAATCGATTATTTCTGTTTACAATTTAATGTATGCCTAACAACCTTTCTGTTTACATATTCTGTTATGTTTTGCACATTCAGGAAGTGCCGTGTGCTCAGTGCTGTAGTTTTATGTATCCAATGTATTTAGTATTAGAGCACTGCAGAATGTTTTGTTTTTGAAGCTTGAAAAGCTATGAATTAAATATCCTATATGGCTTTAATAGAAAAATGTATTAGACGCATCGTGATGCATCGAGATATCGAATCGAAGACATGATAATCGTAATCGAATCGAATGATCAGTGAAGATTCAGACCTCTAACATGTACGCAATAATCTTGCTAAGCAATGAACTGGCTGGGTCACGAAGACCTAGGCAAAATGAAGGAAGGGAAGTAGTGGAGATGGGGAGTAAGGCTTGAATTAAAGATATGATCTGTTCAAAGACATCTTTAGATGTAAAAAACAGGATGTAAGTGTGTTGTAATGGCAAAATTATATTTAAGCATGATTCTTTATATTCTTGTCTTATTTCTGTTTTACTTTGTCTCAATGCTGAAAGTGAGTTTTTCTTATTCTCACATGTTGAAAGTAAGAGCCACAAAGTCTGGGAACGTAATGTGTACACTGAACAGATAGGAGCTACAAGGTCACCCTAATCTATCTGTTATTTCTCCCTGGATAGTTGAGACTTCTCACATAGTTGAGATAAACGGGATGTCTAAACCTTGGGGTAGAAATCTATCTCACTGAAGATGCATATATATGGTGTGCTTTTTCTTATTCATTGAATACATTTTTGGTTTAGTCTTCGACTGTCTTTATTTGTTTCACTTTCCTATTTTTCAAAACCTACACCTGCTGCAAACATGAAAAGTTTCCACCACAGTGTCTAAATGTGTCCAACTGACACCGCCCTGCTGTATAGAAAGATAGTCACGTTCAAGAAACATTCAGTTGTGTATACTCATTTGTCTATGCCTGTAGTCTTGCGTCCGGAACAGCTCGGTTTGCTTGTAAAAATGTAATTGTTTCAAATAAATCTGCATGGAGCAACCTTCTGCAATCTCTGGTGTCTTTGTGGCGTCCTCGCCACGCTATTTCTTCTGTACTGAGGCCGCTACAGGGTCTCACGCAGTCAGTAAGTAAATTACTTAGCGTCTCTTGAATTGTTGTTAGTTGTTGTCTTCTGGTCTTTTTACTCTTTTTTTTTTTCTTCCATACACTGGTATAAATGGTGATGAATTGCCAGTTTTGTTGTTGTTAGAGTTATCCCACTAAACTAATATCATTTTAGAGGAAAACATTGTTTCTTTATCTAAAATGTCTACAAAGCAAAAGACTATTTTTTCCCCCCCATTCTCAAACTTTCAAAAAGCTATATTACCCTTGTCTTGAATGTTTGTCCAGTTTCCTTAAAACCATTATCTTGCTTCTTTTCACTGTTTCCTTAAACAGTAAAAAAATAAAAACGACTTTAAAACAGTTTCTCTTACCTGCTGGAGCAGCTGCTTCATGTCTCTCTCTGTCTTTCTCCACCACTTTCTCCTTTGGTCTCTCCTCTTTGTCATTCTTCTCATGTTGTTCTGCAACCATCTCCGCCATGAGGATGAGCTCCGCCTCAAAGGGGTCAGACGGGATCTTTTCCTTGATCTCCTGGATGGTTTCCACAATGCGTTCAGCGCTGTCCATTGTAACAGGAAGGAACATGGGTACAGGCAGCTGTGGTAGACAGAGTAAGAGCATAAAAGCTTATGAGGCTCTGTAATGAGGATGAAGATACTATTGTCTAATATACATATTTCATTTTGTAATCCCGATAATTCTTTCACACTACAGAGAATCAAACACTAAGACCAAAGGTGGTTGTAGTGTTTACCGTACCGGTACTGGCATGGCCACAGGTCTGGGGGTACACTGGCTGTACATGTTCATGGGTACAGGAACATATACCGGCACTGGGATAGGAACGATCATGATTTTAGGGAGGACGTCATCTATAGAGGGAAGAAAAAGAAAACGTTCTTACAAATGAGTACATGTTTCAACATAAGCAAGTCTGTAGTCGATATACAGTATGTAAATATATAATACAAACTTAAGGGTCAGCACATTCAAAAGTTGTGCAAATCAGTGACTAAGAAAATGATTGTGGGCTCAAAAGAACAACATATTGCTTGATATATTTAGGGGCAAAAAAAGAAATTTATATGAGCGAACACACACACACACAAAATCTTAGTAGAACGTATATATTTAAAAAAATGTATATGTATCCTAGTTGGCTCCTGCTGAGCCTGGAGAACAGTATCTAACAAAGTATTGAAAAACTTACTTGAAAAGCGGTGGACACTGAAAGTTCAAAGCATTTGCCAAATAATTATTTCCCAACAATTATTATATTGTATTATATTATATTGTGAAAAACGAGTAGATTCTTAAACGTGAGGTAAAATGAAAAACCTTCTCTTTAGGCCTGTAAAATACATATTATATACAAAAAAATATACATGTGATGTAGACATGATTATCATATATTAAATATAAAAAACTAAAGTAATGACATCTGTGTTTTAGTGTGTTTGTTTGTCCGACTGTAGAGCAGAAATGTCGTTACCATAGAAACACTGTTGTCTGGTTGTTGCTTTTACCTGTCTGTGCTTCGACATCAGCTGTCTGTGTTCTACAGGAGACGCCTTTGTTCTGCACCATCGGTCTGCAGAGCAGGGCCTTGTTCTTCAGGATTTTGGGGGCGGGAGGAGGGTGAACTTTCACTGTATCTTTCTGAGGAAGGAAATAAAAATGAACGAGAATTAATACATTTTCAAAAAAACAAATGGACTAATGAGCTTATGTCAGCCACAGCAGAGATCCTCACAAATGGCAGTCTCTAAAAGCGTGACGTAGCTGAACAAACTGCACCAAAGACTCAGTTCCTAAGAGTGCGTACACACCGATACTGTGCAGGCCACAGCACATAACTTTTCCTCGTCATCTTGATCCATAGATTGAGGTAAACTGGGTCTGCTTAGTGTTTGCATACACAATGCAGTCATTTTGTTATCTTTCACTGCACTATAATTATTACTATCCTGTTTAACTATTTATTCAATTTAAACTTATTTTCACCTTCTATTTTATTCTTTTAAATGCCTATTTTTATGTCTTTTTGTACTGCCTTTTGCGTTTGTATCTGTCTTGTTTAAAGCACTTTAAATTGGGTCGCCTGGGTAGCTCATCTGGTAGAGCATGCACCCCATGTACAGAGACACACTCCTCGCCACAGCGGCTACAGGTTCTACTATTCCGACCTGCAGCCCTTTGCTGCACGTCACCCCCCCCCCCCCCCTCTCCCCTTTCATGTCTAAGCTGTCCTATCAAATAAAGGCCTAAAATGCCACAAAAATAATCTCAAAAAAAGCACTTTAAATTGTGTTGTTGTAAAGAGGTGCTATACAAACAAACTTGCATTGCCTTGATTGCTTAACTGTATCATTGCGCGCACCTGTATGGAAACCTCTTCATTTTTTATGTTTCTCCACACATTTATGCATGTATTTCCTTTCATTTGTCTCCTGTATGTATACATATGATTGGATTTTACTGTATATAAAATACATATAACATACAACAACTCACATGTCCAGAGTTCTTTGATTGTAAGACGATGCCTGTGGAGACAATGACATGATGAAACTTTCGCAATCAACACTGGAAATTGATTGAGTGAGCACACCACACGTTTTTCTCTCTTATATATTTGACATATACTTCATAAACACCTGTGTTTGTGTGTTGCGTACTTTGCTGGGCTGTTCTGTTGCCTATTGGAGGCCCTGCAAGCGAGATGACGTTGCCGATGACAGGTGTGGCCTCCTCTGTACCTGCAGATCCGAGAAAACACCAGGAAAAACAAAAGGAGTCAGCAGGGGATATTACAGATCGATTTCACAACATTTTAATTAAGAAGTCAGGACTAAAAACCACAATGCAGTAAAATAAAACTTGAAATGGCGACAATATATACCTTTGAAGATCTCGCCTTGCGTGGCCACTTTATCACAGCAGAATTGCAGCAGACAAGTCAGATCACAGAAGTGTTTGACTTCTCCCACCATGGGAAGACTCTGCTTCAGTTTCCCTTTGCGGCCGCAGGTGTCACACTTTGCAACCTGAGAGAAAACAGTGAGTAAACATTAAGATCACCATGGTCATCCCTGGTTTTTTTAGTCTAACTATGATTTTATTAACTGCACTGAGGTTTGCTTACGTGGCAGAACAGCATGGTGTATTTGGACCTGCAGTCATCAGAGCAGAACTCCTCCGTCGAGCCTCCATACTGTGCCGTCACCAGCTTCTTGGACACACTGTGGCAGTAGACGCAGGAGTGACAGTGTTTCCCCCAGTTTTTAGTCATGTCGTGTCGAAAGAGGAGCTTACAGCCTGGGAGGAAGGAGAGGAGAGGCTCAGGGACACTATGCATGGTTGTTTTTCACACCTTTTCAAGATGCAAGTGTGTTGTTCAAACTTGTTCAACCCAACTTGTAAATAATGATATGCTTTGATGATGTGCGATCGTGATTTTTCGTATATGTATACATTTCCATCTGTCTCCTTACCGTCGCTGCAGAAAAAGCAGTCTTTGTTGTTGATTCTTTTGGCGTCTCTGGTGATCTTTTCAATCTTACAGTATTCACACAGGCTCGTCACAGAGTTGTCTTTCTTGAACTCGTTAGCACAGTCCACGCTACAAACAAAAACTATCTTGTCCTGCAAACAGAGGTATCAACACAAAATCACCTGACAGCGTGTACATCACATTTTTCCAAATTTCAGAGCTGGAGAGATATTGACATTATTTATGGAAAAGACTAAACAATGGCTGTTAGATAGTATTTTTGGGTATATTTTGCGGGTTTCAGACGATGACTGACAACATGCGGAGCCTTTGCGCTTTACGGAAAATAAGTATAATTTTATAATAAGTAATTTATTTTTGGCTCGCACACCATCGCAACGACACCGCGGCGAGCATCAACTTAGCTTAGTTAAAAAAAAAAGCGCCGTTGAGGCATTTTCAAAAACAACCAACATTGCTGCAGCTGATGTGGAACTTTCTGTTGAAGAACTATTTTCAAATTCTGATAGCAAAAAAACACTCGTTCACAGACACACAAAGTTACCTTGATCTGGATGACTTCAGGTTTAAAAGCTATGTTGCGGTTACACTGGGAGCAGTTCAGTTTCAGTGGTCCTTTGGGGACATCTTGTGGAGTTTGAGTAGGAATGATGGCCGGGACTTGGGATCCCATTGGTAACTTGGTAAAAACATTCACCTGTTTCTGAGACTTCTTGAACTTATCCTGTGGCACAGAAAACAATACAAGTGTCTTGAGTGAAAACCACTGCAATCAAGCCACAGTTTCTAGTGCAACACGAAAGGTGTGTTCTCCATAAAGGATAACAACTTTCAGCAAATATACCACTTTGATTTGTTCTCACAATAAGGCAAGCCTCATTACCTGAAAAGCCATGACACAAGGTAGAGTGCAGAAGTTCCTGATGGAGGTATCTGACATGGCCAGGTGGTAGGCCGGTACTGAGTTTTTCCCACAACTATCACAATTCAACCGAGCACCTATGGAAAGGGGGAAAAAAAAAGTTTTATAAAAAAATTAAAATTAAATAAATAAACTTGTCCAAGAGTGAAGTATTAATTGCCAAAATTGAAAACTCAATCATGAGAACTACCTTTACCTGATGCACTGACAGACTGAACCTTGAATGCCATCACACAGCTGCTGCTACAGAAGAGGTTAACAGAGTCATCACTGTTTTTGCTGTCAACCGTTTCTGCCAGCAACCGGGTAGTGCGACACATCGTACAAGCCTTGGTTATCTTCGTTTTCTATTATGAGATTAAAAAAAAGAATGTTAAGCTGTGCAGACATGGTGCGCTTTTTAATTATCTTGCAAGCTGTGTTAACTTCACATTTGAATCTGCCTTTCTGCGCGTCCAGACCCCACGACTTTTATGCTCACAATGTATGGATCAGTTGACTGCGACGTGGAGATCACACTGAACTACGCAAGTCCGGAAACTCCTGCTCGATTTTGTCGAGTGACAATTCCAATAAGGTTCATTGTAAAGTATATTATGTACAATCAAGACAACACAACCTCAACAATTTTGACAAAAAGAGTGAAAGGTAGCATTACTTTGAGCAATGTTATTCGTCTTGCATTGCCAGACCTATCTCCACAGCGCTGTTTCTGTACAGGAGTATGGTCTGGCTACACCGCTCATCTATTCTGGGAAAGGGTTGTTTGTTTGTATGTAGTTCTTTAAACCAACTACAGCCGTCCTGGGCAGCACTTTGCAAAATAGAATAGTGGAGATATCGGAAAAGGAGGGACATCCAGCACGTGAGAGACACGCTGGATGTCAGGCTTTATCCCAGCAATACACATCCGTTAAGCCAGATACGGGTAGAAATAGAAAGGAAGAACAAGAACATTGTCGAATATTTTCATGTTTTATGACATCCTTGCCAAACGCTGAGTATGCTGCGCGTCATCTGTACCATTCATACCCAAAAAAAAATCCCTGTTAGTGTCTTTGAATTTTCCTACCTCTTTGTACTTGGCCAGACACTCTGCATTGCACAGAGTTTTGTTGCAGTCATCCATCTTCAGCATGAGCGGTTTCATGTGGCAGTAAGAGCCGCAGTTCGCACAGCCGGCCATGGACAGGTTGTTTACAGTGCGGAAGCGGTTAAAACAAGCGTCACTGCAGATCTTGTGGACAGCACCGCTCAGGATTACTTCATGTTTACTCTACAGGAGGGATGACAAAAGAACAGTGTTATTTCAGAGATCAATCTTTTTTAGAGGGCCAGCGGGGTAAAAGGTACTACCTATTACAAGAAAAACTCTTTGTCCCATGAAAGAGTCCAATAAACTGGTATCATTCAGCCCATTTACTTTCTGCAAATGTCACTGTTTTAATAGCCTTACGGTTTATTCTTATTCTTAAGGGAAGTAGGAAAACATCATAATTTCAATGTTTTTAGATTGTTTTAGAGCTATTATAATTAGTTGATCGACAGAAAATCAATCAGCTACTATTTTGATAATCGATTAATCGTTTCAGTAATTCTTCAAGCTAATTTGCCACATTCCCTGGTTCCAGCTCGTCGAAGGTGATGAAGGTGACTAAACAAAAGATGGAAGACTCAGTTACAATGGTGATTTTATAGATAAAACTATTAATCAATTAATCCAGAAAATAATTGGCAGATTAATCAGTAAGGAAAATAACAGTAAATTGCAGTCCTATTCTGTTTTACTTACAACGCTGTATCTGGTGCACATGCTACAGAGTGACTGTGGTCCTATTGGTTGTGGTACTGTTTTGGTGGCGGCGGACTTCTTGTAGTTGAAGGAAGTCAGGCAGTTCTGGCTGCAGAATTCCTTCATGCCGCCTTTATCATCTGGAGCCAGAATGACATCCTGAGGCCGAAATATCAACCTGGAATAACATCAATAAGAGATCCAAATTCAGTCATTGTTTATTTGGGTCATGAACTTTCGGTATACTCATCTACAGGTATGCCGTGAATTACTCTGCCGTTTCTCACACAGAAAAATCCCAAATAGTCATTTGGAAAGATGACATTATTTTCTGTTGTACTCACTTTTGGCAGCTGTGGCAGACCTTAGAGACTCCTTTGACTGTGGGGAGAGACGTGGTGAGGCAGGAGGTGGAGCAGAAGAGCGCTGGGGAGCCCTTCCTCTGGAAAGCAGTCTGTCCTTTCATCAGGCTCTTACTGCAGTGGGAACAGGACATGTGCAACGATGAGGGGTTGGAGGTGGGTTGCGTCTGTGTTTCGGCAGCTGGGCTCACAGAGAAGACCGATCCAATCCTCAAGTCCTCCTGTCAATAACAGAACGGAGAGACAGGGTTCAGTGTTGGCCCAGTGATTCTGGATTTTAGTTGTGGAACATTGCCGGCTTCGTCTATCTGTTGAAGTGATGGCTTTTTGTCATTGAAACATGGATTAGTTTTGAAGTTCCTTACAGTTTTATTCAGACTTGACAGGATATTTACACAAAGAGCTGCAACATGGAGCAAATTATAAATCCATGCAGTTGGCATGAATGAAAAGTAAAAATATAGGCAAGAGAGAGCGTTGGTCAGATTATTAGTGTAGTTGTGTGTTGTTGTTTTTAACCTCTTCTGCTCTGGTCGCACAGCAAAGTTTTTATAGACTGGTAAATAAACCAATTTTAATTTTTTTATGTTACAAGCCTACAATGTGTGTGTGTGTGTGTGTGTGTGTGTGTGTGTGTGTGTGTGTGTGTGTGTGTGTGTGTGTGTGTGTGTGTGTGTGTGTCTGTCCCACCTTTGCCGTATTGGGCTCATCTTTCACACTAGCTGTAGGAGGTTGTTGAGTTAGAGCTTGTTCATAATCTTCGTCTATTGGCTCATCCTTCACCTTGACCAAAGGTGGTGAAGGAGACGACTTGATTGGCTGAGCAGCAGCATGCACGCTTTCCTACAACAGGAAAAAAAGAAATAAATGTTAGATCTATGTACAAAGCTGAAATCAGACATTTGGGAGAAGCACAGCAGTGTAACAGCTTTAACGCCAGGACTGTTTTAGTTTACAAGCTGAAGCAGACTTTCTTACTTACAGTGTCTAATCTTGGTATTGACATCTTAACTATTTTCATCCCGTTCATTATGGTCGCTGGTGATGAGCTGTCACTTCCTACAGAAACATGAGGAACATGTGAATAATGGTGCAAAGGTAATAAAGAAAATAAATACATATTATACAAATAATAAGATATAGAAAAGCCAGAAATTTCACTAAAATCAAAATGTAGCCATAACTGGACAGTGTAGGGTGTGAGGAAGCATTATTGGCCTCAGAATTGCCAATTCTGTTCCCTAGTGTCCTGGATTGGATAATACACAATATACTATAACAAGTACACATTTCAGCATTTAACTGTGCACTCGTTAAAAGCTCCAAAATCTGGAAGGATTGTCTCCCATAAGCCATTTCAAGAGCTTAAGAGATTTCCTTTGGATAGCTGGTCATTTTTAAACTGGTTGGTAAAAGTGTGCACTAAGAAAACACCCCAACACCATCGCTCTGAGGTCACTCACCTGTACTGGTCATGGCTTCAGACAACGGAGACAAGCTGGACTGGATCCCGTCTAAAGACACTTTCATGTCCTCCTCCTCTGCAGGAGTTAATACAGTGGGTTTCTCATCAGCTTCTTCCTTAACAGAGTTACTGTCCTCTGCCACTGAGGCTGGGAGAGAACATTTTAAAGACAGACATTAGTGGGATGCTATTAGAGCCGGCCTTGATTTACATTCACAAAAAGATGAAGCAAGTAATGTGACGCATTCTATGTTTGAAAAGGGCTAATGTTTAAACCATAATTAATAATGATTAATTAAATTAGCAGCTCTATAAGCAATGATACATAGCCACTTTTTTTTTTCTTCTATCAACTATTGAGGCATTTTACTACAAAAACTCTTAATTAAAAAGAAAAAACTGCACGATCGCCGATGCTGAAAAATGACATGCACAGCAAAAATCATCCGAAAATATTAACTTGATGCACCTGATGCATACAAGGGTTAATAATAATTCATAAGTAATTACATGTCAACTTTGTCACCTTGTGCTTTACAACTTTCCAAAACACATCCTCTTCTCCTACAAGGAAAGCACAACTTTTGCTTTACATTAATTAATGCTCGCCGGTTGAAAATGTTTCTCTGCCTCATTAAACAAAAAACTTGATAAAATTGCAGCTTTACTTTACCTGTATTTGAAATGGCAGGTGAACAGCAGCTATCCACATCCATCAAACTATTATGTTCCTCCTCTTTCATCTGCGCTTCCTGTTCCACCTGATCCACTGTACCAATGTCCATCATCTCGTCGAGGTCGTCCACTGCAGAAAGCCTCACTTTACTGGCAGGAGACTCCTTTTCCTGCTGTGTGTCGATGTCCTCCTTAGTGTCAACGTTTGTCTTTTCCTCAGTTTTTACCTCCACTTCACTGCCGGGAGACTCCTTTTCCTGCTGTGTGTCGATGTCCTCCTTAGTGTCAATGTCTGGCTTTTCCTCAGTTTTTACCTCAGTGGCCTCCCCTCTTTCAGACTCTGAGGTGTTGCCTGTTTCATCACAGTGAATCAAAACTGTACAGACTGTCTCTTCTGTAGACAACTGTGAGGCCGTCTTACTTTCTTTAGGTTCAATTTCTTTACTTTCCATTTCGTTTTCAGAGGCAACAAAGTTATCCCCCTCTCCATGTTCGGAGAGTCTAGGAGACGCTGTGTGAACAAGCTCTGGGTCTCTAACATCTGCTGATGATCCCGGCTCTGAAACAGCTTCCATGGACTCTCTGTCTGTCCCCTCTGTTACCTGTGAAAGACAAAAATCTATTAACTTAATACACATGCCAGAATACTGACATTTTCTGGTGTTATTTAATAAGGGTTATAATAAGGGTTTTCATATCGCTAGTTTGTCTAGTGTACAGTCTTTTGTCGAACAAGACGGCTGTGCTAAAAATAAATACGGAATTTGAATGCATTTAAAAACCTTTAAGATTAAAAATAAGATACACCTTTTGTATTTTTTTACACCTTTATTCAACAAATATTTACAAAACAGTCATATGAACTAGATCACATTTTGACAAGTTTCAACAACTGCCCTCCTTAACCTGGAGAACAATTAATTGTTCACAGTAGTGGGTGTGTACAATGAAATGTGACACCTTGAGCATCTCAGTCAAAACACTTTTAAAGAAGTTGTTGGATAGGGCTGTACTAAACGTAAAAAAAAGAACTTTGAATGTCTGTGTAAATGTCGTAAAAAAAAAAAAGAAGAAAAAAAGAGAGTAGCCTAATCTTTATCTCCAACTGTGCAGAAATACCGGGTTCAAACTAAATTAATAGACATTTTTTGAGGAACTATAGGGCACTTAACATCTACAACAGGTCTACACTTAGAACGGACCCACTGCGGTGACGTTTTAGGTGGAGCTGTTCGTTTAAAAGCTGACTCGGAAGAAAGCGAACGTTTTGACAATAAACTACATCAACACAACAGTATGTGGAGTTAAACTGGACGGCCCCGATGACCTCTGAATAGTTCTACTTGTTGTTAAATTGCAATGTGAGTGGCAGCCAACGGGGGATGCATTATGTCTGCAGGATCATTTAAAAGGCAACCGTGACTACATTTTTTGTACAGCCCTATTTCTGATCCCGTGGTGGCAGAAATGTTGCCATGGTGGGCCGCCACTACAAAATCAACATAGAGGAAACACTGAAATTCTCCTGTAAATGTTCACACCTTTTTTTCCTTTTTGTTATCACAACCTGTTTCTGGCACTGTCCTACAACTCTAAAAGTCTACTGTTTTCCCCCTGACAACAAAAACAACAATCACCTGGCATACACACGTGTTGCTGAACGTCCTCCTCAGTGAGTGAGAGACGGAGAGAAAATTGCACATTGAATTTTACAGCTCTGGCCCACACCTATGCTTCCTTAAAGGGATGGTTCGGAGTAATTTCACCCTAGGGTCCTATGCACCATGACCTCGAGCCAAACACCCCCCCCAGAAGCTTTTATTCCCTTGGTCTAACATTGGTCGAGTTAGAGCTATCAGCCGAATGGCTTAGTGGAACCAAAGGTGTATCTTGTAAGTTACCCTACTAATAGTGCCCGGAATGATACCAAACTTCTATAGTAGTACAAACAGGTTCTGTACTCATAAAACGAGGCATTGGAAAGTTTGTAAGTACACCGTGATGTGCCCTCACCCAACCTACCTGTACACGAACACGTTATCAGCAAAATACTAGTAATCTTACCTCAACTATGGCCGCGGCCGGTGGCCCCACTCGTGGAATAGTGTTCCTTTTCAGCTGTACTTTAGTCGTCTTTTTTGGGTCCTTGGCTTTACCAGGATAATAGAAGTCGTCTTCATCAAAATGTCTGCTACAGACACGGTAGCGCTTCTTCTTTGGCGTCTCGACTGGCGTCGTGATGTCCATTTTCAGAACGACAAGCCACTGCTGTAGAAGCTCCGGGTCTTTGTAGCGAAACGGCAGATCATGGAAGGTCTCCGGCTTGAACCATTTAGCTTTTATACCGCAGCCGGGATAGATACAACTGTGTGGCATCTTGTCCTATCTTGTAACTCACGCTGCAGTAGTCTGAAGTAACGGTGTCTGACTATCTCACAACAATCCTCTGCTCAGTCACGTGTACACAGTTGTTTCCGTCAACAAAGTTTCACGCGAGAGTATAAAAACGTTTTGCTGAATGTTGAAAGTTATTTAAATGCTTGTATTTTCAGGCCAACACTTAATAAGTATTTCAAATATCATCCAGTGATCAATAAAGTTCTACGGAGTGTTGAATTCACTAGCTTTTCCTTTACACTTGTGAGTTTTGCAAAGGACTTTTACAGGTTTTTCCCCAAATCACGGAAGTGACGTCGACGCAGCAGTAGCCGTAGCAGCAGAGAGTAGAAACCATCAGGCAAGTGTTATTTAAATAAACTCCTGGTGTACTTACACACTTTCCAATGCCTCATTTTATGAGTACAGAACCTAGCTGTACTACTGTAGAAGTTTGGTATCATTCCGGGAACTATTAGTAGGGTAACAAGATACACCTTTGGTTCCACTAAGCCATTCGGCTGATAGCTCTAACTCGACCAATGTTAGACCAAGGGAAAAAAGCTTCTGGTGGGGTGTTTGGCTCGAGGTCGTGGTGCATAGGACCCTAGGGTGAAATTACTCCGAACCATCCATTTAAGGATGGTGCTATAAGCTGCAAAGCGTTGCACTTTTAACTATAACAAGCATTTGTAAATGGCCACAGAGAGCAATTGTGTGCACAGATTCTCTAAGGGCCAGGGGCAAAAAAAAAAAACGAATGAATGAATGAAAATTTATGAATATTACTTCATGCCAGAGATTCTCACAAGTTCACACAAAAGGGGCAAATTATTCTTTATTCTTTCTGAGAATTGAAAGATAAATTAAAAGTATTTAACATGAAAATGCTGTTGCAGTGCACTTCATATTTTGTCATTTTCATATTTGAAAGTCACAAACTAGGGCTGTGCAAATGGGCTGTGCTCCTAATGATCACAATAACAATGTAATCGAGAAAAATGATTATTGTGCACAATACGAAAGAATGAATGGGAAATTTTGAAAAATTCAAGGTGTTTTCACTGTTGATTTGTTTAACTTCACTTCAATACATGTTTTTTTATTTCCAAAAGTCAATGAGTAATCCTGTTTAATTATCGTGATTTCAATATTGACCAAATAATCATGATTTTTTTTCTTTTTCATAACTAAGCAGACCTAGTCACAACCATGCAGGAAACAGTCACAAAAACTCACATTTTTCTGGGGGAGGACCACCACATCCCCCGCTTTGGTTTTTAGAAATCCTCCCTATTTTTGTGTGTAACTTTAGTTAGTATGTAGTACACTTACCATTGATAAGTAGCCTACCCCAAATAACCCCACTTTAAAAAAATTCCAAACTATCCCGTTAACTTTACAGTGAAGCTACTACCTTTAATGTAAACATCGCCGACATACATGTGTAAAAAAGATAGCGATGGTAAAACACGGGTTGTGAACATATAAACGTTAGCATTAACACCCCCTCTCAGTGTTTTGACCGTGCATCCTCACCAAATAAACATGACAAGTTAGCTTGTTGCTGATTTAGCAACGCTGCTCACGCAAAACAACAACCTCTACTGCTGTAAAGTTACAGTTCGTTTGGAAATGAGGGGGTTGAATACCTCCGTCTGAGTCGCTTCCTTGGATTCAGCCATGTTATGATGTTGCCTAATTACTTGACCTGTAAACAAGAGAAAACTAGCTCGCGAATCGCTAAGCTAACGCTAGCTTGCTTACGAGTCTGCACACCTCTCTGCTTGCTGCGGTTAGCTAGCCTTTACCGCGTCAACATGACACAATAACTAACCGCCATGCTGATGAAATAACTTCTTCTATTTGTTAGATATATACATGGGTTCACGTATCAGCGTTATAAGAAATGTATACAGCTGTAACAACGTGCAGAATATTACCGCGCCAGCGACTTGGACAGACGAGACTTGATTGGTGGCCAGACGTTGGTGTCCGTCGTCAGTTTCCGTAGCCGACATGTTTGGTCCAAAATCCTGGTGTCTGCTTCAAAATCCTGATGTTTGACTTTTGCAAATAAAAAACGACTTTTTAAAATAGACACTTCAACCGTGACACTTTAATCGTGGTCCTTTACTACATCTTTTGCATACACTCTTGTTGCAGAGCGTTTGTCTTCTTCTTTTGTTTATTTTGTTGCCAGTTATCAAACCTTAGGAGCTCACTACCACCGCCGTTGATGTAAAGTGTGTACTGCTTTCAGTAAGCTAAAATGGCAATGGGCATCTCCTGTGTATTTTCATAGTTTATATGCCAATAATGGGAGTCCTGTATACTAAACTTACTTGAGTAAAAGGCTATAAGTATAATCAGCCTTTCTACAAGGCAATGAGAGTAACAACAAGTGTGATAGTCTAAAAATGCACATAGTATGACAACTACAGACTTACACTGGAAAACTGTTTAAAAGTATAACTACTGTATGTGTGGAGCGCCTCCATGTATCTACAGAGGCTCAGTCCATGCTGCAGCCGCCGTGGGTTAGATTCCGACCTGCAGCCCTTTGCTGCATATCATTACCCCTCTCTCTCCCCTTTTAATTCTTCAGCTGACCTCTCAAGTAAAGGCCTGAAATGCACCAACAAATCTTTAAAAAAAAAAGAATAACTGTGTGTGGAAATCAGGGACACACTACTAGTACTGGGTTACAGGTGCATAACATCTGCGACAGCCACACAGGATATTAAACCTGTTTCAAGTCCTTTCACCCTGTAATTGTTTGTCCTCTGTCACTAACAGACAAGTTCACAAACTCTAACTTGAAGCACTAAAATTGATTTTTTCTTCTTATTATATGTTTTAGGGGGGCTGAGATGAATTTGCTTGAGCCCCCCTAAAAAGGGTCTAAAATAGCCAATGGGAAACAAGCTGAGTTGGACTGACTTCTCATAAGAACTTACTTCATACTCAGAAACAGTTTTATAAAGGTACATTTATTAGGCCTACTTGTTATTATCACATCCAAGTAGCCTAGCCTCCATTTTTTGTTCATCATCAATATATCTGTCATATTACGTCCTGTCTACATAAAATCTGCACAACGTAATGTATTTACATTAACAAACGCTTTAATACCCAAACTCTGCATGTGAATATCAGAGCTGTCTGCAAGCTCTTGACTTCAACAGGAACATGGACGCAGTAAAAATGGGCGTACACACTCATGTGAATAATACATGAAAATTATACTTTCATTTGCTACCAAATACACCAAAACTATATTTGTTTTGTGAAAACTCTGAAAAGTGTATTTCTGTGTTTCTTAGTTGTGAAACAAGGAGTATTTAACCATCTCAATGGGAGAGAGTGAACAAGTTTTTGTCATATATTCAGGTATATATATACAGTACACCTAGTATTTATTTTGCAATTAGCTTATTAATCTGTGTGACTTCCATTTATCTCCCAGGTTCTCATGTCAATGCATCGCCTTTTAACAGACCAAAGTGTAAATGGACATTTAGGTCCAGGCTGCATTTAAAGCTCCAACACTGATGTTGGGTGATAAGGTCTGGCTCACAGTCTGTGTTCCAGTTCATTCCAAAGGTGATGGATGGGGTTAAGGTTAGGGCTTTCAGTCAAGTTCTTTCACACCAAACTCAAGAAATGATGTCTTTATGGATCTGGTTTTGTGCAAAGGGGCATTGTCATGTTCTTTCTTTCTTTCTTTCTGCCTTAAACGGTCAGGCCCCACAGTACATCCTGGACCTTTTGAAGCCGTATTTCTCTGGCCGGACTCTTCAGGCCTCTGGCCAGAACTTGCTTGTAGTCCCTAAGACTCGTTATAAGACCCGAGGGGACCTCTCTTTTCAGTCTGTTGCTCCCAGACTGTGGAACGCCCTGCCCCTGTCCATGCGTCTGGCAGACTCTGTTGTCTCTTTTAAAAAGGATCTGAAAACATGTTTATTTAGGAAAGCCTTTGGTTGATGGGTTTTCACTAGTGTCACTTTAATTTTACATATGTATATACATTTTATATTGTTTGTTTTACCTATTCTTTTGTACAGCACTTTGTGATTTTATCTGTGAAAAGCGCTTCATAAATAAATTTTACTTACTTACTTACTTACTTACTTTCTTTCTTTATTTAGATCCCCATTAGCTACTACATTAAGCAGCAGCTATTCTTGTTGTTGTTGAAGCTGGGAAGGGCCTTCCCCAAACTGCTGCCACACAGTTGAGGCACACTGTTGTCTTAAATATCACTGTTTTGCTGCAGCATTAAGATTTCCCTTGATTTGAATGAAGTAATCTATTATAAAAAAGCAGCCCCAGACAGAAAATACACAAATTACAGTATATGTGGACAGGCCTGTCCGTAAACATTTGGCCTTATAGTGCTACAGCAGGAGATGTTGTATTAGTGGTATGTGAATGTCTTTTGTGCTCCCTGCTAGAGCTTCACAGAAGTTTTCTTATTATCCAACTCATCCATGAAGCCCTCATCCACAGACTCACTGTCCACCTCCTCTCCTTCATCCTCTGTGGGCAGAAACACATGAAGCTGAGTGCGAGCTGGACCGGCGGCAGCAGCCAGAGCGGGGCGTTCACTGCAGCTCGGGAGACAAGGCTTCCCAACGACAGATAATGGCTCTCCCTGAGACGATGAGTTGCGTCTGCGAGACTGCATCACTAAAGGTCGGAGGTCACTCTGTAGCATCTCTGCGCTCAGGGCTGGGTTGTGCGAATGGCGCCTCACTGGTCTTGGCTTGGAGCTAGGTTGAATGGCCTGGGAGAAGTGAATATAGGCCGGTCTGCTGCAGCTTTGGACCTGCTGGTGGTTCTGCTGCTGTTGGGGCTGGCAGGTCCCAGATGGGTGGCAGGTCTTGCAGGGGAGCAGGACTGATGACTTGGAAAATGGAGGAGGAGGTGGGGGTCGCTTTTGTAAAACACTGGGGCGACGGTTGCTGGAAAATCCCTCAAATAGGACTTTCTCATTCGGGGTGAGGAGGGATTGCTCACTGAAGCTGCGGAGAAAATAATGGAGGGTTTAGTACTAAAACTTTTCCAGTAATATATGTTAATTATAATTTTTTTGTGGCATTTATTACACAGGACAACCGAAGATGTGAAAGGGGAGAGAGAGGATAATGACATGCAGTAAAGGGTCGCAGGTCAGAACTGAACCCACGGCCACTGCGGCAAGGACTGAGCCTTTATACATGGCGCGCATGCTCAACCAAGTGAGCTATCCAGGCGCGCCAGGAATACATGTCAATAACAATTGTGATGGGAATGTTGCTTTGCATGTATTTAGTCATAAACTAAATTATTTCACAAATTGATATGTTGACCTAAAGATGGCTCTAGATAGAAAGTTAAGATCACTAAAATTATTATCATTCATCCTGAGGGGGCCATGATTGTCTAAATCAAATTTCACCGCAATCTGTCCAATAACTGTGGAGACATTTCAACCAAAAACAACAAAAGTCTACCTCATGGTGGCGCTAGAGGAAGAGTCAGGGGATCACCAAAGTCAGCAGGATTCATCCTCTGGGTATCATGAATGTCTGTACAACGTTTAATGACAATCTATCAAATAGTTGTTGAAGTATTTTCCAGTTTGGCAAAAGTGGTGGACTCACTGGTCGACTGACAGATATTGTCAGGGCTAACAAAACCAATAAAAATGTTCACACATCAGGCCTCTTCCTCCTCATCTATTTGATGGTTATTCAAAACCTGCTCTGCTTGGGTGAGTGGAGGCCATCAATACTTGGTCAGACAGCGAGGTGTTTGTGTGTGTGTGTGTGTGTGTGTGTGTGTGTGTGTGTCGCTCAAGTTTCTCCCTCCTCTGAGGTAAGCCAGTGTGGGTGCTGCATCAGGCGACGGATCGGCTTCCACACCTGAGATTTATGACACACTGGTCCCTGGCCTTCTGTACTCAAAGCAAACCAGGGGGGAGCGTAGAAGTGGCCTACATTATGCTATCAAATTGGGACGGACCAGTGAGGAAACAATTACACTGTAATTCCAGTCAAGCGTTGAAGCCTTGACAGGCACTTTCTGCTGAAATGAATAGAGATGTTGGAGATGGGAGAGTGGAGATGACATACAGCTGATTAATCACATTCAAACCTGCAGTGAAGAGGCTGCATGATCGCCACCGGGTGTCCTTTATCACTAACACAATGATGTGACTCAGTCCTTTGTCTTGTCCTGTATTTTAAAGATGCTTATTGCCAATGTAATACACATTAAATATAAATATCATGTAAATGTTCTCAATTAAAATCAAGGTTTACTTAAATAGCCTAAAATAACAAATGGTTTTCAGAGAGCTTTAAACACCCTTTATCTGTGGCCGGTTAGCTCAGTTGGTAGAGCAGGCGCACATATGTAGAGGTTTATTCCTCGACGCAGAAAGTCAAGAGTTTGACCTGTGACGGTTTCCTGCATGTCTTTCCCCCTCTCTCTCCTTTCATATCTCAGCTTTCCTATCCATTAAAGGTTGGAAATGCCTAAAAATAATCTTATCCTTTTACTCTGTTTGGTAGAACACACACACACACACACACACACACACACACACACACACACACACACACACACACACACACACACACACACACACACACACACACACACTCTCTTTCTCTCTCACACACACACACACACACACTCTTTCTCTCTCACACACACACACACTCTTTCTCTCTCTCTCTCTTACACACACACACAGTGAGTGTATTGATCTTCTCATCTAACTCTCAGTAAGCCTATTTCCCAAAATGTTAAACTATTCCTTTAAGATGATTCAATTTGATTTTATCTTATTTATTTATTTATTTTTATCTTCATTTTAATCATCAAGACAGCTCCTCAGTCAGACTCAGGAAACCATTTAATCTGTAAACACCAAGCGTGTGATTTAAATAATGTTTTAAAAGAAAGAAAGAGAAGCCGAGATATAAATGTTGTCTCTTAATAAATCCTAATGTTTTTAAAAACAGCAGTTTGTGGGGTGGGACATCACCTATATGTAAAGCATTATATATACACACAAGAAAGACTCGCAATGAATTATTTTCTTGATTAATGGTACAAAATGTCAAAATTTACGTCACAAGTTTCAGAGCCTGAGGCAATGTCTTTAAGATGTTGTTTTGTCTGACCAACAGTTCAAAAACAACACGTTTCAGTTGATTCTCACAATGTTTAGAAGAGTCTTTTGGAAATTACTTCACATCGGCAGTTAGTATTGTTAATATAACTGTTATAATTGGAGATGTTTGAAAAACCCAAAAGAAAGGACATTTCAAAGAAACAGATGCTTGGTTCAGTGACTAGAATGTAAACTGAACCTTCAGCTACTGTCTGATGTGCAGCTTACCTGAGACGAGCCATGCTGCTTCGCCTGCGAGGCTCCTTGGCTGTAGCTACAAGTGAAGGCAGCCTCAGAGGGGTCCTGGTCCCCCAGCCTCCTCCTGCTGTTGGTGGAGGGTGCACAGAGCTGGTGAGCAGGTAGGTCTGGACCAAAGCTCTGCTCTTCTGGACAGCTCTCTGATGCCACTGTCCACTGATGTCCAAACCCAGGCCGAACACGGCTGTTGGGGGTTCAGCTCCAGCAGCAGCACGGCCACTCATTGGTCTCTGAGTTTGTGTCACACCTGGAAAAGAATGTACCTGAAAATGTCCTCTGATAGTTAAACTGGAAAGTGGTTTATCCTGCAACACGTGGACGGCTTGAACAAAAACAACATAATAACTTTAGATCAAGCAGACGGAGTGGACTACTGCCAAGACCTGGATCTATGTGCACCTACAGGCCCTGGGGGGGGTGAATTGAGAGGGGATTGTACCGCTCCACCTGTGGGCAGCGGACACCATCAATGATGCATGCCCATTAATGATGCATGGCTGGAGCTGGTCAGGTGGACTGTGGACACCACCTACTTTACCTCCTCTCTCCTTTTCCCTCTTCCCCAGGTCATCTTACAGTTGGAGGGAACAGGTGGTAAACAGACATGGTGAAGTGTGAGTGTTCAACTGTTCAAACACGTTTAACTTGAATGTACAACAAATATAAATGTGATACAATAAGCTTCAAATAAATATGACTATTATTTATTTTTGTAAATACTGGGTACCCTTGGGGTACAGTACTAGGGAACAAAAAAAGTTACCTATACTGTACGCCCCACAGTTTTTGTAGCATATTATAACTGTACACTTTTCCCCAAGCCTCAGTTTTCCAAAATTGTACCATGGGCGTGCCTAAAGGGGTGGCACCACATCCCCCACCCCCTTTTTTCAATTTAGGACTAAGAGACAGTACATTAGCATTACATTAAAAGTGTACTCATTTAGATTTGTTCGCTGTTCCTGTTTGTCTGAATTTTTGTTTTCATCACATGTACCTCAGTGTAGATTTGAGTGGTCGAAGTACACTTCTGTAAGTTTGGAACGGCACACAGGTTAAGTGTGTAAGATGTGAATAAACATAGTTAAAAAAAAAAGTGTACTAATTCAAGGGTTACCAACTTGTACACCAGTGTGTACTTCTGCAGTTGGCCTTGGCAGTGCGTAGGTGTAAAGATTGTTGAGTAGCTCACATCCATATATTTACAATACAGCCACAATTTATTTTACAAATTGTTTTAAGGCTGATTTTGCAGGCTGACTGCACAGGACACACATTACACAAGTTTTTACACCTTGAAGCCACATTTTGGAGTAAAGAGTGCGTAGAAACAAGAGAAGTTGAAACAGATCACTAAAAGTAATGGATGAGGGTTGAAATGTTCAGCAATGCCACTCCAAGTGTCAGGGCAAAAGAAAAATAGGCCTCAACAATTCCAGTACCACTGCAGTAACAACATCCACATTTGTTAAGTCCATTATTTTAAATTGAAATGAACACATTTGGAACATGGCAGGTGGGGTCAAAGCAGTAGTTGAATTTGATACAGCTGTGGGGGGGTACATCAATCAGAAAAGGTTGGGAACCACTGAAGTAACTGCATACGGTCTCTATTTCACATATAATTACTGACAAATTACACAGCTCTTTTAAGGACACTTGCTATTAGATTATTAGGAACAAACGACCCAGTAAAATTAGGTGCTAACTAGTCTTTTCCTCGTTTCCATTCAGGGTTTAAGATCAGTTTTGCATTTCCCACAAGCCATTGTCACTTAAGCACTGTGGATTGTATCGTTTGGTATAAGTTCACAGGTTTTTTCATTTAATGCGTCACCCGTCTTGTATTTTTGGCTGCTAGCAGCCTGTTTACAGAGTGTTGAGTACCAGAGTGCAGCTCAGGTGACCACAAACACCAAACTGACCCACATTTGGCCTCCATCAGTCAGGCTTGTGAGCTTCATGCTCCACTGTATCACCTTCCTCCCTCTGGACTGGACCTCCTCCAGGGTTGACAGCCAAGACCTCAGGATACAAGTGTGATCCAGCAGCAGCAACATTGCACCTTTACCCTTAATTGTAACTGGACTGGCTTCAGCGCAGGAGCACTGACACAAGTCAGGCAGGCTGAGGTGGTAGTTAATCAACTGCTCAGGGCTCAGCTGGAGTATTTCAGGGTGTATACAATGCATCAGTATGACTGAATTAAGTTAAACTATCCTCATGTTATTTGATTAACTATGTGTTCTTTGTAATTGTCCACAAGCTGTAACTTAAATTCAACTTCATATATGCAATCATGCTATAAAGCGTAAAGCTCTACTTCAACTCCTACGAACTCCTCAATACCACAGGTTTAAATTAACTCACGTAAACGGGTGATCGTCCATATTGCAAGGAATACAAACAACAAAACTCAGGTTTATATAATTTATTGTTTATATAATTTATTATTAAAACAAAAGTGCATCCCTCCTCTGGACTACGAGCTGCTTGTCCTCCTGCTGGATGCCTCCTAGTACTGCGTCTGCTCCACCACCTACAGCTCTGCAAATGGAGAAGGAAAAGAAAAAAGTTTTTTGTGAGATTATTAAACTGTAATGATTCAATAGTCCAGCTGCCAGTGTGGTCTTCAATATGACATACATCACAGCTTATGAAGTGTTTTCCTGTATAGGTTTTCTAGATTTACTTTTGTAAAAAGCGGTTTCTATAGCACAAAGATATTTCACGTCAGCATCTGAATGATTAACTGCAGAGGAACTAACATGGAAGTCATCCTGGCATCGCCACAGTGCAGTTGCTGAGTCTCCTGCGGCTCTGGCATTGTATCAGACATCAGTCTTCATTTTACCTACAAACCAGAAAGAAAAGACCAACTGTTATTACTTTTCAAATGAATTTACATAAAATAACATTTACTACTTCTTAAATGTCCTGCACACCCTGACTGGCATGTAATGGATGATTGATCTGACTTAAGTTGTCCCCCCAAACAAGTTCAACAAAACCAACACCTGTGTTGTTGTTATACCATGGGTTAGCGGAGGCCATCGATTTTACCCATCAGTTTGTTTACGGGATGAAAGAAGTTGTGTAGTTGACGCTTTTTATGGCTCTAGAGGGACCTGCATGAAATTACCTCAAGTGATTTCACTTAAGGCAGCGTCGATTAGGTCTTAGGAATACAAGTCTGAAAATTCCTCTGTAGGTCGCTTCTTATCTCTGCTTGAGGCTAGCGGCTTCAGGGTAAATTAGCCGCTACTGGTACTCTGGAAATCCAGAGTTCTCGCGAGAGCACAATTTGAAATTTGCTCAGCAAGTCACTCTGGCATTGAGTAATGATGCTCATTAACTATGCCCTTGTAGCAGAGCTGCACCAATCACATCGGTGTATCCGATATAGGCGTGCCTGAGGCGAGCTAAACAGATGACGACAGTTTAATCTACCAGTTAGCTCTGCTGGTAGCTAAGCGTATGGGGCTAGGGATACGTCACCCCGTGTATTGTTGCGATTGGTTGTAGTGTTATCCAATTGCGTGCAGTGAGATTTTCAAATGCATGCTTGATGCTGCCCCTCGAGTTGGGCCATTTTCATTACTCAATGCCAGACCCTTAATCTTTCAGATTTGGGTCTGGATTTCCAGGCTACACTACTGGCACAACACGCCTAAATCTCACAACTGAACTGTCAAGAGTCAAATTGCATTGTGGGTAATGTAGTCACAAGGTTTCGACAAGGAAGAAGAATGCATGGAATAAAAAAAAAAAATTAAGAAAATTGCTGGTTCTGCTGCATCGATTTTGATATTGTATTTCAATGTCCATCATGACTCGAGAATGGTACAGGAGTGCAAAGCTATATGGTGGAGGACTCTTTTAAAGGAAAACATGTGTCTCTAGTTTATAAAGACTGCTGGGTTCTTTCAAAGCCCACACATTGCATAATAATAACCACTGGGGATCTTACCCTGGCTTAACGGTGTGGACTGTCAGCCTCCATCGACTGGTCGAGGCTCCTGTGACGAGAAACAAACAATGAGAGCCTGGCAGTGAACTGGTCAGCAGGTTTCTATCATTACCTTTTCACACACACACACACACACACTATTTAAAAGGTTGCCATCTTTAAGAAAAGACAAAATGAGTGTGTTTTATGTGTGCATGTGTTTGTGCGAGTGTGAAGATTCAACGTTATGTATTAGTTGTAAATATGAGTTATGAAGTTATGTGAACCTGCATTATAAGAAAATAATAGTGTATGTAAATGTGACAAGTACAAATATGTTGTATGCATTGTGTAATAAAGTTAAAATACAGGTTTTAGAAAGGCATCTCAGCAAGATCCATTTGTTTAGAAACTGCAGACAAGACAAATTCATGACAACAACGTTGAGATCTGTTGCAAACCTCGGGGAAGGTAATTCTGTTACAAAGCCTTGTGAAGCTGGACTTCGTACTGACACATCAGGGGTGTCACTGCAAAAGTACCCAAACAGAGCTGGGAGTTGTACCATGAAGCTTGTAGAGAAGTAGAGACCTGGTCATTTTCAGTGTCAGTCGTGCAGACTTTGGGCAGTGCCCTTTTAGATGAGGCCATTAGAGGCCAAAAGGGTTATTCTGGCATCACACTCAGAGACAGGACATTTTGGCCAATCAGGACTGAGGACTTAATTAGAAAATGGATCACAGTGCAGACAGATACATCTCGACAGCCTCCAGGGCTTGATACATGGCATTGGCTGAGAAGTGTGGTTCCCTCTTGATCAAGGAGAACCATAAACTTCACCACGGTCCTTTACAGCTACTAGACAACACCTCCGTACGAGCTACAAAAGGGAAAACGCCACCGTCGTGATGTACTGTGTTTCCACAATGACTGGCTGGTCACTGGCAGGACAGGGCATTCAGGTTTAACATGAAGAGTGACAAAATATGAGCAGTAAGATGTACTGAGAGGAAAGGAAAGCAATCAAGTCCAGCACTACTGCAAAATTATTCTCACAGAAGAACTACTTGTCTCTCCATTTTACTCCTTCCATCCCTTCAAGAGGATGTGAAATAACCGGAAACTAAAAGTCAATATATTTTAGCTGTGTCTGGTAAGTCTGCTCTACAAACCACTTAAGCCTAAAATCTCAACAACCATCATTTAGATCAGGTTTTTGTTTGTTTTTTATAAAGTTTGTAGATATTTATTTTCACTCTGGTGCTCTACCCAAGGGAAAGATCTTGAAGGGCGTTGCCCTGTTACACTGTCTAAAAACATATACTGATAGAAGTACGTTGCGATTCACTGCGTTACGATGCAGGTTGCAACTTCTTTACATTTTAGCAAATTAGTACCATAAAAAGTATGGTGCATTAGCAGCTCCCGTTTTACCCCTGGATGTACACACAACTATTACTGGATTACTTTAACACTTAGGACAACTTTACAAACGTGATGACTCTCAGGATTTAAGTTATAAAAAGGAGGATATTTGTTTCTTTCTATAATTCCTAAGCAGATTGATGACATTCACTTGTGATGGACATCAAATATGCGATATCCTTGGGAAGTGCAAGTAACACTAAATCTCAAAATATGTACATAACGTCTGTGTTGAGACTTGACTGAGCTATGACTCCAAGAAAGGTGATCTAGGCGATATAATAAATCCAAAGTTTATAGACAGAGGTTGTATGGAAAGTGAAGAGAAACTGCTCAACATGAACTCAGGAAATGGAAGTATATATAAATAAAATACTCCATCTAACTAAACATAAGAAGTCACAAAGGTTGTGGTCTAAGGATCAAACTGCATTGAGCAGTATACATTTTCTACATCCCCACCCAGAGCAACCCAAGCAGTATGTGACGTTTCACTTCAAAGCTGCAAAGAGATCCCAACCCGGTACCACAACATATCGTTTATAGTTTTACAGACATTTCACAGCCAGAGACAGAGGACAGGAGTGGTGACAACAGATAGAGCAGTTCTGTCAATTACTAAAGGTCAATGCCATGTTTACATAACTGAGTGAAAGTGCAAACTTCTTTTAACATTTAAACAGTTTGAATGATTTTTAGAATATTCCATGGTTCAGCGATCCACATTAGGACTACTGTACTTTAAATTTATATAAAAAGATTAGTCTGCACATGTGCTATAGTTTCTGAAAAGACAAAAAAACTACTCAAATCTATTTAGAATTAAAACGGGTATCAAACCAGAAATAGATTTCTGTAGTTTTTGATCAGACACAGCACTATTTGATTGTTAAAGATGTAAAAGAGGTGCAGCACAAAGACAAAACTACCAGGTTCTTACAGTAGAAAATGGCATCTATGAGTTAGGCTTCGTTGACTCCCCCCCCGTTCGTTCATTGTTGCAAACAACCTGCCTATTACCAAAGCTAATTATTTAATTTGGCAAAAAAGTTCAGCAAACATCACCAAAGAAATCCGCAAAAGCTGAATGAGAACTGATATGTTGTACAAGGTTGAAGCTTTCTAATGCTTTAAAAATGACTAAATACATGTTTGATGTTGCTTGAATACTTCAAGCACCGAAAAAAACGGCTTCTCTTGATTTCTAGTGTTCACAAAAGGCAGAAGCACTGTATCGCACACCTCTAGTTAGAAACTAGTGTTGAACCAGTGACTCAGCAGTCCATACATAGTACCTTTCATGCATACATACAGAGAAGCCAAAGTACTACAACCACACACACACACACACACACAGCACGGGCTATACATCCACGCACAAAAAGGTTGAACAGAAATCTGCACTGTGATGCCATTCTTTGCAAGTGTGATGCCAGAAGCCCTGTAAACGTCACTGTGAGCAGTGATGTGGTGTAAGAGAGGACAGAGAGAAGAGTTTTGAGAGAACTGTGCATCTTGTATTGTAAACATGGATGGGACACTTACCTTACTTGTTCAGCTGATCTGTGTAAGCATACCTCTGGCTGCAGTGCAAACAAGTCCAGGCTTTACTGTCCACTGACTTCTGCAGAACTACTCATCGTCAATGTAACCCAACTGCAGAGAAGAGCCTCTACTGTGGACTGGGGTCGCCTGTCTTTGATAAGCTGGCTGACAGCAGCTAATTCACGTCTCATTTACCCAAAGACATTAACACACACACACACACACACACACACACACACACACACTCAAACACACAAACAAAAACAGACACATACAGTCAAACACACACAAACACGCCATCCTCTCTTCAACCGTAAGGTGCATGGGACTTCCTGCCTCAGGTAGATGGTGAATAGGAGGTCGGTCAGGGTTACTACTTGCAGTTTTTACCAACAGCTTTCAGGGTCAGGAATTCTCCACAAAAGAAGAACAAATATGGGTGTTGACGGGGTTAAAAGCAATGAGGCCTTTAAACAAATCTCAACTAAGAACTTCTCTTTAGGCATGTCAGCGTCAGAAGTTTGCTTTTTAATTATTACTTCAATAACAAAGTCAAAATGTGTTGCAATAGGGGACATCCCTGTTCCGCACCACGCGGATTACAGATTTACAGTCTGTTGACTATGAAGTTCTTTCAAAAGAATGTCACTCAATTAGGGCTGGGCGATAAGTCGATGTATGACGTCAAAATGATATTAAAATGTCCCATCGCATATATTTTTCTATAGTTTCTAGCCCCGTTTACACGAAGGGAAGACGCAGATATTTTCCTGCGGTTTGGCCTCTCATTTACACGAAAACCCAGTTTTTTTAATCACAGAAAACTATTATTTCTAAAAACTCCGGCCAAAGTGGAGATTGTGGAAAACTTCGTTTGCACGTAAACTGAGACAAACGGAGGTTTAGGCAGCCGAGAGAGAGAAAGAGGAAGTGAGTCGTTGCTGTTGCTATTTTCGGGATTCTGATTGGCTAACTTCTTGTTACACTGCCACCTACAGGTGTGGCATGCTCTTGACAGCATATATACACGGGTACATGTAAACGAATACTTTTCTGAAAACAGAGGTTCTAAATGTCCGTTTATGAAAATAGCCGGCCACGTGTAAACGTAGTCTCTATCGCGATGTCGAAAACCCAGCAGCCAAACTGTGTTAATGCAATATTTACATCATTTGGACGGCGCATTATATTCTGATTCTTGCATGTTATGTTTTGGCTGAAGTTTTTAATAAAATGAGAAAATACTCAATACAATACTGTACTTTTCATTTGTATGTATTTAATTCACACAGGAGTGTACAAAAAAATAGGCTTCACCTTCGTTATTTCGGATAGATAATTTATTGAATTAGCAGAAACCATGCTTATATA
The DNA here is from genome assembly GCF_008315115.2 of Sander lucioperca. Classification (NCBI taxonomy): domain Eukaryota; kingdom Metazoa; phylum Chordata; class Actinopteri; order Perciformes; family Percidae; genus Sander; species Sander lucioperca. Next base: position 20,773,074 of record NC_050186.1, on the reverse strand, counting down.
GGGATATATATTGTTATTGAGATATGAAATGACATATCGGGATAGAAGGTTTTGGCCATATCGCCCAGCCCGAGTTGCAAAAGGAACAATCCCCGTTTCGAACCTCTACGTTATAGTTTACTCCAATGATGCTATTAAAGTGTTTGCAATAAGGGGCCTCCCTGTTCTGAACCTCCTAAATAGTCACTGTGTCAGTCTGTCAAGTGGGCTTAAATCTGCCTTTATATAAACCTCGACAAAGAACTTCTCCTGAAAAATGTCAGTGACAAAGCTTTGATTTCCATGTTTACTCCATCAAAATTTGCTGCAACAAGTCCCTGTCCCTCTATATTAGAGTGAACCTCCAATAGCATCAAAGTTTGGTTCACATTTTTGCTCCAATAAAGTCAAAATGTGTTGGCAATATAAGTGGACATCCCTGTTTTAAACATCCTGAATATAGTTGCTAAATAATTCCTAAAGAACTTCTCTTCAAGAATGTCATCAAAAATGCTATTTTTACTTCACGCAAAGTCCAAATGTGTTGGCCAGAGGGGACTCCCCTGTTCCAAATCTTATGTACTTACTGTGTAGTCTGTTAAGCGCTATCTTTAAAGAAATATTGACGATGAACTAATCTTAAAAAAAAAAATGTCAACAACGCAAGTCAAAATGTGCTGCAGTAGGGGTGGTTTAGTGATCTTAGCACAGTCGGTTCAATCTTATTTATTTGTGCAAGAAGAACGGCCAAATGAGTCACACTACAGTCTTAAGCTATGGCCACCACCACCTATAATAATCAATAAGTGCATATCTTTCAAAAATTGGTGCTGTTCGGTCCTCGAGAGTGACAGCGTTTCATTAACAAGAAAAGAAGCTACAGACTTTGAATTTCTTGGTTTGGAAAGTTCCTTCTCATAGTCCAACACCTTTAAAGATGGTCAAACCTGTTAAAGAAAAACAAATTGTACACAACACCAACACACAGACATAACATTACAAGTTTTAAAAGTTACACTTAGGTCACGTCAATGAGCACTTGTACTATTTTGCAGAATGTCAGATGCTGTGTGGAGAACAGCTCTGCTCGACTACCAAAGCCCTAAATTAGCCTAATATTGTTGCTTAAATACTTCTAACACTATACACAAAAGGACATCAGTCATTTAAAATTGTGTTAGCTGCAGATTCAACTTCAATCTTTTACACTTTTTAATAACTTTGTCTTACTAACTCCAAAGTTTTGGCAGTCATCTGTTTTGCCTTCCCCCCACTCTAGTTTTTCCATTTGCAAAATCCCTTCCAGAAGTTGTATTTTAGTCAGAAAATCCAGTTAAAAATCTGTCCATTGAGTCAGACACTTGGCAGTCACCATTTACGAAAGAGCACTACATAAGTGAATCCAAAGGGATTTTGTTGTTGCGCTATTCTCATTGTCACTCTATATAAGTGATTAAAGGCTTATGGATTGGTTAGAAAAGGGAATTGCCACACTGGGGGATCTGTATCTTGGTGGCATATTGAAATCCTTTGAGGATGTGGTACAGCAATTTGAAAAACCTAGGTCTCCATTTTTATTTTAGATATTTGCAACTTCGCCATCTGTTTCAGGGGATTTTTGGATCCAGTTCTTCAGCACCAAAGACACCAGAATGTTTAGATAGGGCGTTGTTGAAATATGGAAAAGGTCACGAGGCTCTGGGTATTATTCTATGCTTATGTGGAACCTGGGGGATAGAGCCTGGACAGCCCTCAAAAAGACATGGGAAAGGGATCTGAGTATTACACTGGATGATGAGTGGGACCGAACCTGTAGGAATATTAAAATTGTCACGCTTAGTGAGGGTACGCCTCAATCAGTTCAAGATTATGCATCGCTTCTATTTGACTCCCTCCAGACTGTTAAGAATTGGTCTGAAAGACACATCAAATAGTTGGAAATGTAAGACAGAGGACGGCCATTTACTTCATGTCCTATGGTCCTGTGATAAGGTCCAGTAATTTTGGACCGGGATACATGATAACCTATGTCGGATTGTAGGGACCCAGGTTCCATTCAGTCCAAGATTATTTGTTCTGGGAGATGGGTCAATCCTAAGCAGGTGGATAAGCACATAAGAAGCTGGGTCCAGACTAGTTTAACGCTAGCCGGACAGATTCTTTTAAGAGGATGGAGGAATGAAGGGGTGCTGTCAATTCAAGAGTGGGCTTGTGAGATGGCGGTGTTTGAAAAATGTCAAAAAGGTTTTCTAGATTGGAGGTCTATACTAAAAAATGGGTAAAGTACCTGAGCTTTCTGGAGTGCTCTTAAGAAGCTTTGTGCTGGGGAGAAACGTGTATGATGGGCTTATGGTGTTGTCATTTATAGATGTTTGTTTGGTTTGTTGTCTATTTTTTTACCGTTTTGTTGGATGGTCTTGTTGTGGTTGCCGTCATCTTTTCTTGGTTTTTGTCTGGGTGGGTGGTGATGAACAGGGAGGGATGTGTTCATGTTGGAAATTGTATGTTTTGTATGTTAAAAAGTTAAAAATTGTTAATAAAAAAAAGAAAGAAAATTAGTCATCTACAAATTAAACATAACTAGCTATTCAAAAATCAAATCTGGAATAACCTCAATGGTGAACGTGGCTAGGTAAATTAAAGCTCTTTTTTTTTGTCTGTAATCTTAATAAATACACCAGCATTGATTAACAAACAATGGTTGTAAACTGGTTCCAGACTAAACTTATTTGTTAATGATTCTCTTCAAAAAAAATTTGGTTTAACCATAGACTGTATAAAATATGGACATCGTCTCTGTGATGTCACCCAGAGAGCCAAAATGAAGCACAAAGAAGATGGCTCCCAGTGGCTCAGGCCGTCGCCATCTTCGCAGTACTGACGTCTGCTAATACAAAAATGGGCAAAGAGGTGGAGCCTAGATGGAGCTGAGGCAGGTTGAAGGAAGCCTACAGTCTATGCTCACCTCCTGCGACAGCTAGGGTTGGGTATCGTTTGAGTTTTTTCCAACAACAGTGCTAAAAGTATACTTTAAAAAAAAAAAAAAAAAGGTGACGGTGCCTAAACCGATTTAAAAAATAACTTTAAAAAATAAAAATAATAGAGCACAAAACAGCCAGTGACATTAAATCACGGCTTGTTTATTGGCGATATGGCCGAATTTAAAAAAAAAAATATTTAAAATGTCATACCAACAGCTTATAAATATAACTCATTTTACCAGATCAATTGCTGTTAAATGACAAAAAGAAGAATAACTAGATTTTACAATAACTTTGATGAATGCACCATGATCTTACAAGTTGCAAGTGAACACGCCATTAGGTCTAGTCTGTGTTTGTCCGACAGCAGCAGTGGCCATGGGCCAATGGGTGAGTTATAACAAAATAATCAAGGTGGAACTTAGCTATAGAGACATTAAAGAGTACACAAAATCCATTTAGTTGCATTTTAGTCATGTTCTTGTCTTTAAAAAAGAAAAACAAAAACAACTGTGTAGTCGTTCAATCTTCTGGGTTAGAAAATACCTCATGCAAGAAGAATGCCACAAAGCTAAATCAGCACCATTACTCAACTGTGTATCCATGAGACATTGGGTCAAAGGCAAATGTGTTGGCTAAAATTGGCATCATGGTTTTAATCATCTATATATTGTACTGTTGTAAATAAGGGCTGACACCTTCCAGTTGTTGGGCGACATGTTCTTGCCCGACCAAATTCTCTCTTGTCCAACCAAATTCTCACTGGTCAGACAATCACTGGTGTTACTTTTACTTTTTTTTTTTTTTAGCCTCGTCTAGAATATCCGCAAAAGTAAAAATGTCGGCACAAGGTAGAGTACTTGCTCTGGCCCTTGCCCTGGATGAAGGGAAGGCTAAGGGACATAGGGAGAGAGGACGCACCCCTGGTCTATGTGGCCAGCTGTATACATTTTTACTTCATTGATGTCACTCAGCACTTGTCCCACCCCTCCTTCACTGTGATTGGACATCTGGGTAAAATAGTGCCAGTGATGAGTGCAGCGTTTTACCCAGTTACACACTAACTCTCGGCGACCAGAAAAGAAAATGCCAAATGTGCAGAGCTCAGCACAGGATAAATAGGCACCTCAGCATGTAGCATAGTGTAAATACACATCTATCCCATGGCAAATAATGCTGGCCTCAGGTAAAAGTGTTTTGGTGGACAATGTTACGAGGTAGAGTTCACTCAGTGCACATTATCTACCCCCCCCCCCACCAGTCCATTAGTTGAAAAGTAGAATTTCAGCCATCCAAGAAACAGTTGACTATCCTATTGTGAATCTTAAGTAGTCCAGTGTTTAGGTTTCTTTTCTAAAGCATTCCTGACTCCACACTATACAGCCACAAATCTTTAAAGCTGGTCAAACCTGTTAAAGAAAAAATGTACATGACACAAACACACGCAACATTACAGATGAACACTCCATGATATCCAATTCTATTACCAAGTGTCTGCAGTCTTCTGTTTCGCAGCCACTTCAGATGCGTGTTGCAGGGTTTTCAGATGCCAAATGAAGAAAGAGGATTTACTTCGGATATTTTTTTTTATAACAAAGCAATCCTTATATTTAGTTATAGTGCAGGGTCATCATACTGTGCACAGGAGAAATGCTACAAGTCATTTTAAAGTTTCTTGATGTCTTAACATATTCCAAAGTTTTGGCAGCTACAGAACTACTATAGGATGCATTGTGGTCATCCAGTTATAGGTCCAAATGATGTTCAAAGTCAGCCATTGGACAATTATTTACAAAAGAGCACTATACAAGTGACTCCAAATCTAAGACTGTTTCAAAAACTGTACTGTAAGGAGACTTGTCAACTACACGTAATGTAAAAACACCTTCAGCAGTCGACAGAATCAGTCAAGCTAGTGCCAGGAAAAAACAAAGAGCCCTGCTTCATCTCATCATATTCTCCATTTCCATATATATATATATATATATATATATATATATATATATATATATAAAAAAATAAAAAAAACAAATCAAGTGAAACAATTACACTTTAAAATGAAATGTGCTCAATCTTAAAAGTTGTAATTAATACAAGAATACTTACACTCACTTTTACAGCCCGTCTCCTCCTACCACAAAACTCTGAGAAATGCTTGCTGAGGCAAGCCAGTGTCCATTTGCTGCCAAAGTGATGCCAAAATACCTCAGAACAGGTACTGACATGATTCATGGGGAGAGGCCAGATTGGGCAGCAGAGTAAAAATGTTAATTTCAGCTGCAGGAAGCCCTTAACAATGAGTGTTTTAAAAGTTGTTCTTTCTTATGATAACATGTTCATAATATGACCGTTTATTTATATAGCAGGCCTTTCAATTTACAGAATTTTGTTACAATCTTTGATCCAAATGTCAGAGGGTAGCTCACCATCAACATTAAAAACAAATTTGGTAAGTCAATTGTTCAATTATGCTTTAATTGTTCCCCATTTTGAAGGCTCTGCATCTTGGGCAGAAGGCAGCCACGACAGGTGTATAATAACATTGTTAAATGTTCCGTTTTCTTTCAATACTGTTTGTGGCCTCTTGCGTCTTATAATATTGCCACAGATAACATTAATGCAACTACAGCTTAACACATATTGTTTCCTGAAATGCAGAAAGGTGCTGGTGAGCTCTAAATGGTAATGATATGAATCAGTGGGAAAACAACAAATTGAAGCAAGATCTGAGGAAAATAACAAAATGAAAGCACCGTGTCCCCGGCTGTAAGGCTCGGTTATTACCAGCAGATAAATACAGAGAAAACTTCTTTCAGCCATGTTGGTTTATGCATTCAGCTACATAATGTACCTGTGCAACACAATATTCAATTAGAATTCACAGCGTAAAATGGTATTAGATTATTAAACCAATAATCAGTTTTCCTTTTGTGAAGTGACAAGATGTAAAAGGGAATTCAAAAAGGGGAAAAGGTGGAGCAGAGACGGGCCACATGTTCCACTGCAATAGTGCCATATTGATGTGGTTTACCTTGCTTTGGGCAAAGTCTGGATATCTTGTCTTCTTACAGGTCCAGCACAAGGAATGCTCATCACAGTACAAAAGTACAACTTGTGCAAAGGTAGGATTTATATCTATTTTCCAACATTGGCTGTTTGCTGACTGATATGCAACACTAGTGTCATGCAGCTCTAAAAAAAATCATGACTGCATTCATGTTGAATTAACAGCAACATTTTAAATGTATTATAGGGCTGCAGCCTGCAACTAAGTACTATTTTGATAATCGAATAATCTGTCCGATTACTTTGATTCATTGATTACTTGAATACATTCAAACAGTAACATTCCTTGTCTGCTTGTACAATGCTCTTTTGAACATTTACAGTTACAATGTTTAAGTTAATAATCGCTGATGTAAAGGCAGGTCCTCCACAATAAAAAAAAGAATTAAATAAATGATGCAGCCATGCACTGAGAATAAAATGGAAACGTAACGTTAACTGATATGGACCATTTCAGTTTTAAACGTAAACATTCTAAATGTGTCCCAGTTTTTTGTTGCAGCCAGCCCAAGAAAACTATACACACACACACACTGCAACCAAGGGAATTATTATAGTTTTTTTTTGTCCATCAAAACATACACAGGAAGTGAACATGGACCACATCTGTTGCCTTGCAATGCCAGTGAAACGGTCTATGTATTTGATTAGACCATGCTCAAGATTCTGTTGTGAAGAAATAAATGATTCACCTTAGGCTGCCTCAGTCTAATGGCATGAAATATTCAAACACGATTACAGTTTAACATGACGGATAAAATACCTTCTGTCTGTTTGCTCTCCGTTTTGTGATGGATTTAAACAGCCTGGCATTAGCTTTATGAAACATTAGCTCTAAAATAGCATTAGTGTTATCAGGGGTGTTGACTTTAAAAAGGTTAGCTTTGTCAGAAGCCCAACAACGTTGTCCCATTACATATTTTTTTTTTTTTTTAAATATGTTAAGGTTACCATTTTGATCCATAGATGGAACAAATTTATACATTTATTCTTTAGTTTCTGGTAGTCAACATGCCTTCAAAACTGACCACAATGCATGTTTGCAATCCAACTGAGCCCTTTGCCTGTCATGCAAAGTCACATTTACTCATGCTTACAAATAGTGGAACTATGGTACGGGCATTTGAGTCAGATACAAGTTTGTCAATGAAGTAAAGACTTCCTTTTGTGTTCCTTTAACATACAAACTGGTGACCTCTGTTGTAACCAAAAATAAGTCCATAACTGAACTGAATATGGCTACATTTACATGCAGGTTTGTGAAGGACCATTGGTTTAAATCGTTAAAACAGTAACCGGTGCCCAACTATATACTGTAGCCACTAAGGTGACTGAGGTTGAGGTTATTGGCTTCCTTATTTGCAGTTACACTTGTCAGGGCTGTCAGCATTAATCGTGATGCGATAAGGGCCGAGCATAACGCTTTTTTTTTTTTTTTTCTTCTTCTTTTAAATCGCATGCTGCCATTTATCAATTTATTTTACATTTCACTCGGCTTTGTGTCGTGCCTGACAACACCCCTTAGCTGTTCTAAAATCACTAGAATCTATGGCCTCTTGGAGCTAGGCTACTATTTTGACCCTTTACTTATCAAGCTGCCATACTTCCTCCTAACACATCCTACTGCTGCAGGCTGCAGGCATGATGGAGAAAGACAGCAGCAACACAATTCTGAATGGTGCTTTTTATTTTCCAAAACTCCCGGACGGCTCAGTAGACAAGTCGAAAGCCATATGCACATTGTGTAAAGCTGAATTAAAATATCACTGAAGCACATCAAGCTTGAGCTACCACCTAGGAGCTAAGCATAGTACAGTTAACGTGACTCAGGTTGATGCTAGCGGGCTCAGGCAAAGCAGTATTTTTGGAGAGTGCTACTTGCCGACCTGTGGATGAAACCAAATCCAAAAAAAAATTACTACAGCTCTTGCGAAATGGGTGAAATAATAAACAAATACAAATATTAAAGTCAAGTTCATAAAGTAACTTTCTTTGCATTCATTTGATTCCCAATCAAGATACACTGGTAATAATTGCTTTCCATTGTTAATATGTACTTTAAACAGTTCTGAAATGCAAAATAGATTTTTAATCATGTGATAAAACATGTGATTAACTATAGAAATTCAGCGATTGTGATCAAGAAAAAATGAATCGTTTGACAGCCCTAATTATTATTATTATTATTATTATTATTATTATTATTATTATTATTATTATTATTATTATTATTCCAAAAGAACAGAGGCTAAAAGCTCAATGATGTCCAATAACGCATCATTAACCAAGGTCATCAAAAGCCTAATTCCTTACTCCGGAGCCTAATTGTTTTGAAATTGTGATCTCATCCATTCAACTAATGGTCCAAGATGCCAACAGTATCAGGAAGTTTTATTTTGGCGGCCCATCTGCAAGAATTGGCTATTTTGCTAATAAAACAGCAAAAAAAGGGTGGGCGTGGCAATCCCTTTATTATTATTTGGACTGCATGTAAACATAGTCAATATCCTCTAAACGTGCACACAAGACGCACGATGTGGACTGACGAGAGGGTTTCCACTTGGCTACCCACACACACACACACACACACTATACCAGAGGCTTTCTTAAAGGATCTATGTAGTATTTCTGCTTTCCTGAAGCACAACTGTAAAAGCAGTTACTGTATACCAATGGCTGAAACATGGTTAACAACTCAGTGCAGGCACTTAAGTTTGAAAATAGCTTTAAAGCGTAAAGGGGAGACAGTATTTGTGGAGAGAAATTGAAAGTTGCGTAGTAAAAATGTGTAATAAATTGAGTCTTGTGTACAGTTTACATGTGCTGGGTGCCATCTAGTCTATAGACTTCTCAGCAGATGCTAAATGTCTTACCAGTGCCTATATTTTGCTTATTTGCTACGTACACTGACATTTTTTTTTTTTTTTTTTTGAGTTTGCCGATTGTGGTGGTGTCAGCCCGTTATCTGAATTTGATGGCAAGAAAATACAGAAGCAAAGGACGGGAGTGGGGCATTTGTAGCAAGCATTTCTCCAGGCAGCGCCACGTGCTGGTGGTCAGGACTGCGGCAGAGATAACACATAGACCCTTTAAGACCTAATGTGGCAGATGTATCCACATTGTTTACAAACAACCAATTGTTGGCATTTGGTTGCTTTTCAAACGTACTGTATGTTTCAACTTCTGGGAATAAATGTTAACGGTTTGTCCTGATAGAACCAATGTCTCTTTATTATAATACATGCTTTGACTCCAAATGTATGGCACAAAACACAGCCATAGAAGGTCGAGAAAAATGTTACAGTTATTACTTCACGGCGACTCACAGAGCATAATACATCTGAAAAAAAATGATACATGGGTCAGAAAGAACTAACGATCACACGAGGGTGTCCCATCTTTCCATACTACTGACAATACAAAATAAAAAAGGAAAAAATTGACTGTCATAAAATGAGTAAATTGTCAGGCTAAAATGTAGCAACAATTTAAACTTAAATACAAGAAATGCGACTCAACATGTTTGTTGAGGAGAATCTATACAAAGGGTGCTGCTGGGAGCATCAAAGAGCAGCGTTTAAAAACGGGGTTTCTTAGCCGGACCATCAAACTCTTCGCGGACCCTGCCGAACCCGGGGTTACCAGGACCCATTCCCCTAGGACCACCCTGGGCGAAGCGCTCGTTGCGCTGTGGGGTGGGGGGACAATTTGCCAGGGAGGCAGATAGTGGTGGTAAGATATGGATTAAGTGCGCAAGCACAAAGTTCATGTCCATATGGAAGTGTATAAAAAGGTACGCCAATAGAGGTGATTTGTTTTATATTGTGAGGTATACAACACAACCAGCAGGAGACACATCCGAAGAAACCGTTCGTTCCAATATGAAGGTCCACAGGTGCCACAGGTTACATACGGAAAAGGAAGAGAGGGTAATGCTTTCGTTAGTCAGTGCCTACCTAGTATGGTCTCTCCAGTGCATGCCAAGACTAGCCTATAGCCTAGCCTTACTACTTCGTAGGTCTAGCATTTTGTAAATGCTGCCCATGTTTCCCCCAAGATCATTGAATACAGCAACATATCAATGTCTTGATAGAGGTATTCATAAAAAATATATAAAGGTTATACATAAGAGCCAAACATTCTTAAATTAGTTACATTTAAGAAAAGATTTAACAAAGATATGAAATGAATTGCCATCAAAAACCAATTCATGCTTAATTAGTTCCAATGTTTCCTAAACAGAAATTATGGTGTATTAATCTACTGTCCAGCTTTCACAGCACCTCCTATGGCACTGCAGTGATCAAATGGAAAGAAAAAAAACTTGCCCCAAATGTGACGAGAATCTGAAGTATAGGGACTGTACCAAAAATACATGTGTAGAATATCGGCACAGTAAAATGTAAACATTCACAAGACATTCAGCACAACCATTTCTCCAACAAGAAATGACTATGTGCCAGTTCAGACACGCTGTGAAACTCAAAATAGTGTGAGAAAGAATGAAAGTCTCAAAAGCCAAAACTCCAACAGAGGAGGCTCAAGACTACAGTGGAACAATATGGTAAGAACGGAACATACAAAGTAATGTAGTATGTATGAATGTAGAATATGAATATATCCTGAACTGGATCTGCAACAATCTGCTCAGCCGACTATATTATAAGACTTTTACTGAGCTTCACATTTATGTGACTATAAAACTGTCAATTTGCACTCTCCATGCAACTTCATGGATTGTGAAAATAATGCATCGCCAACATCAACACTGCCAACAAGCTGGAACCTAAAAAAGATTTTTAGATCCTAAGAAAGCCTTTTCTACACTGACAGTAAAAGAAAATGGTGCTTCAAGACTAAATTATTAGGGCATGCTATATTAGCATGAATAAACAAAGTAGATTTTTTTAAAGCTACTAATGTGAGGCACACCATTTTTCAAATACAAAACATTTCTATAAATTGAAGCATATACTGTACAGTAGAGATGGGTCTTGATTTTAAAATCTTCAAAGTTAAATTTATATACACTTAAAAAAAAAAAATTGTGCAACAATCCTCCTGCCCAAAAAATAACTTTCCTCTTGATTTTACGGTGGTGGTAAAACATGTTTTCCCGACGAGGGCAGTATAGCATTTGCTACAGCGCTGTTAGATGCTACTGTACAAATAGGAAACGCATCAGACTACTACAGACAATTAGGTGCAGTGCGGTGACCAGATGGCAGATGCAACCACATGGTTTGTGTGTTGAAGCTTGAACCGGTTGTTTAACGAGAGTGAATGTGCAAACAAGGCTGAGAGTCCAATTCCAGGCTCAGTGTTGGCTAGCATCATGTTGTTGCTTTTCTGTTTAGTCCACAGTGTTTAAGCAGCGGTCGAAAGCACATTTGCCAGTTATGAAAAAGTTGTGAATGAAACTGTGTGCACGCCTGGGGTGTCTTAGAACAGTCGATTCCATCTCTACTGTACAGTTAGTACAAAGGTTGTATATAAACCTCAAAGCTTGAGTAATTTGTTAAGTATCCTGGAAATGCTTTTGATTGCATTTCACCTAAAATGTTAACACACACATTTAACTGTTCTTACAGTCAACTGTAATCCAGAAACCAACCCAATATTGGTACTACAATTCTGCCAGACACATAGATCTCAAGTTTAGTCCAGTATTCCCCAATATCATCCTAATCACAAATGGTCACAAGGATTTGCCTGCCCCCATCAATTTATATTGCTGTAATATACAATTTAGACAATTGTTTCCAAGATTTAATGCCTTACACCGTCAGCCTGCACTAAAAGCATTTTAAATGCTCAAAAAGATGTTGATGAGAAGGTAAAGTTTGCTGATCCAGACAATGAACTACACACCTACTTCAAGTCTCAAATTGGCTTGTAGCACAAAAGGAGTTTTACACAAGATTTCACACTGCCACCCAAAAATACACGTAGCCTGTTCATATACAACTTCCTTTCTTCTCATGACAGATTATGCATAAAACTGCTAGCACAGTATGAAAAAGGTCATTTAAAACTAAATGAGCACATTGTCAACAGTTAAGGGGAAAAAAACTCTGGTAGATGACATTCTGACTCCAGTCAAGAAAAGGTGCCTGTCCAGCTCACATGAGACAGGGCTTGCAATAGCAATCCACTACACAAACAGTGTGATAACAGTGAGCAGAGCCCCTGAAGTCTGTCTACAGCTTACACAGAGCACATTGCAAAACAATTTCTTATGATTTAGTGCAGGTTGACGGTTTCGCTGCTAAAAAAGTTGTAATACTCAGGTGAAGGTAACTGAGGGGGCTTGGCTTACCTTTGAAAGAAACCCTATCATGCAGGCAGCATTTCTCACATTCAACAACCAACGAGCCACCCAAAGACAGCTGGGAGCACAAATCATTCATAACTTCCCATCCTGCTTGGCCAGCTGGCCTTCATGTTCTAAGATCAGCTGGGAGCCTCTCCAACAAAAAGGAAATCCGAATACAGACTACATTAACTACTGATCTTCCAAAAGGTGGGATACGTTACCATTTCGTTGCTCATCAAGCCTGCTGAAGCTGGTCCCATTCCCTGCTGTCCTTCAAAGCCCAGTCCACCCATGGAGAACTTCTGGTTGGAACCACCAAAGGGCATATCTAACAAACAAAAAACACAGTCAAATGCCTATACTGCACTTGAAATAAATGCTTCAGACAAACTCCTAATGCAGCATGTTGGCTGCAAAGCTGATGTAACAATTACAGAATTTCCTTAGATATCAGTGTTATTTCAAAACAGAATCACACATTAGTTGAATCCGTTTGGTCAACCCATCTTCGAATAATTTTTTCCCCATTTGCAACATCGTCTTGAAATTGTTCCACACAGACACGAGTTGTCCGGTGTATTTTGCCCCATCTGTTTAAGCTCGCAAAAACACCATTATTGGCAGAGAAACATGTTGTGACTATCGCTTGGCGTTTTGGCTTAGCGCCGCAAAGACGATTGTGATTGGTTTAAAAAAAGAATTCGCTTTCCCGGTGATGTAGCCAGACGCTGCTCCAGCACTGTCAATTGAATCGCCTTATACTGAGAAATGTTGAGCTCACTCTCAGAGCCCATTAAGAGTTTTTTTCCCTTTCTAAAAAAAAAGTAACCTCAATGAACTGACTAATAATAATAAAAAAAAAAAAAAAAAAAAAAAACTTACCACCCATGCCCAAAGCGCCACCGGGATTCATTCTCATTTCCCTGTCCCTCTGTAATGAAAAAAGAAATTAAATTGGACAAATATTGATGAAATCTCGCTTCATTGCATATATGCAATAGTCTTGTTTTCTAGTGTGAAGTTTAACTCACATCCATAAAGTTGCCCATCCTGTAGTTCTCATCACGTTTGCGGCGCATCTGTTCTTCTATCTCCCTATTGCGAATCATCTCCTCTTCCCGCCGGCGGCGCTCCTCTTCTTGTCTGTTCACAAAATGGAAAACATGTGATCCATGTTTAGCATAAAATGAACAAATCTGATTTTATATTCATATCTCAAAAAAAACAAGGAACAATGGAAGGAGTATTGTGTTTATGAGAGGACGACCACATGACTTACATCTGCCTCAATCAACAACCAAACAGACTTTTAATAAATACCTGATCTGCATCTCCTTCCTCTTTTGCATCTCCTTACTGTGCAATTCCTCCATGCGCCGCAGTTCCTCCTGTCGCCTCAGCAAATCTGTAAGGAAAAATGAACACAACACAACACAACAGATGTAATTGTGGCACTTGAACACTAAGGTACTCCACATTATGAGAGTGACACGCATGTTTTCTAGTGATAAATAGCAGATATTATAAATATAATCAAATAGCTGCAGGCCTTTGGACAACAATATCACTACACTTGCCTTGTCTGAGCAGGTTGGCCTGGTGCTCGTGGTATGCGTCCTCCATCTCGCTCTCCAGCTTCTCACGGGCCTCGCGCATGTTCTTCTCCACCTGCTGCCTCTGCTGTTTCTCCATGTCATCCAGGGACTTCCAGCGCTTGGAGTACTCATATTCGAACGTGCCGGGACGAGCAAAGCGAGGAGGTTCCTCACGCTCTCTATAGACACAATATACCAATGTTAGGTAACCTGATTGTATCCACACCATATACTGATTAGCCAAGACTAATGCCATTTCAAAAGAATGCAGGAAACTTATGAGTGAATAAACGCTCTATAGTTATAAAGGTGCCTGAACAGCAGTAGCAAAACATTTAACCAGTATGGTAATGCTGACAATATTGTGATTAGTAGTCCACTTCATACAGTGAGCAATATGGATAGGTGCCTGTTGCCAGTGTTGAAGGCCACAGACAACATCCTTTCTCTACCTCCCCTTGATTTACACAGGTCAACATCTGCTACTCCACACAAAGATTGATTTTTTTTTTTCAACCGCTGCCATCCCTGAACCTCACCCCCCAACCCCCCACACACACATCACACCATCTGTTGCTCACAAAACAATGACTTCTAGAATGACATAATAACATGCATAATAAAAGAGAGACACAAGTTAACCTTATTTAACTCAAAATGGCTCTACTTATCCCTACAAAAGCAAATGGGTGGGGACAAACAGTGATTTGCTTACGCTTGATATCTGGGGTTCTTCTGTGCCAGTTTTTCTGGAAGACCATCTTCATCATCAAACTGCTCCAGAGGCTCGACGACAATAGGCCGGGGTGACCTGAAAAGGGTGAAACAAAGAAGATGAATAAGCAACGGGTTCAAGCACCTTTTATTGAGGCGTATAGACTCATTATGCACACGTCTGCTTTTACTTACGTGGTAAGGAGGAAGACACCCTCGTTGCACCGATCAAGGGCTTTTCTAGCTGCCGGTTTGGAGGCAAACTCTACAATACCCTTGCCTGTGGCACGCCCGCGGTCATCTACAATGACAATGGCCCTCTCAACCATTCCAAACTGTGAGAAAGCTTCTTCCAGGAGCTCATTGGAAACAAACGGTGACAGATTTTTCACAGACAAAGCTGCGGAGTGTGTGGCAAATCGGACACGCAAGGGTCTGTTTTTCATTGGCGTGTCATCCAACTCTGCCTTTGCTATCTCTGCAAGTGCACGGGACTCCTACAAGAACACAAATGTACCATGACTATTAAGGGATCTGTTAAGCACGAAATCAACATAACAAAATTCTAACACTGAAAGTAGTGCTTAATAACACATCACAGATGTAAAACTGGACCTCACATTCTTACGTCTATTGTAGTAATCATTACACAAATCAACTATGACAATCTTGTATATTTAAGGAGTTTATGTCTTACCAATCGGATGAAACCAAAGCCTTTGCTTTTGTTGATAAAGACCTCGCTAGGCTCTCCGTATTTTGCGAACAGTCTCTTGAAATCCTCCTCTGTGATGTCGTTGGGCAGGTTTCCAATGAACAGACGACACCGCTGTGTGTACGTCTTCTCACCGGGTTTCAGCAGCATGGAGAGCGTTGCCCTAAACGCCTGTCGATTGATCAACGATGTAACGTTAACATTAAAACTCTAAAAATATATGTGCTACACCAAATAAATGTAAACAGACAAGAACACACACAAAAAGGAAAGGCTAAAAGGCTAGCTTATGTTCAAATAATTATGTCTTTGTTTGCTTGCTCACGTAACACTGCCCATCCCCCATTCACTGTGGGTGCTCAGAGGACAAATAAGCTTGACCTATATTTTATGACGTTAATTCAAGGCAACCTAGTGTACAAGAGATTACTCAAGAAACATGGGAGTCGGTGTAAAAACAAACAGCAACCTGCATGTTCTTTGTTTTACCAGAACACATTCTGCATGGACGGATTTTAGACAAGATGGCGGATAGCTAAAGCGAATAATCTATGGTGCGCGTGATTTTAGTCACCGCTTGTTTGTGCGTGAGAGATGAGATTTCTACGCTCATCTAGTGTTTATTTTTTAAAGAATAGTCAATAAGACAGGAGAGATTTTTCCCTCTTACACTCGGTCTTTAAATATATAAATATGACTGATGAGTAATATTACAAACAATAAGCCGTTAGGAGAATATAGTAACACTCCGCCTTTTCGGACTGCACTGTGTTTCAAATCGAGCGTACTGTCCGTACTGAATAAGCTAGCTAGCTATTTAGCTAACGTTTGCGAACAACAATGACTGTCGATGACATTAACGGCAGAAAATACATTGGAAAATAATAAAAAAACAGACCTTTGACTGGCTCGCATCTGACTCGGCTGCATCGTTGTCTGTGGCCATTTTCTCTGGCTCCTGTCTGGGCTTTATCGCCGGTGGCCCGGAGTTCTGGCCTTGGTAATGGCCTGTCTTCTGGCCTTGATAAGGGCCTGTCTTTTGGCCTTGATAAGGACCAGAAGACTGGCCTTGTTGGGGGCCAGACTTTGGACCTTGGTGGGGACCAGCTTTGGGGCCTTGTTGCGGACCAGCTTTGGGGCCTTGTTGGGGACCAGCTTTGGGGCCTTGTTGGGGACCAGCTTTGGGGCCTTGTTGGGGACCAGACTTCGGGCTCTGTTGTGGTGGAGGCTGCTGCTTCTGTCCGTTAGCATTTCCTGCCGGTGACGCCAGCTGCTGGTTCTTGGTTTCCAGTTTAACGTTAGGTGGAGGGGAGGTCATGTTAGGTTTCGGCGGTGGTGACTGAATCTTCGGCTGAGGCGCAGGGGTTGTCGGTGTCTGCTGGGCCGGGGCCGGTGCCGGTTTCTGCTGCTGCTGCTGCTGCATTGGGCCTTTCATGGTGAGAGCCGGGCCAGGGCTTGGCGGAGGCATAATAGGCAGCGACTGTGGCTTCTGGGGAGTCTGTGGTCCCTGATTGGGCGATCTGTTGAAGTTATTATTTGCTCCCCTTCTGTTTTGGTTCTGATTCTGGAAAGGATGGTTCCTGAAATGTGGGCTTCCCATTAGCCCACCCCGCATCGGGCCGCCAGGCCCACCTCCCCCTCTGCGTTGCTGAAAATTATTCATACCAAAACCGCCGCGATTATTGTTGAATCGAGACATTGATCCTTATATCAACAAACACTATAATTAAAATACAAAAATGTTATAAATTTGCTCCGTAACAACGGTCTTCTAACTGCAGGTCGAGCTCCTCAAAATGGCGACTAACGGTTGTGCCTAGAGGAGTTTTTCTCTCTCCAGTACAGTGAGCGCCGCCCCGATGAGTTCATTGGTCCGCTGCTCAGCAGGAGGAGTCACCAGGGGCGTAGGAAGTCTTTTGAAGGATCCAGCTCATTTGGATAATTCGTTCTCTTATTTCAGCACTCATTCGGGTCTGATTTCAGTGATTTAGGAACACGTTAAACTTGACTGCAGTGTACCAATATTACTGATGTAAAAAAAAAAAAAAAAAAAAAAAAAAAACTTCAGTAGCATCAGAAAACATTACTTATAGAAATGTTGGGTTAGTTACAGTTTTAGTCCGCATATTAAAATATCTGTGAATTATATTAAGATAGTGGGTTTTGGAGTATTATTATTTGTACATGTTAAAAGAAAACACAGCAGGAATTTTACACCTATTACTTCTTGCTGTTGTGGAAGAAAAAAACAACAGCTGCACAGTATAGTGTACCCTAAAAGAAAAACCTAGAAACAAACTATTCATTCACCATGGACCAATTACAAAAAAATAAACTTTGTAAGCTTAAAAAGCATACAAATATAACCACTTAAACCTTTGGGCTTATGAATAAATATTTCCTCCATATTGGGCTTGGCTTTGTCCACATTTGATCTTGATGAGACATAAGATATACAGAGATAATATTTGTCTCCCTTTGCCAAATAGAACCATTCAGTTCAAAAATAACTTTTTGGCCAATCACTTCCCCCAAACCCATTAACCATGGCCACTTATTTTAGAGCTATATCTACATTGTTTGTTTCAAAATGCCACACAGTGATCCTAGTTCCGTCACCAACATTAGCCTTCAAGCTAAAAATGATCAACTGTAAATCTTTCTTTAATCTGAGTTAACTGAGTTCTAATAGTGTACCCATTTAAACTCTAATCCACTTATGTCAACCCTTTTGAATATAGTTTTAGTTACTGAAATATGCTTATTGATTGCAGACCAGTATATTAAGCAAGTTTGCAGAGGTAAGATTATATGAGATAGTATATTTAAAAAAGGTAAGGAACCTTTGACCTCCTGCTAGTGGACATTATAAGGTAGGGCATTGGACTCGAGTCACACATTTGGTGAACTCAGACTTAAAAATAAAAAATGTCTTTTGACTACTTGGACTTTATGAGCCCTTTGACTTTGAAA
Source organism: Sander lucioperca (assembly GCF_008315115.2). NCBI lineage: Eukaryota > Metazoa > Chordata > Actinopteri > Perciformes > Percidae > Sander > Sander lucioperca. Next base: position 20,754,735 of record NC_050186.1, on the reverse strand, counting down.
TATCTGATGCCTTCCATCAGGCAAGGAATAACTTTGATTATAACTTAATTAACAAAAATGTGTATTTCACTGGTTTGCAATATTGTTTCACTATTAGTCTTTTGGTGTTAACGTGTTGAAGTGGCACTAAAGAACAGATGACTTGTTTTGGATGCATAAGATTTGAGATTTATAAAACAATGACTTGTTCCAACCTCTGACACATGGCTTGAATTTATGTTGTCAACTTGACAACATAAAGCATTGGTTACACTTGACACTTGTGTTTGCTTAATTATAGATTTTATTAAAAAAAAGTTTTATATTCCTCACACCTACCTTTTAAGAAGTTAATCCCTCTTGTGAAAAATATCCAGCTATGGAAAATGAATGAAGCTTAACTCAAATGGACCTTTTTTTGTCATTTATTCCGCATACAGGTGTTTGGAAACAAAAAAAAGCGGAGACTATCAAGTCTCGCCTAGACATGTTTTCTTAATGCTCATCATTATAAACAGACACAAAAAGATGAGATGACAACTGTGACAAAACCCAACGAAACATAAGTCCAATAAACAAAGAACATTTAAAAAGCTTAACCAATGACAAGATACAACCCAGGAGAAAACACACAGGACGATGCAACGTCGTCACACAGGGGGAAAATGTCGGAATAATAAAAAATGGTGAAGGTGTAAAAGAGGAGAAAAATAAACTAAATAAAGAGAACAGACATCAGAGATTCAGAGTGACAGGAAAACAAAAGGACTCAAGGAGGTAAGAGAGACATTCACTGATTTGGTAAGAACAATCAAAACATGTCTTGCCTCTTAGTTTAAAAAAAAAAAAAAAAATCAGGATTGAGAACAGCAATATAGAACAAGTAATCATGAGAGCAAAATTAACATTCACAAAGGAAAATGCAGAACACCTGATACTGTATATATATTTTTAAGCACACACGACTCCTCAGAGTTACACTCCTATGTTCAAGGATCACACGTTCAAGATTAGCTTTTTTTTTTTTAAACTTGTAAAATCACCCTTCAGTTAGGTTGGAACAGCTTCTTGCCAAAGCCCCCCCAGCGTATAGCCATTTTATTTTGAAGAAGTGAACCTTTTATGTTCTATTAGTGGATTACAGTAAGTGGAGTGAGGAAGGGAATGTTTTCTTACATTTTCTTGGGAATAAATGGTCAACGAAAGTCAGGACTGCTTAGGTGTCATCGGAGAAGATATGGAGGAAGGTTTTCCCAGTTTAAAACAAACAAAACCACAAAATCAACCTGGAATAATGGCGAGAAGGGTGTTGATGGTAAAACAGGAACAACTGAAAGGGGATAATGTTTAAAGAGGAAAAGTAGGTGGGAGGAACAGTGAAGCGACTGATGGTGGGCAGTCTGTGCAGGCCTGCAACCTGAATCTAAAGTGATGCTGTATTTCATGCAACTCATTCTTGTCATTCATTCACCTTTAAGCCTACAATCTTAATTATTTTTAGAAGGAAATCAACTGAGGTAATTTTTCCATTAAGAATTAAGAGGTTACTGACATGCAGGTGTGAAAGTTTTGAAATAAACAGCACATGGTGGCAAAAGCATCAATTGATTAGTTTTCTTTTATTTCAATTGGATTTTCTTCATATAGTTCAAGATATTTTATCATCACACTCATTAAAAATAGAAAAAAATGTGAGGCCCTCATGAATGTTGGTATTTTAATAAAAAGGGCCGTCCTTAGGTAGATTACTGACGCAAGACCGGGACTGGCTGCAGTGTAGTCATGGGGGGTGGTAGGTGGTGGGATGGATGGGTTGGTAGGAAACCAGTTGTTCTAGCTCTAAAACCAGCACTCACAGCAGTCAGTCAGTCGCTGTGGGACTCCAGCGCTGGAGTGAAGCTGCAGTCAGACTGAATTTCACCAGGCGAAATTTACTTGTGTGGTAAAAAAAATCAGGAGAGGACAGGAAAGAGTGGGCAGGGTTTTATCAAACGTTTTACTGTCTTTCAACTTGTCGCTGTCCTTACACCTCACTGCAGCATCCCTTCTTCTCGGGTGCTTCTACTATTATACCCTGCAATTATAAAGCAAGACTATAAACAACCAATATTTCCTGAATGAGAAGTCAATCCCACCTTTTCTATCAAACGTGTCAAAGTTCAATCAGATTGAACCAAAGGATGAAGATCAATGTTTCGTGTCTCGTTCCACATAGAAATGATTAAAGGTGCCCTGCCACACGTATTTCATTACTTTGTGGTAATGTCTGAAGGTCTACCATGGACTCTGTAACATTTTTTTTGTGGAAAAAAAGCCTTGGTTACCTTGTTTCAAGCCATTCTAGCGTTGTATAGAAAGCCTGCAGGAAGACTCCGCTCGATTTGTGCCAGTTCTCATTAATATTCAACGAGCTAAGCTGCTTGACTCTGATTGGCTAACAGCTAGCCAATGAGAGCCTGGCTATCAGCATCCTTTACCCAGTGCAACTGGGCGAGCTCATGAATAGTAATGAGCTCAGGCAACACCACGTCAGACTGACCAGCTTTTGTAATTGGCCTGATTTCTCCGCTTATTTCTGTTCAGTGGCTAGAGCTGACAGAGGAGGTAGCAGTTCATTTTCACATTCACCACATAACACAAACACATCATGGACCTAACATATTTAAAAAAAATACAGGTAAAAACGGTTTTGTGTAGCAGGGCACCTTTAAGAAGTGGAATCCAGTCTGACTGCACTTTAGTATGGTCGCTGACAGTATCAGGTAGGTGTTAACCTGCTTATCAGACTCAAACTCATTGTTGATTTAACACTAAATGTCTTACAAACTGACACTGCAATAAAAGAGGGAAAGGCGTGTCAGTTGAAGCAATAGAGGACATGACAGCTGGAGGTTAAGATGAAGCAACATGAGGTAAAAGTGAAGAAAAACTGAGGTCGGGTAGAGGCGACAGACTTTAATAAAACAAAAAGGAATGCAATGTGTTAATCAGTTTCTCCCTCTGAAAGGCTAAGACTTGTAAGTGTGAGCACTTAATCATGTTAGAATCAAATCAGTGTGTTTTCAGTATGAGTGCTATCATATGTTTTATGTTATCATACGTTTTGTTTAGCAGTGTGGATCGAATCATTATGATTATTAAATATGTATGCGTGTTTTCATTCGTATGTTTGTTTCTAGCTGATGTCTGTGGAAGAGGGGGTGCTCATGGCTGTTTCCTGTGGGAGAATGGCAGATCCGGGGTGAGAGGTCAGTGTCTCAGCGGGTCACAGTGGGGATGAGGTGAGGTCAAATTTGGGGCAAATACTTCTCGATAAATTCCTTTACAGCCGCCATCTCCTGCAAGAGAGCAAAGTAGATGTTGGTACCGTGGACAAACAAATGATACTGTTGTCGCTGTTGCTTATGGAAAACACAACAATACTGACTGTCTACAAAAGTACGAGAACTATTTGTTTGATAGACAGACTTCAGTGAGATAAGCCTAGAAAGTTTGAGTTGCGGGAGAGTATATCGTATCGGCAGGCCAGGTATTTTCTGTATAGACAATGTTAGGTGACCAGCAGGTGGAGCACTGTCAAGGCTTGTAAGGGAATGTCACTCCCCTGGTTGAATAAGCAGATAGTCTGTCAGAAAATATCTGGTTCAAATCTGCTCTGGTTCAAGCAGAAGCATTGCGCAGAGTTTGAAACTCTATAGTTAAATATACCAACAACACTGAATGTAGTAATAGTTTTGAGCTGGTTGCAATGAGAATTAACATTCAATTACATATTCTCCCTACTGTGAAAGCCTCTTATAAAACTTCATTCAGCTTTAATTTCAAAGAGAATATTGTCTGCTTCTACTGATCAACAGAGAGAAAGAGTCTATAAATGTAAAAGTGAAAATGTTTTTTTGAAACAAACACACACACACACACACACACACACACACACAGTACCTGAGGACAGGAGCTGTGAGGGAGCCCTTGGTAGGTTTTGAAGGTGATCATCTGAGGGTTGACTATGGATTTGAGTTTCTCTGCCGTCATGGCACCAAACTGCACTGGGATCATGACGTCCATCTCCCCGTGGCACTGCAGGATCGGGATGTTCTTGTTGCCGCTTGACGCCTGCAAGACAGACACAACACAGACTTTAACAATGTCCACAGTAAGCTGGCTAAATCTGACATTTTTTCCCCCTATTGGTTAGGGGAAAGTTTAGTGGAACTATTTTATAACAAAAGTAAAGCAAAGTTTGAATTGATGAGGCAGAAGAACCATATAACTGTGACTGTACCGATGGGAAACTCCTGTGAAGTGGTAGCCAGCAACTGAGGGCCACAATGCCAGCCAACTGATGCTGGCAGGTCAAGGCGGTATACAAGGACAAGGCCCCACCCTGAGGAGGAACGCAGGAAGCAGACAGAGAGAGAGAGAGATGTTAATTACATGCATTCATTTATATTTCTTAAAAGGAGGTGTTCTCAAAATACTGAAAACAAAGTGATTTGGGATTGCCTCCACACGGTTCTCACAGACTGTGCCCTAACTCATCAAAGAAAATACTGATGTTTTGTCACGGCTGACGTCATCTGATGAGAGATAGAGATATATATATATATATATATATATATATATATATATATATATATATATATATATATATATATATATATATATATATTTATTATATATATATATATATTATTATATATATATATATATATATATATATATATATTTATTATATATATATATATATTTATTATATATATATATATATATATATATTTATTATATATATATATATATATATATATATATATATATATATATATATATATATATATATATATATATAGATAGATAGATAGATAGATAGATAGATAGATAGATAGATAGATAGATAGATATATATATATATAGTTACACATATTACTCTTGTGAAATATAAAACAATACGAAGATATGAATTCCAACCTGAGAGAAGCCACCGAGCATTATACGGTGCGGGGGGATCCCATTTTTGATCTCATGTTCGATTATGGCCTTGACTGGAGGAAAGCAAGAACAAATATGTGTTATTGAACATATCAGGGAGACAACATATAGTGCAGATTGCCATACAAACACTTCCCTGTCACTTTTAGGATTGGTTTCATTTTCTTTACTTTTAGTTGTTGTGGTCTCTGACCACCAGGAGGAGCCTCAGCTCTTAAACCCATTTCTGGCTGTAGGAGGTCAAGGATGAAAACTATTGGCCTGGGTATGCCTGAAATAATTAGTTCGTCCACACGTCTAAAGGCGAACGTGTTTTGTGAAAGCCAATACTTATAGATGGGGTGAAAAGCCGATCATCATAGAGAGGGGCGAGAAGCAATAATCATGGAAATATGGGAAATAATGGGTGCACACTTTCAGATAAACTCACTGCTGTCTGCTGCCTTCTTGATTCCAGATTCGTCCTCCTGGGAGTCGGGGCTGAGACCCATGAGGTCAAACCTGCACACATGAAGAGGCGAGCGTTTCAGGAAATCAATAGATACAATTGCAGTATTGTCAATGCCAGTATGGGAGCCTGGTGTGGTTTCCGGGGAAACAATAGCATCCAGTGTTGTGCTAAAAAGGCTGTCTGTTTCATCACGCCAACTCACCACGCGGGCATCATGGCCTTCATGTTGAGAGTGACGGGAATCGGGGGCCTGCAGGGGGACAAAGGGAGAGAGAGAAATGAAAACATGACAGTCAGTGTAGGAGATCAGCAGCAGCTACATGTTGGTGTATTGATTTATTCACTCAGCAAGGCAAGATCATAGATAAACTGGTTGGTTTGAAGCTGATTATGCATTCTGACGTGCAAATTGGCTTAAAAAGAAAGATCTAGAAAGTGTTTATTTGTTCACAGGTTACTTCTCTCCACACAACCACACCAAGAGAAATATGTTAGTTTTCCTCCCTGCTGACTGGCGACCGTCTTGGAGGAATAAAATATGACAGAAGGAATAGGAGAAAAAAACCCAAACTCTTACGCGTGGGGACAGATGAACTTGACGTGAGACAGCTGGATCCCCTTCAAAGTGTCTGCCCACCCATGCCTGACAGAAAACAGAGAGACAGAAACTATTTGTTTCTCATCCAGCTTCAGCAAAATGACTAATATGCATGCAGTGCATCCAAACCCAAATATATTACAATGAAGTACAATGTACAATACAGTGTGAGTGTAGCACCACATGTGGCTTATAAATAAAAAAACACGTATGCACTTCATTGTACTTCAGTACAATCAGGCACTTAAGAGAAAATCACCCACCAGAGGGGATATTTTTGATCTCCACTGACACAATTTCACATCTGATTAAGTGAATCAGCCGCCATCAAGTGCTGGGTTGAGAGCTTTTCAGATCAGCCATTCATGCTGTTGTTAGTGGTGTATTATGAAATTAAGCTACATGAATGAGGGCATTATTTAACTACATTTACATTAAGCCACTTCATAATCGTGAAGTTAATATAGCTATCTAATATTAAAAAAAAAGAAATAAAGCCAAATGTAAATTTCAGGATTTCAGAATAACAGAGGTCAGAAGTGCCAATACACAAACTCACACATCTAAGAACATTTGGCTAGACATAAAAAGAAAACTGTAAACTGCATTAAAAGAGTATTTAGAAATAATTTTAAAAGCTTTATTTGTTAATTTTTACGTTTAAAGTCCTCCTCCACTCAAGAACGTGGCTGTTTTCACATTCGCCTGCTGACGGAGGAACGTTTTCCTGAGCTCAATTACCAAAATGTCTTTTTTTTAATACTCTATTTTAAGAAATAAACACATTGTTTTTTTGTTTTTGTTTTTGTGAAAGAAGCCTGAATAAAGAAGTCTGATATTGGCTATTTAAAAAAAAAATGATAACCAAATTCAGAAACACATTACGGCCTGTGGCATTAAAGTATTCAGGTTTGACGCCCAGCTGACGTTATGAAAAGTATTTCTTGTAATATCTGAAACAGGAGATGAATTTACAATTACTCACCCTGAGTCTCCTAACCCATGAAGAAATATCACCTGCAGCACATATAAAGAAAAAAAATGGTTAGAACTTTCTCTTTGAAATGTATAACTCTTAAATATGAAACTATACTTAAAGAAACTGGGAACATTTCTTATTGTTTCCCTCCAAATGCAGATACAAAGACAGTTAGACGTTTCGTTTCATTTAGATAGCGATTACTTACTATTACTGCGATTACTATTACTATAATTACTATTACTTTGGACACATTAATTGCTGGAACGAGGAACCCACAATGATAATAATAATAAACTTTCTTATGTAGCACTTTTCTTAACAAGGTTACAAAGTCCATTTTTTAGAAAAAGAAACTGATAAAAAACCATGAACAACAATAGAATACAATACAAACAACAGAACAGAGGCATAATAAAAAACACCGGAAGATAAAATAACAGTTAAAACATATATAAAATAACCAAGGAGGGATGATAAAACCCAGCAACATATCAAATATTGTAAAAGAAAGTTTTAAGGCCGGATTGAAAAGATGCTAATGATGTAGCGTGTCTGATGTCAATAGGCAGAGTGTTCCACAGCGTGGGGGCTCTGACAGCAAAGGCCCGGTCACCTTTGGTCACAAGCCGAGATCGAGGAGCAACCAGCAGAGCTGCATCCAATGATCTAAGGAACATAGGGAGTCAATACATCCTTGATTTAATTTGATCCTTTGATTTTAACATAATACTGTAAAAGTGATTAGTATATTTTTTTATTTCAATATGGTACAAAACAGGTAGCCAGTGTAAGTTGACTAGTAGTGGAATAATGTGTGTTACTTAGCGCCTGTTAAAATTCGGGCGGCAGCGTTCTGCATCGGTTGGAGAGTCGGAGAGGGGAGCTCTGCCTAAGACCAACATGAAGTGCATTCAGTAGCCCAGGCGAGAAAAAATAAAAGCATGTATAAGCTATTATGTAATTTGGAAGGAGATGGAAAAAAAAAAAGAAGCTAAAAGAAGCTCTTTAGCTGAAAGCAGCACGACTGAACAACAGTCTTTTTACTTGATCACCAAAACATGAGATCTGAATTTAGTTTCAATGAACCTGCTTTGAACTTGAATTTATCACATTACATCTATCTTGTAGTACACGGTGTACTGCTAAGTGTGCATACTTGTTCCAAAACAGGGAAGAACAGGTGCCAGTAAACACTTCTTGCCAAGATAAGCGCTCACTGCCAGTTTCCACACAAGCGACTCCCCGCTGAGAAACCATGAAAGGGAATAACAACAATTTAGAAAGCTGGAAATTCACTGCTTGTTGGATGGAAATCAGACACTTTGCTGTATTTGCAGAGATCAAAACACTTTTCTTCCATATAGGGTTTGCTGGGATCACTGAGAGTCAGCTTTGATCCTGGTGTTTAACAAATCCCTGTTTAATTTTTGCACTCAGATCCAGCTGAGCAGCTACACAATGCATCTGCTTACTGTACTTGTTACTGCTAAAGATACAGCTACAGCTGTGGCTTCTCGTCACAAAGGAATAGTGTTTATTAGGATTTTTAATGTGTAGTGAACAAAATTGAATATTTCTACAAATTTTGGAAAAGGAACTTCCCCCGCTGTGAAATGATGCATCTTATCTTAACTGGGTGTTCATTGCTTTTAAAAAGGTCCAATCTGTATTTTTTTTTTACAAACTCTGGTCCGCTTGAAAACGGGGTTCTCGGTTCGCTTCCAAGTGAACTAGAGTTCGGTTAACTTCAGGTGAGAACACGATCCGAACCAAATACAGGAGTTGAACCAAAAACTGAGCATTTACTGGCCTGCAATTTCAATCTTGCACACAATTTACAGATCTCTCTCTCTCTCTCTCTCTCTCTCTCTCTCTCTCTCCTTACGTCAGCTGCTCACATTGAGCAAACCGAACCACATGAAAAATGCAACAACTTCACCCCCGAATCGCACCGAGTCTACCTAACTATAGGTGTGAAAGTGCCCTAAGTAACTTACAGGTATATCTAAAATAATATGACTAAGGAGTAGGGCTGTCCTCGACTAAAGAAATTCTTAGTCGACTAACACTTATATGATTTTGTCGATTAATCGATTAGTTGATGTAATCGACAGAGCTGTGCTCTTTGAGAGGTGGTTAAGACTAGAAAAGCACAATATAAATGTAGTTAATGAACCATCTGTAAAACTGACATTCTCCACAATTAATCCTGCAAAAGCACCACTTTAAATCTTGTGTTTACCAGAAATGTGCTCATAAGTTTCTTGGAAATGAGTAATTAAGCATGAACAAGCATAAAAAATGACTCATCAACTAAAGAAATCTTAGTCGACTAAGACCAAAACGACCGATTAGTCGACTAATCGACTAAGAGGTGGCAGCCCTACTAAGGAGTTTGACTTTGTGATTGAATTCAAGCATTTTGTCTGTTAACTGATCATAATCAAAATAAATGCTGCTTTACAGCAGTCTTTACCAACAATACTTGTGTAAACCTTTATTACACACAGTAATAACTTAAAAATGTAGCTGTATTTTAGCCAGTAACTATGCTTTCAGGTCAATACAATCCAGGAAGCCCAGATTGATTGATTATTTTTTTTCTCATTTAATTTTTTTTTATTGAATTCTTAATAGCAGAGTATATAAGTACAGGGTTGGTCATACATCTTGGAATCTTAGCATAAACATACGACATGTCACAGAGGAAAACAGATTGATTGATTATTATACTATGAGACAGGATTTTACAACTTTGGAAAGTTATCACAGCGCTAAATATTAATCTTTTGTCGCAACAATCAGCAGCTAAACAGCGCTGTCGTTATTTTGAACACAGATTTAGTATGTGCATTAAAACCCTTGTAAATCAATGTGGGTCATACTTAAGCAGGTTTCAATTTCATGTTTTAGATTTTTGTGGAGGGCCTTTAAATCATGGATTGTGTCTTTAGGTGCATGGTGATGGATAGGGCTTTAACGGTTTTTTTCTGATCTAGTTTTAATGGAGCAAGACGGGTGGAGAGAAACTCCCCGTTTCTACACGAAACATCAGCAGCTTCGAGGTCTCAGAAAGCACTCCATCATGAAAGTGTCCTTGAGCTAGACGTCGACTTCCATTGCCCACCCATCCTCAACTGCTTAGTGACTGTAAGATGCTCTGAATACAAATACATTTGTGATGTTTTGTGGTTTCCACTCACCGCTGCAGTCTCCTTTTCCATCCCGGACACTGTCACAGCCTCGGCGAGCAGCGGCACAGACATGTTATTGCCACACATACACTGTAAGAGGTGCTGGAGTCAGAAGAGAGGACAGAAAGCGGCGGTCAGCTGGGTGGGGAAGTACATCAAAATGTTGTCGACCAGACATTTTTGAGCAATTTGCAACACTGACACTATGTTAATAACACACGTTTAAAAATCAGTTCAAACTTTACATAATTTTATTTCTAAAGAGATTAGTCAAGACCCTAATCTTCTAGATCATTTTCGGGATTTTTTTTTTTTTATAATACAAATAAGACATCAGATTACACAAATAATCTGCCAGTCAACTTTGCTTCTAATGAATCAGCCCTGGGCTCTGGAGTCATTTGATTACATCATCATATTAACTTGTTTTCTCTGGTTTCTAGATCTGCAGGACAAGTGAACTGATAAGGACATCATTTCCACTTTTTAAAATCATATTTTTACTTTTACAGTTTCGGTTTGATTCACTCTAGAGTTCATTCAATTTCAAGTATGATCTTAAACTGGTTTGATTAGTTAATGCAAACCGGCATTTGTCATTATGACACGTTGGGTCAAATTAAAAAGTAGCCTACATCAGCAACCGGTGCCGACTGCGACGCTACAGCGACAATGGTTTTCTGAATCAAATAATCAAGTAGTGCGTCCACACAAGCTACTTTTTCAATCCCTTTTTTCAACACAACTTCCAAATATCTACATCAGCAGTATTGGCTTCAAAAATCCAGTATTGGCCGGGCTCTATCCCTATCTATTGCCGATTAATTTTCAATCAAAATATTCTAATCAATTAATCGCTAATCATTGCAGCTCTAAATACCATTATAATGGAAAGCACAATAACTAATTGTATTAAAATACATTATTTGCTAGAAGGTTGAAATGTATATAAATGCCTGAAATAGCAAGGTTCCCTTAATCACAATTACTGAAATGTGTTAAATTCTCTTTTGCTGAGGTATACAAATATTTACTAAATTCTCTTTCTCCAAACCTGTTGACAAAAGTCAAAGAACTAAATGTTCAAATCACCAGGATGTATTGTAGAGCTTATTCAAAATAGGTTACTTGCAGAAACAAGTGATGGGCAGACTGAGTCGCGTACGGTTGGATCTGTCATGGTGTTTTAGAGGACTAAATGTTTTTTCTTAACATCAACAATGACAATGAACAACCCACTCTCTGACAGTTACAATTCCTGCTGCTTATCGGTGCAGCCATTCAGTCCACAGACAGAAACAACAAAGCTGAACATACCACTTATACGCACACACGTATAATGTGTGAAATAAAAACCTAAAACAACAGTCATGTCAAGGTGTGTGTGGGTGTGTGTGTGTGTGGGTGTGTGTGTGTGTTTCAGCAAGTGACGGGACTCATTAACTAAATGAAACGCACACCCTGCCCTCTACTGTACTCTGTGAATCGGCTGCAGACGTCCGTCCCTCTGCACAGTGAGTCAGCCATCGATAACACGCATGAGATCAGGTGGTTGCTGTACAGTAAAGTCGAGCAGTAAAAGCCTTAATGCCCCTTAAGTTTCTGCTGATGTGGGAAAAGTATGAGGCAAGATGGGACGGGCAAGACAGACGGCATGCTGCCTGATTGGTAAATAGGCGATGACGAGACAGGGAAATGTCTGAAACACAAAGGTTAAAGTGTAAACCTTGAGCGGGATTATACTCTACGGGTGTTAATATTACTCCACCGGCATGGCCAAGCAGCTAAATGTCCCGTGCACTGGGTTTGCTCTTTGGCAGGTGATACATTACCATCTGATGGTCATTTTCACAGCTTAAATACATGGAAGTGGACGGTAAATGTGTTATCTAAGCGTCCAAAGTGTGGACAAAAGAAGGTTGTTTTCGCCCTGCATCCTGACCCTTGATAAATGAGTAATAGCTGAATAATAACCGGGCAGGGCTAAGCACCAGGAAATTGTCTCTTTCAGTGCGGTACATAGTCTGCTATGAATCTCAGGAAGAAGGAAAATGTCCACGTGTATAATGTTACATTTACTCCAGTAAGTTTAAGTACAATTCGGTTCTTGTATTTTACTTGAGTATTTCCATTTTATGCTACTTTATGCTTCTACGTCACCACATTTCAGAAAGAAATGTTGTACTTTTTACTGCATTTATCTAACAGCTATAGTTATCTACTTTTCAGATTCAGATTTCACATTTAAAAAACATATTAGAAGCTTGTAGAATACAACTATTGTTAAAGATAAAACCAATTGTTCCCAACCTTTTTGACTTGTGTCTAGTTGGGAGCTCTTGTCACATTTCAGATGTCTATGATTTGTCAGACTGATTTCCCCTCTAAACTCCTCAGATGGTTTCATTTAAATAACTGTTTGAGGACAAAAAAAAAGATCAAATTATCCAATATTTCACAAAAGAAACTATGTATTAGAACTTTGTTCTTCTTTCCTGCCGTTGCTCATGTTATGTTATGTGCTGTCATGTGTGGTTGTTGATGTTCTTTTATGCTCATGTGCAAAGCAAATTCCCCTAGGCCCCTAGGCTTTCATTCATTCAATCATCTTGTGACCCCTTCCGATTTATCTTGTGACCCTTTGGAGGGGCCTGCTTCTAGGTTGGAAACTACCGGACTTAACTACCTACATAAACTGTATATAAAGTAGTTAAAATAGCCCCACCTTGAGCAGCTGCAACTAAAATACTGCTTAAACATTGATGCATCAGTATCAATGATCTAATAATGCATATAATAATATATAAGTAACAAGGGCCATGTTTCTGCAGAACCAATATTTTTTACTTTTGCTGGTAATAGTCCTGTACTTTTACTTAAGCAGGATTTTAAATGCAGGACTTTTACTTGTAATGGAGTATTTGGAAACGGTGGTGTTGGTAACTTAAGTTAAAGATGTGAGTACTTCTTCCAGCACAGAATGCTTTGGCACGAACATAATTTGATGTGATTAAAATGTGCATCACAAGATGAATATGTAAATTCATTGTCACCTAATTCTAATTCAGTGTTAAATCCCTTTTTTTAACAAATGTAATTCAGATGCACTGCAGCCCCGAGTGGGAACAGACAGAGCCACATAGATAATATGACTGAAAGCACACCACACAAAAAGAGGAGTGAAAGAAAGAAAGATAAGAAGAAAAGATGGTGGATGACTGAGAGATGGAGGAGTGCAGGAACATTGGACAATCTGCTCGAATAAGCTCGCTAAACATGCTGGCATATGCAAAGAGGCGAATAATTACTTTCATACCCCTTTTTTTCCTCCACCTGTTATTGTTTAGCAGATATACAATGACCCGTAACCCAGTACCAGCATAAAACAACTGTGTGGGTTTTCAAAGCACGCTCTAAGAAACAATGGCTCACTCTTTATGCTTCTGGAGGAGGCCGGTGGTTAAAAATAGTATTATGTGTGTACAAGCATCTCGTCCAGATCAGGTCTAAAAAAAAACAACTTAAAAAAGGACATGTTCCACAAATTCAATTGAATCTATGACTTGGAGTTTCTAACTAGCCGTGCACTCCTTAAACAACTGAATGGATGATTATTAATGATTCCTTTTTTTTCCACGGCCCTTTGCCAGTAATGATGAATATTTAAGCCATGTATGGAAATGCGCCAACTATATGTTGATCACCAGGGAAGCCTTAAGAACTTAAGAGATATCTTAAGTCTTCTCCTGATGTCAACGGCTGTGATTAGAGCCGTGACGATTATTTTCATTACCTATAAATTATGTTTGCGGTTAATCGATTGATGTATAAAATGTCAGAAAAAATGCATGTGAAAACGGCAAGTTCTCAGAGCCCATTGTAAAATCTAAAATGTACTTTTGTCTGATAAGCAGCCTAAAATTCACAAATACTGAATATGAAATGAATATATAAAGAGAGAAAAGCTGAAAATCCTCACATAAGCTAAACTAGAAGCAGAGAATGTTGCATTTTTGTTGTCAGAAATAAATTAAGCAATTACCTTAATTAAATACTTGCTGTTACAGGTTGATTTAGGAGATACAGCTGATTGATATAAATATGGATACTGTCAAGTGATCGTGGATATCATCTTGGTCATCTTGATATCTTGATTTAGAGTATATCAAAAGGCTGTGTTGTAGTTAAGTGATCCTTACTTAATTGTGACAGAGCACCAGAGGATTGAGTAAAAATGTAGGCTAAGTCAATAGTAAATGCTTGGTGTTACTTTTAGGTGACACAAACCACGAAAAGAAAAAAAGACGCTGCCTGTGTTGCAGCCAGCTTAAAGCACGAGTCTTCATTCTGCATGACTCCAATTACATTTAAGTCAAACACACACAAAACAGAGTCGTGCTGCAGTCTGTGCGTGTGTGTGTGTGGAGCTATACAGTCAACGGTGTGGACGTTAAACGGCTGAACAAACTCACTAAAACCAGGCTGCTGCATTCAGACAGCTCTTTGCTCAATGGCTACGGATGGCTGGCAAACAACAGGATAATATGCGGCACTGAGTGACAGGCATCCAGCTTCCTCCTCCTCCCATACATACATACACACACACACACACACACACGCGGACACACACACACACACACACACACACACACACACACACACACACACACACACACACACACACACACACACACACACACACACACACACACAATCTACCAGCAGCAGAAAACCCTGCTCTCCGCCTGCTGCTTATGGATGTTAATAACTCGGCTACTACTTTGCTAATGTAGAAACCCACGGCTATCAAGAAAGCAAAGTGAAAACAGTGAGGTTAAAAAGGTTATATAAATAGAATGAGTATCGGTAGTTGAAGCAGAGGAAGCGGGTGGTGGGGGAGGAAGGAGACAATAAATGGTTGAAGCTTAGCTATGTTATTCGACCCATCAACCTCAGTAGTGATGGCATTCAGCAGAGCAAAGCCTCTGCTGCCCCAAAAAAGACTCCCAACCCTCGCCCTCGGATTTAATCTTGGTTTAGCTGGCCACACACACACACACATACACACACACACACACACACACACACACACACACACACACACACACACACAAACACACAAACACACAAACACACAGCTACACAATAACCGGGGCAAGTGGTAGTAGAGCTGCTAGCTGACGTCGCGCACACATACACACACATTCATTGTTTTGTCTTCTGCCGGTGCCTCTCTTCGTCTACCTCAGGATAACGTTGCGATTAAAATTTGGACCTCTAACAAGGGCCGTTTTTTAGAAGACACTTTAAGCAACAAAATACTTCAATAAGAATCAGTTTGGACCAGGATGAAGTGGTTAAATATTATATCTGCCGCCCGCTAGCTAATACATATGCATACACTTACCGCTTGCTGTCCCAGTTCGCGACGGAACGGAACTTCCGGTACTGGCCGCACACAAGCAGGGGGCGGGGACAGAGCGTAGGGACGTCATCACATATAGCAACCGTAGATACCATTTTCTTCCCTCATAAAATACAGATATTATCGATTTATCTTGATAGGCCTATATGATCATTATATAGTTGATCAAGTCAAGTAAACTATATTTACTACTTTACTTTACTTGATACTACGTGTTACCTTATACTTCAAGTCCACAACATTTCAGAGGCAACAATTGTTGCCTACTTTTACTCCACTATATATTTTGACAGTGATATTAGGCTACAGGTTGCTTTTCAGATTCGGATTTTACATTCAAAACATATGACATGATAAACTGTTTTTGATAACAGTACAATATTTTGAAGTGCACACTATTTAATATTTCATATTTGCACATATTATTTTACTAGAGGGGGCAACAAAGTATAATACTGCACATTGTAGTTAAGTATGTGACAAATAACAACTTTAAACTCGAAACAATATTAGTGGTCCAATATGATAAGACAACACTGACAGGGACTATTCTGCATAATAATAGATTTTACTTTTAATCCTTCAAGAACATTTTATTGATAATACTTACGTACATTTTCTTGAATATAATTGAATGCAGTATTTTTACAGTTTGGTATTGCTTTTCATTTGGTTAATGATCTGAAAATGGTTTCCGCCAGAGTCAACATACATGTAAAAATAATAACATACATGATCAACACATAGCTTTAACAGTATAACTGCCACCTTTTCTGGCATTGATAACAGCTGTATATTCTATATGAAAGATGAGATTAATACACTTATTTTATAGTTGGTTTGAAGAGATTGTTTGCGTACTTTGATTGTTGTCTTGTTTTGTTTGAACTAACTCTTAACTCCTTGAAATACTAAAAAAGGCCAAGAAAGTATAAAACACATGAATATCATAGTGTCAAACTGTAGTTTCAATAACACTTTATTTCTATTTCGTCTGATGTGCTGACAGCATTGACCAATGGTATTAATGACTTCTGGAGATTATTATATTAGAGGCAGATGTGACACTGTTTTTGTGAAGACACTCCAACTGACTATTTGCTTCTAAAAAAAAAAAAATCAGAAAACATACCATGTGAGCTAATGAAATTAACATATATATCTACATCAACCATAAAATCATGGAGCTTACATTACATTATATGTGAAACATTTCAGAGCACTGTTAAGCATAAAAAAAATATTTTTTCCATTTTGCTTTATTTTTTAATTATAGCAACACAGGTTTTCTAACTGATTGTCCTCCACACTGAGCTTACACATTCCCATAAATGTACTCACAGGCTGCCGCTGACTGCATGACGCACTGCATTACTAACAATGAAATAAAGATGACATAACGGCCTATGTGGAACACAAATAGATAGTTTTTAGGGAGTTCAAAGCTTTTGTCAAATGGCAACATGGATGTGAAATGTTGGTATGTTTGTATTAAAGTGTTACTGTAGAAGAATCACAGTTCAGCCTGTTAGAGTGGACCTCTACTGCAGTAAGCCTTGGATTTGTTCCAAGACTGAGTCTCTATACTTCATACGGGCTTCCTCGACTCCACTCACCTCGCTCTCCCTCAGATGACAGCCAATGTACTTAATTAAGTGTGTCAACACATCATGCAGCTGCTGGGAATTCATCTCATCACAGAGATAAACTGAGGAAAGACAAATAGAGCATTTTGGACTACAGAAAGACACCCATCTAAGATTTAATAATCACATAATAAACCACTAGGTGGCAGAACATACAGTATCTAGCACTAGTTTAGTGAACAATGTGTTGGCTTTGAAAAAGGCAAATAATGTAGTTTTATAACCATGATATGAATTTCTAGGCATTACATTTTTGGGATTTTCTGACTGTGTTTCAGCAGAGTATCATTTTTTTTGCAGATGTTTGAGAGCAAATTAATTTTTTTCACGTCTTATATCTAAAAGCATTGTGTGAATTATGAATCCAGGGTGTTAACATGGCAATCAAAGTCTTAAATGAATCAAAACGTACCATCACTTGGTTTATGCCCAGCCTTTTGTTTTTTATTTAAGAGTAGCTGAAGCTTTATTGAAGTGGTGGAACAGATAACAACAGACTTTATCCGAGTGTCACATGTTTCATGCATTTATTATTAAGCTTTTTGCCCACATTAAGCCTTCACTCTTTATTGCCATAGAAAGCAGAGCAACAACTTGGCACTCTGAGACACACCTGAAGCTCTCTGGTCTTCAGATTTCAGTGCTCAGTTCTGGTCGAGCTCAACCAACCTGCCGCTACACAGCATTGAACTCATCTTTGACTTTTTGTCAGCAGACGCCATTGAAACCTCTCCTCCTTCTCCTCTTCCTCCCAACTCTCTAAAGCTTCTTCAAGAAATGAAGTTGGTTTGTGGGATGATGCTCTCCACTTTGTGATCTGCAGGGTTTGCTGATGCCTCGTAGTTACAGATCGTCACTTCATGTCTGTGAGCCTAAAAGGCAAACAGAGAGAAAACAGCTGGTTATACTCCATGATCTTTTGTTTTTTGGTTATCATGTCAACTTCATTAACTTAAATAAAATGGGAGAATTCTAAAAAGTTGACCATATCAGGGCTGCAACTAACTAGATTATACTAAAGATTGCATCCCACATTATTTTATTTGGTAAAATGTCAGAAAACAGTGAGAGAATAGTAACAAACTGAATAATAAGAGTGACTCACAAAACTGTCATTTCTCTGAGAAGCTTCAAGAGAGTGACAACAAGACCTAAAATGCACCAGAAAATATGGTACAAACAGGACCTTAATCCAGCTAAACCTACTGTATGGATGCTTGCAACTTGCATGCTCGTTGCTATTCTGAGCTGTGGGGCAAAGTGGTGACCCATTATTTAATTAGCAAGAAGACAGAATTAATATTCAACATAATGGGGGGAAATGTCATGTTTTGATAAAGCTACAGTAAATTAATACAAATTATAGGATGGAAAGGAAACTGGAGTAACACCAGAGAGATACTAATTTCAAAGTAGTTATGATCTGACGCACACAAGGCAAACCAACCACGGAACAGCTGGGGGCAAAAAAAACAATGTCTATCAGTTCATCTGTCCTGGAAAACACTGGACTGACTAAATTCCTACATGTAGGAACACATAGAAGATTAATAACGTCTGACTGGAAAGAAATACAACCCGTGCTAGTTTATTAGGTCCAGCTAGCCTAAACGTATGCAGTCTAATACAGCAGACCTGCAATCAAATCCTACCTTCATAAAGGTTATGTTTATTTTTTTGTCTTTGTCTTCTATCCAAGAGCCATTATGTTGCCCACTGCTGGAATCAGCTTCCGCTGGATCTAAGGCAAGCACCAACTGTAATCATTTTAAAATCTAAGTTAAAGACGGTTCTCTTCTCCAGAGCTTTTAATTAGTCTCATTTTATGGTACTTTTAATTGCTTAATTATGTTTGTTTTAAACTTTGTTGTACCTTTATAAAATGTGTCTTTTCATGTATCTCATTGTATATATTTTTTGTTAGTTTTATTGCCTGTAAAGCACTCTGAATGACCTCTGTGTATGAGAAGGTGCTCTATGGGCGCCTGGTTAGCTAACCTGGTAGAGCAGGCGCCCATATACAGAGGTTTACTCCTCGACGCAGCGGCCGCGGGTTTGACTCCGACCTGCGGCCCTTTGCTGCATGTCATTTCCCCCCCTCTCTCCCCTTTCATGTCTTCAGCTGTCCTATATAAATAAAGGCCTAAAATGCCCATCATCTTTAAAAAACAAAAGAAGGTGCTCTATAAATACATTTGCCTTGCCTTGAGAGGTGCAATACAACTTTATGGTGATTCTGGAGGATGCTGATGAACTGTATTGTTTTACTGAGAGGTGTTTCTAATATTTAGTCTACCCTTATGATATCTACAACATTATTAAAAAGGTATGTTAGATGATCAGAGATTAGAGAACAAACTAAGACAGGATTCAGCATTTCTTTTCAAAGACTGACCTCCGAGTATTCTCCTCTCAGACCGATGTAGTAGACCCTGGTGCTCTCTGCTCCAAAGTTCTTTGAGATGTGGATGGAGAGGTGCTGAACATTGGAAAAACGAGCGATCCTGGAAATCGTGACACAATGGGAGAGACATCGGTTTGAGACAACAGCTTGGGAAATGCATTCACACTCAAAAGAAGCAATGCTGAACTGTAGTGACACTTTAGCAAGAAGGAAGGAGGAATTAAACATGTTCATCCTGAGCTATGGCATGTTGTGAGTGTAAATGTAATAGAACACACAGAGGCACGCATACAAGTAGAGACAAGCATGACATACTGAGACAAACAGAAAGAAAAACAGAGAGCTGGTTCCACTTGTGTTTTGAACGCTTCTTTGACCAAATCACAAAGACTGGATTTCACTGGCATCACGTCATCAAGTATCTTACGTACAAGCTACATTACTTTATCACTTCTCTATCTCATTGTCTTGTCTTCTCAATCATGAGCACATCTAAAAGCCTTCGGAATTGGCTTTGGAGCATTTCACAGTAAAGTGACAAGGCAGACTTGTCACTTAAAGTGTAAGTCAGGTGACGGGACCCTAGGTCATGCTTTCTGGTCGTGCCCCAAGCTCAACAGTTTCTGGGATGACACTGGTATGGACACAGCAAAATGGGTTTTCCTGAGAGAGTGGAAATTAGTTTCCCCTTCTTGCTTTAAAAAAATAGCTAAATGAGCTGGTTTCTTGTCCACACCTTGAAGAAATTCACTATACTCTGTCCACTGCCCAACGCAAGTTTCTTTAGATCTGGGGACCCTTTACTGAACATATTAGGAGGGAGAGGTGTCAACCTGGGAACTAACTGTATCGGACAGTACCGGTTCCTCAGTTTTCTCAATTTCAGTCTCTTCTCATACAAATTAACATGCACATGTTCACATTTTCTGTGAGCTGACAGTTTATTTTTTATTTTTTGTTCTACTCCTTTATATCTATTTGCTCGTTTTAGTTTTTTGTGTTCTAAAAAAGCAAAAATGTAATAGATAGCTGAATTGTGTAACACTCGTGCCAATAAAAAGGTACAATCAACAGTGTATTTTAGAGTGTATCTTACTGTATTGTTAACAGTCTTTGTTTGTCTGGACCCTGTGTGTTGCCTTTTTGCCTGCTGTAGGCCTTTAAACAACCGTCTTCCTGTTAGCTTTGTCAGCAGTGAGCTGGTCGTGGCTCAGCAGTGTCCAGCTGGCAGCCTCGACTTGGGACAGACGTACCAACAATCACGACAACTAACGGCAGCAAGAAACTAAAGAACAAGCATGCAAAACAAGACCGACGACAAGTGTGACTTTTTAAACTGCAGATGTCTTGAATGCACTGCCTGCTTGATCAGCAGCACCCAAAGCAGCTGGAAAGTGTTGATTTGGGAACCTGATGGGAGTAACAGTTCCTGCTCAAAGGCAGAAAGTTGCTGAGGAGATTAAAAAGAACTGGTCATTCTCTCACTTTGTTGGGTACTCCAGCTCAGCGACAGGGTCTCTGTTGAGTCTAAAGGCTTGTTCAGGTTCTCTGCCGGTGTCATCGAAGGACATCTGAGGGATGTTCTTGTACCTACAATGTCAAATAAGTTCATTTAATGCCATTTAGTGAGTGAAGGGATAGAAGCACTTTGACTGCAGATCAGTTTATTTTCTTAAAATCTTTTTTAAATGGGACTCAAAATCACAAAACACAACACTCCTTATTGTACGATGTGGACAATGAACTTATAAAGGTTTAAGGGGGTTTAAGACACAAACCATGCAAAGTCCCCAGTTTGAATCTGGCTGAGTTTTTTTTGGGTTACCTCCTTGCCATCTTATCAAATGCCCTTTTCACAGTCTGTTCAAGGGAAGTTATTCCACCTCACTGTTCTGAATTAAAAAGGTACAAACACAGAATGGGGGGACAGAGCTGTTCTGCCGCTAAGCCGGCAGAGGAGGTAGTAACAGAGCCCAACGGACGTCTGTGTAAAAAAGGACAGCCGGCATGGCGGGACTACACGCAAACACACACTAGATGCTGTTGTGTTACATGCCTCTTTTGATTTCAGAAAGCCGGCATGCTATCTAAAATCACACACTAGGGCGGCATTATGCCAGTGTTGTTTGGCTCAGTGTATTAAAAGAGAAAAGCCGGCGTAATGGCAGATCTTCTTTACGGCAGTATTGCGGAATCACTGTGTAAACGGGGCTAAAGAAGCAGTGAAAAGACACTCACAGTCGAACCTCGGCTGGATGCGAGTCGTCATTTTCTCCAGAGATGATGATGCCTTTCAGCTTAACGCTGCCTGTAAAACTGAAAGAGATGATACATAAATCCTTTGCTGCTATCTTTGACATGACAGGGCAAAATCACAAAGACAGGACATAAAAAACAGGGACGCTGTAAACGAAAAGAAGCTATCACAAGAAGATGAATGGTGAATTATGAAAAAATTAGAAATTAGAGAACCGTTTTGGGTCTGAAACTACAGAAAAATAACATCAAGAGTTCATCTTATTATTATTTATATTATTGCTGAAGAAAATCCTTGTTACCAACTGTACATACCAACACATTTCATAATCTTAATTTATGTGTTACCATCTACACATATGCTTTTTTAATAATTGCGTTTACAGGCAGCATACAATTTGTTCACTGAGGAGAAAAGGTTAAAGTTCAGGCTAATTATGATGATGATTTTAGGACTTACGGGATGTTGAACAGCAGCTCTTCATCTGCGTCACTCTCGACATACTAAAAGAAAAACAAGTGTGAATCCTTTGTGAGCAATCAGAGTTGCAGCAGCAATGAAACAACACACGGCCCTTCTGAGTTATACGAAGGGATCATTTCCAAAAACAGATATCGTTTTATTCATCTTCTTAAATCATGTTTTTTGTGCAAGGCTGGGAATATCAGTCAAACTGGTGTTGGATTGTTTTGATAAGAAAGATACCCCTCTTTTTTTTCATGAATCATCCTTTTTTTTATTGTGCACTTAAAGTGATATCCATCAAACTGATGTTGGTTTATATATTTTAAGAATGGCTGGTCGTATTTGTATTTGCAAATTAACTCTTCATACATTAAATTATAGGATTATAAACAGTGATGCACCATAGGATAAATAGCTTTTACTGTCGCAGGTGGTAATGGTTGAGCTAGTTTAACTCCCTTACCTCTTTAACAATTCATTGCATTTATAAATTCATGTTTTTTTTTTTGATAAATCTTATGTGGGAATTAGGTGATTAGTAACTGTCAAATAAATGTAGTGAAGCAAAAA
Organism: Sander lucioperca; assembly: GCF_008315115.2. NCBI lineage: Eukaryota > Metazoa > Chordata > Actinopteri > Perciformes > Percidae > Sander > Sander lucioperca. Next base: position 20,731,778 of record NC_050186.1, on the reverse strand, counting down.
GTACAATATCTGCCTCTGAACTGTAGTGGAGCATAAAATAAAAAAATACCTCAAACATACAGTAGTTGAATAAATGTACTTTCACCACTGGATTTCAACCATATTGCTAAGCCCTAATAAGTAAAGTAAATAATATGACTGCAGCCTCGTGTGATTTGGCAACCTCAGTGAAATCAATAAAGTTTGGTTTGATTTGATAACTGCGCAGTCCCACAGTGAGGCTCCGCGAAAAGAGAAGCCCCCAAAACCTGCACTCTCATCCGGCACAGATGCAGGGAAACCCCGTATAACTTATATGGGTCTTTGGGACACAGACAGAATAAGTGACCGGGGTAGAAGCTCTGTACGGCCGTTACCTTATCCCGCTCGTTCCGTTGATCCCACGGTTTGAACACCAGCTTCCCATCCCCGTCTCTGCTCTCGTTCAAGCACTGCAGCTTCTCCAGGTCGATCCGCCGGTACAGTCCGTACTCCAGGCCCCTCTCCGCGGGCTCGTGTTCCGCCTCGCACCCGCAGCCGTGCCCGTGTCCATGACCGTGACCGTGTCCGGACATCGTGGAGTTTAAAAACGTTGCTTTAGCTCGGACAAACCCTATGGACAAACCTGCATGAACAGCAAAACACCAAACACAAGTCATGTGCTTTCTGATTGGCTCGCACTTCTTAACGTCAATACTGTCGCAAACCGTTTACAAGTGTCGTAAGTAAAATTGTGTAAAAAATGTAATCGTCCTACATATGGTCCTACACATAGACAGCATATAAGGTCCTACACTGTTTTATACAGTGTATGTTCCTACACAGATAAAGTTATGCACTAATTAAAATTAATGCATCCTATTTAACCCTTGTGTGTTGTTCGCGTCTGTGGGACCCGTTTTCAATGTTTGCTAAAAGAAAAATTATGGTATTTATTATTTCTTCTAACTCAAACTCATTGGCCTTGGCTCATTTTCTGTGAAGAACATAAAAAATAACTTATTTTCAATGACTGCACATGGTACACCCCCCCTACACATAACTATTATATATGAGGTGTTCGGGTCTACTGGACCCGAGTGTATTTAATTGTAGGTGCTATGAAACTATGTTGTCTTTCTGCACCTGCTATTCCCACACAAAGTTACAAAATTGTTACATTTCAAGCACTTTCACCTGTTCTGATTAAATTCTAAGAAATAAGCACCAATAATGATCAAAAATCTTGTTTCTATTTTTTTTTAACCTTTTTTATAATTGAATTTCCTTGATGAATCAATGATCATAAATGTGATCTCACAGGGGTACATGGCAAAATGTGAACCATAAATGATGTATATATCATTGGTAATTGAGCTAAAGTAAACATATGTTAAGTATTTTTACATAAATTCCTATGGCTGTATTGATTTAAAAGCCTAATAATATGATGGGTCCACCAGACCCGGGAACATCGGCTGTGTAACAAAAATATGAACACCTTACAAGGGTTAATGAGCTATTATGTGTTTTACATGCAAATCTAGTTGGCTAAATAGGGTAAAAGTACAATATTTGACCTGCAACTGTCTGGTATAAACCCATGAAAAAAGTAAGCAGTTCCTGTGGGTGAATAAGTATTTAGATCTTTCACAAAAAGTATATAAGTAAAAGTATAGCAATATTACAGTGCAAGTAAAAGCCATGCATTCAAACTCTTAAGTAATAAAGTATTAATTCCACAACGGGGAGATTCACACTTCTTTTTATCTTAAAAAGCATTAGATTATTTAATATACTTTGAGTACCTAAAGTAAAATTAGTCCTTATGCTGAATGGCCCATTTCAGATTCACTATACTCCTGGATTATAATTATTGATGCATTAATGTGTACATCACTTTTGCAGCTGGTACAGTTTGAGCTCATTTTAATTACTTTATATACTGCTGTGTAGCTTAATTTGTAATAATATATCACAATGAATTAATTCATTTCTATTTTGTATTAATAATCCCAATCTACAAAGTAACAAACAACTAAAGCTGTCAAATATAAATAATAAAACTAGAAAGTAGCATAAAATGGAAATACTCAAGTACAAGTATTTCAAAATTGTACTTTAGTACAGCAGAATAAATGTACTGTTATCTTTTATCCTTCTCAGATTGTTGCATTTGTAGTATCAATCATGTAACCCCTCAGATTTATATTGGGACCCTATGGAAGGTTCTGGCCCCCAGCTTGAGAATCACTTCCCTAAAATATAAAACTGCACAACCTTCCAATACTCATTTAAGTTTGACCAATTTATCTGCTTGAGCAAATTTAAACTGGCCTATTAAATTTAATGGAAGTTATAACCACTAAACAGATACCATCTATTTACATCCTGGACGTTAATGATAAGAGATATTTGAAACAAGGAAAAACACAAAATGTAGGTTTAATTGGGAATAAATGCCACAATACATGATTTAAGGATAACATTATGTAAACAATATACTAATACCTCTTTATTCAGGCCAACAGGACATTCTCTAGAAGTGAGTTTTTCCATATTACTGTACCTCCTCCTCTGCAGACTTTAAATTGTTTAGTCATTTAGAGAGAAAATGAAGCTCATGAAAACGCACAGAGGATGTTTGTGTTGCTTGATGAAACACCACCACACAAAAGGTTTCTGCACACACAGTTTTTAAGGGCAAAACGTCAATTTTAATAAAAATGACCATATAACATTTATTAAAATCTACTAAAATTACAATTTTGAATCTACTTCCTTTCAGGCCCATGATGTGGGGTGCCAGGTCCCAGTGTTGAAAATAAATACATCTCATCGTTGTTGTAGACTGAAGCTGCAGACGTCCTATTAACCTCCTTCCTTATTGTTCCGTTTCCCTGTTCTTCCTCTTCTCTTCCTGCAGTCTCTTCAGCATTCACTCAAGCTATTTCTCACAGTGAAGCAGATATGAACAGGGACACACACACTTAACAGCAGGGAATCATGATCTGAAGCCACAGGAGGGTTAAAATAACTTTACATTGTGTGTGTGTGTGTGTGTGTGTGTGTGTGTGTGTGTGTGTGTGTGTGTGTGCGTGTGTGTGCGTGTGTGTGCGTGTGTGTGTGTGTTATCGCACTACATATTAAAAAAATGCAACATGTTTAAATATGCATGTGTTTGTTTTTAAAAAAGCAGAGTCTTTAACCAGCCTGCTGATGTCTCGGCTGACATGCACCTTGCAAGCCATTGTAAAAAGTGTGTGTTCTTCATGTAGTGTATCATTTGATCATATGAAACGTAACAAACAACTATTCTTTAAAAGAAAAATAATCAGTAATTTTTCTGTCCCGTGAAGGAAAAGTTTTATATTTTAGTAGACGGAGTATGTTTTTTTTTGCTTTCTTGCTAGGAGTTAGATGAGAAGATCTATACTACTCTCGTGTCTGTACGCTAAATATAAAGCTACAGCCAGTAGCCGGCTAACTTAGCTCAGCATAAAGACTGGAAACGGGGAAACAACTAGCATGGGAGCAGAGTCCACCTACCAGCACATCTCACTCATTAACACGTTGTGTCTCAGTTAAAAGTGTGTAGTTTCCTGTGTAAAAATGACAATTCTGTGTTTCACAGGAGGGATACCTGCTAAATCTTTTCTAGGTTCTGACCAGTAACATCCTGGCGTCTCCACTGGTTGCCTGGCAACTGATCCTGGCCAAATTGTAGTTTGGCACATTACCCCCCATAAAACTACAAATTGTCGTTTTTACACACAATTTTAAGCATTTTTTTACGGTGTAAACATACAAGACACAACATGTTAGTGAACTTTAAAGGTGCTGGGAGGTAGGCAGATTTTGTTACCTTTGGACAGAGCCAGGCTAGCCGTTTCCCCCTGCTTGCAGTCTTCATGTTAAGCTAACCGTCTCCTGATTTGAGCTTCATATTTAGCGTACAGGCGTGAGAGTGGTATCAGTCTTCTAGTCTAACTCTCTGTAAGAAAGCAACAAAGAGTTTTTGTTACCCAAAGGGTCAAGCTATTCCTTTTAAAATGGCTGCAAGAAAACAAGAAAAATAACAGACTGTGTCTTTGCAGGTGTGTGTGTGTGTGTGTGTCCTTTGCGTCTTGTAAAAAGTTGGCGACTTCCTTTTCATAATTTTCACAGACGTCACACCCATTGACCGTCATTGATGATTTAAATACTTATTCAAAGACCCCTAAAAACAGATGCCACTAGTTAAATAAAAACAATGTGTGTGTGTGTGTGTGTGTGTGTGTGTGTGTGTGTGTGTGTGTGTGTGTGGGGTCAAGGGCTCTCCAGTAAAACCTTTCTATACTTAAATTAAAAAATACAGTTGGAATTCATAAAATACATTCAGTCTCTTTCACACTATCGGCGGGAGAATCTGTTCTTGAAAGCTTTGATAGTTTTGGCCATCATGGGGGCGATTTCTGCAAGAGGAAACAAATGGTTGGTGAGATTTAAAAGAACTCAAAACATAATTCTGGCTCTTTTTATGAGCCTAAACTCAGGACTGTTAACACACACACACTTACTTTTGACCTGTGGCTTGTCCCGGGCGGCAGGTCCTCCTCCTACTCCTCCTCCTCCTCCTGATCCTCCTCCTCCTGGTGCTGAGGAGCGAGACGAGCTGGGAGAAGGGTTAAGTTGGGAGGAAGAGGAGTGGCTCGATTCACCAGAGTAATTTGCGGGAGCTGGTCTTATTCTGAAAGACACAGGAAGAGAAAAAAGTCAGTGACTGTGCTAAATCTAAAACAAAGGGCCACAAAACACTGAACTAAATCAAGAAGTGCAGAAAATAGACTTCATTTCAAATTTCTATCAGGGCTGAAACTAATGATTAGTATTATTATTGATTGTCTACTGATTTTCTTTCCAATTACTGATTTATCATGTATTATAATGTAGAAACACAGTAAATCCCCACATTTGAGAGGCAGAGAACAGAGAATCTGGTTTCTTTTTGCCTTGTAAATTACATAAACAATTTATCAATTATCAAAATTGTTCTCAATGAATTTTCTGTTGATCGGCACTTCATTTCCATACATACGTTTGGAGAAAAACCTTTTGTTTTAAATGCATGGCTAATTAATTAGGGTATTAAATGCGTAAAAATATGTTTAAAAATGCTGTCTTTATAAATTATGATTTAAAGATATGCAAAAATATTTGTCCAGAATGAGTGTGAGTGTCATTAGTAAACAGTAGTTGAATATACAGCATATCTTGAAACACACGTGTCACTAATTTTGTGAAATTAGAGAATACAGAAAATGTACAACCTTTGTCAAATTAGAAAAATACATAGGTTTACTTTTAAAAACACCTATTGAAAAATTTAGGTTAGCATTATCACCAAATATTTTAATATATTCATAAGGTCTGTAATTATGACACATATTAACTCCCCTGATTAACAGTAAATACACCCTTGGAGAAACCCTGTGCATACATAAATAAAATATTTATGTAAAGTGATCTCTCTGTTTTATGTTTAATCTATCTCAACAGTGCCACTTCATCACCAAATTCAAGTCATAAACCTAAATGCCAAATATGTCAATATGCTGGATGTGATACTGACTTGATGGGAGCTGCAGCTGCGGTGGACGTGGCCGACGAACCACTGATGGTGCCGAACTTCTCCTGTCGGCGGCGGACGTCACGTGGCGGCTTGGCGACCGAGTTCACAAATGCCATCTTAACCTGCCGACCTGCCAGGACAACACGCAACACTCACACTAAATCACCAACTCTCAAAGACCTTAAAAATAAACATTCAACATCAATCTGAGAGTTTTTTTTCTTCTTTTTTTTTAACGAATGTCCATTGTTGTCACTTTCTAGTGCTCGTTAATATAAAACTATAAGTGACTCGATGCTTCTCCCACCTTTTGGCTTGTTGGCGTGGGCGGAGGAGATGTTCTGGGTGAGCATCCTCAGTCGCTCCTCGCGCTCGTCGTGCAGCCTCAGATACATCTCCCTCCACGACTCGTACTCCTGAGGAGACTCGCGCTTAAAGTCCCGCTGACAGTGACGCATCCACAGCTCGTCAGATTCCTCCGTAAACCACTAAAAGAACAGAGGAACACAATCAACAAGAAGTGCCATCAGGCTTCTCAGGCTTCCTACACACTGTGCTCGTCATGCTATAGTTCTTTTTCCTCTCGTCTTTTTCAATTAGAGAGGTAAGTCATTTGTTTCTCTGACTTTGTTGGGTTCTACTTGTTATACCAGTGTTTCCCCCAGTGTATTGCAAGCCTGGTGACCCACCGGGCCCAAGTAGCCCCCCACCAGTCTTAAATCACTGGGAATTATTTTGTAATGTATTTTTAAGACGTCTTTAAACTACAGTTACAGTGGGGCGGCTCGGTTGGAATCTCCAGTTAGCTTTAAGCACTGACCTAACGTAGAGCTCTATCGGTCTTATAGCTTTTTTAAAACCCTGTATACCTTGCTAGTTAGATTTGTTTGCCCACCCTGAAATCACACTGGAGCTCCATCTATTTTAAAGCACTTTATATATAAACACCTCAGTTGTTAAATCTGAGCATTCTGTCTCTGTGGCTGTCTAGGACTTGGGTAAGACAGGTCTTTTTCATGTTGTGTCTCGACCACCCCTAGACGGAGCATAACACTATGGAATGCATTATATTGACCTGGGTATAGAAAGACAAAGTGTGTGTGTGTGTGTGTGTGTGTGTGTGTGTGTGTGTGTGTGTGTGTGTGTGTGTGTGTGTGTATGTGTGTGTGTGTGTGTGTGTGTGTGTGTGTGTGTGTGTGTTACCTGGTTGCTCTGCTCGATGCGGTACAGCTGCTCTGGTGTACATCGCTCCAGCACCGGCTCCAGGATCTCGAACGGCACTCCTCCAACCTCAGCGATGGCTGAAAGAGGCACAGAACAGTCACATCTGCGCAACAGTGTTTATTTGTCTTAACCACCTTAAGATAACAGGTTGGGAAGTTGGGATGTGTGACCACAGAGGAGTTCATATTGACTCTCAAACATTTGTCCGGGGATCATGTAGACCTTCCGTTTATCTTTTATTCTTTGTGGTAAGCCCCACCCTCTGGCACCTCTATCACAGTTCCACATTTGTATAGAATACAGAATGCATAATAAAACATAACATTATCAATACATTTAAGTGCTTATTTTATGGTATACATAACAAGCTTGTGACAACATTGAGCTCTGGTGCCACCTGCTGGAAGACCCAATGACTGTTCTGTAGCTTTGTTGCTCCTGAATATAGAATACACAGCAGCACCACTCACAGTCGATGTTGTTCTGCAGCACACGGATGCACTGCTCATACAGAGTCATCATCCTGGGCAAGTAAGCTGTCTTTGATCCCGAGTACACCACCATCTTAGAGTTGAATCGCTTCCCTGTGAACCCGGAATCTTCCTCGTCGTTGCAGACAGGAACTGAAAGTAAAGAAGGGAGTGAAAGTCAGACAGTGTGACACCGAGCAGGGCAGGATGAACTCTTTACAGATATGGTGACACTGACAAGAAAGAAAAAAACACAAGAAGAACTAGATTATGCAAACATTCACTTGTTCGCACAGCCTACAATTTGGTATTTGACACCCAAGTTTTGTTTAATTGAGTCTAAGCGACCCCAGTAGGGCTGCAACGAGCGACTATGTTTATTGTTGATTATTTTCTGGATTAATCAATTCGTTTTTTGGTCTATGAAATGTCATAAAAATGCCGAAAAATGCCGATGAGTGTTTCCCAAGGCTAAAGATGACGTCCTCAAATGTCTTGTTTTGCCCATAACTCAAAGATGTTCACTTTACTGTCACAGAAGAGAGTAGAAACTAGAATATATAGGGAATAGAGAATTTTTCTTCTTAAAAAAAAAAAAAAAAAAAAATGACTCAAACCGATTATTCGATTATCAAAATAGTTGGAGATTCATTTAATAGTTGAAAACTAATCAATTAATCTTTGCAGCTCTACCCAGAAGCCTCCAGGCCTCTGAGGTTCATAGATGCACATTTACAGTTATGTGTTGGGAGATACAAAACATTCATCACTGAAATGAGCAAAGCAATTGGTGAACTTTCAGAAAATTCAAAATGCAAATTCAGTCAATATCTACACATGTGCTCACTCACCTCCCTCAGTACATTTACATAGACACCAGAAACCAGATTACGCAGGTAATCAGAGAACGTGTTTACATGCACTTTAGTAACCTAGTTAGTTACATTGAATCTGCATAGACGGTCAGTAATATTTCGCTCCTACAGCTGACCTTATTTTGGCAGCATGGCTTGCTTATTACAAGTGTATTTATAGACATTTTCCATATTAGTAGTAGTAGTAGGGTTAGATTCTGTTTGTGCCATATCTCCCTGCAGTATTTAAAATGTATCCAATAACAAAATAGCGCAAAATATTTCCATATCTGGTTGACTAGACCTGTTTTTAATTAAAGAACAACACCGCTAATAAAGCTCTGCTAACTGGCTGACGAACACTTTGCATTTCCTATAACTTCTTCACAATAAAAGCATCCTGCCGCTTTGCCAGTGCCTTGCCTTGAAAGCATTCAGTAAACAGTAAAATAAGACAGATAAGATAATTTAAAGTACAAACAGGAACAGCGAGGGTCAGAGTGACAGTGGCTGTGGAGTGAAAACTCAGCTTCTCTTTACAAATCAAATGTTCAGCAGGAGAAACAAACTTATTTAGCATTCTAGAGGCTACTTTGTTTAAACTTAAGTCAAACTTTAAATGGAAACATTTTAAATATGAGAATTATTTCTCTGTCTGAAGTCGTTGTCCTGCATTTGCATTGTAATTGTAAAAATCCAATTAGAAACCCTATTACCCGTATAAATGGCCAAGAAATCAGCGCGCTCCAGGAGAAATTTAGCTGGGAAATTGTGTTCCTCTAATCCCTGTCCCACTTCCTTACAGAAATCAGGTTTCCTGTAAATTAGGTTACTGGAGAAAGTTGATTGGAACTTGATTGTTACTCAATAAAAGCATCCCGCCGCTTCGCCAGTGGAAATGTTTCACTGTGAAGCAGCAACAGCTGGAAAGGTTGGGTTTGCATTAGCAGTTAACTCCAAAATGACTAAAGCACTTTGAATTGCCTTGTTGTTGAAATGGGATATATAAATAAAGCTGCCTTGCCTTGAAAGCATTCAGTAAACAGTAAAATAAGACTGATAAGATAAAGTACAAACAGGAACAGCGTGGGTCAGAGTGACAGTGGCTGTGGAGTGAAAACTCAGCAGGAGAAACAAACTTATTTAGCTTTCTAGAGGCTACTTTGTTTAAACTTAAGTCAAACTTTAAATGGAAACATTTTAAATATGTCTGTCTGTCTGTCTGTCATTTGCATTGTAATTGTAAAAATCCGATTAGAAACCCTATTACCCGTATAAATGGCCAAGAAATCAGCGCGCTCCAGGAGAAATTTAGCTGGGAAATTCCTCTAATCCCTGTCCCACTTCATTACAGAAACCAGGTTTCTTGTAAATTAGGTTACTGGAGAATGTTGATTATCACTTGATTGTTACTCAATTGCTGCACACTGCATGGTAGTCACAACTCCACAGAAGTTCATAAATGACTCAAGCATTGACAGCAAGAAAATACAGGTTTCATACGGTTTCATTGTTTGTCTATGAAATACTAGAATGGACTACGAGTTGTATAGTTGTAAAAAAAATGACGGTAGCCTAATGGTCATTATTTTAGAGAAGAAGGAACGGTGTCTCATAAACAAGACATGAATTATTAAGGTGAGAGCGTTACCTTTCCGTCTCTGAGGGGACAGCGGAGTGACATCGATGGAGGGCAGAGGTCTGTAATAGGGTTGAATCGCTGGCAGAGGGATTTCAGGAATAGTCGCAACGGCCTCAACCCCCTGCAAGCAAATAAACATAAACATTAACAAGCAGGATCTGATTACAACTTATCAAACTAAAGGTTTCATATACAATAATTATAAATCAAGGCACATTAAAAGTTGGTAGGCAGAGAAAAGCAGTCAAATTAAAAAATAAGCTTTCTTTTTGCGACGACGTTTTTAAATAAAAACATTGATACCACTCTCATATGTTAAATATGAAGCAACAGCCAGGTGAGCTGTTTCCCAGTTTCCAATGACAAATTATTTTATTAGACTGTTGCAAGTTGTAGAGAAACCACAGAAAGAAAGCTTTAGTTATACTTGAGACTCTAAACTTGTTTAAGCCTTTGAAATCTGCCGGTTCCTGCTCCTCCCTGAAGGATCTTGACAGTGGAATAAGCTACTGCTGCTGGGAGACAAACTTTTTTTACAAAATAAAAGCAGTAGTGGGTCAATAAAGTCTTTGAACCAGATCTCAACAGATTTTTAACATTTAAAAACGGCGGGTTTAAATTTAGAGCTTCAACAATTAGTCGATTAATCAAATAGTCGATCAACAGAAAATTTGTCAGCAACAATTTGGATAATCGATAATCTTTTCCCTCATTTCTCAAGAAAACATGCCAAACATTCTCTAGCTTCTTCAATGATAGTGAAGTGATTATATATAAGGTTTGGACTGTTGGTCGAATAAAACAAGCAATATGAATACATCACCTTGAGCCGTGAGAAGTTATAATGGGCATTTTTCTGATATTTTATTGACGACTTCTTTTAAATCCGGAAGATAAATCGGTAATGAAAATAATTGTTAGTTACAGCCCTACTTAAATTATACTGAAAAAAATCCAAAGTAAATGTAAAATGTTCTTCTCATAATGTCTGCTGCTGTCCTTACCTTCTTGCGTTTTTCATGTGTTGCCGAACTGGAGCCTGAATGTGGCCTCTTGGTACTCTGAGTGCCGTTAGCCTTGCTCCCTTTTGAGGAGGAGGATGAGGGGGCAGGCGGAGGAGTGCGTGAACGATGGGAGGACGACGTGGAGGAAGAAGAGTGAGGCGGTCGACTGTGTGACGAGGATGACGATGATGATGGCTTCTTCTTCTTCTTGACAGGCGTTGGGGCGTCATATGTGAGGAAAGACTCAAACGACATGGTGGGAGTCTCAAAGTCCTCTTCCTCCTCTTTGGGTGGAGAATCCTTCGGCACCCGCGGTCGCCCTGGAAACACAGAGGCGAATGGAAACGTTAGATGATGCAGTGAATCGTGGGAAATAAAGAGCCAAGTCCTAAGTGACTTACAACTACCAGAAGCTAAGACATGGTGAAACCTTCCAAATAGTTGGTTGGCCGGATCAAACTAGGGCTGCAACTCACGATTAATGTGCCAATTATTTTCTCTATTAATTGATTCACCGTTTAGTCTATAAAATAGCGAAAAAGCCCATCACAAGTTCCCAGACGTCTTCAAGTGACGTCTTCAAAAATAGTTTGACAAATGAAAAAAATAAATATTAGTTTACTAAAATATGTGAAAAGGAAAGAAGATAAGTCTTTACATTTAAGAACAGACATTTATGCTAAATTTGGCTTAAAACTACTTAATTTAAAAAAAAAAAAAAAGAATTATAAGTTTGTTATTTCCTGTCAGTTACTTAACAAACAGATTGTATCTCTACAGGATGTTGCTGAATGAATGATGAAACAGAAACTGGTGCACAGAGCTGCACAACTAATCATCAAATAAAAACATTGTTATTATTTTTGGCTTCTACGGTATAATGACTAAAGGTTTATGAAATGCAATTGTATTGTCCGCTTTGTGTTTACAATAGCATTTCTGGAGCACCAAAACAAGTGCAAAGTGTTCATAGCTGTAATTAACTAATCTCTGCTTTCCAAAGATGAGCAGGTGTAATGTAACTGCCTTCTTCATTAGTAATACATCCTTTACATTTGTTGTTGGCTGTGGTATAATTATCATAGAGTCCAGTTTTATTGATCATTAGCTTTAAGAAGTCACTCCATCTCATCGCCTATACCTACCAAAACGTAAATGTTTACAAAACAGGAAGAAATTCTTATTTAAATTTAAGGTTTTTGTACATTTGAGGTTGGTTTTTTTTTAGGTTTTTGTTGAGCAAAAGATGAAAGTAAAGGCAGTTTTTTGCAATTTGAAATCTTCAATAAAAGTTCAATGAGATAACCTACTGTATAAGGTAAAGAGATAAACAGTCCTGATTTCAATATTGTAATCATAAAAGTCATTTCTGGTGTATACTACTGCAGCCCTACTTGTGCAGCCTTAACCCGTTTTCCCATTTTTGTTTCCTCTTAAGTAGCTATAATATTCTTATTTTACGCGGTCTAACAGTATCATAAATATATTCTGTATCTTCTTGTTCCAGCTCTTTATTAAAGCAATATAATGTTTACACACTGTTTGCCTACATTGCCTCATAAATTTCAGATAGAAGAAAAACAGGAAAATGACTCTTGATAAGACTGTAACCAAAGTATCTCAGGTGTCACAGTGAGCCTCTTCCATCAAACACAAACTGATCCTATTTATTTTTTGGGTTTTATTTTTAACAGGATAGCTCTCCTTACATGAAAGGGGAGAGAGAGGGGGAATGACATGCAGCGAAGGGCTGCAGGTCGGAATCGAACCCGCGGCGTCGAGAACTGAGTCTCTGTAAATGGGCTCTACCAGGTGAGCTACCCAGGCGCCCATCAAACACAAACTGTACGTTCACAAACACACTCACCATCATCGCCTCCTTTCTTCTTCTCCTCCCTCTTACTCTCATGTGTGGTGGACTTCTTGCTATGCTTCGCAGACTTCAGTACTGGACTCTGCTGTCTCTCTCTGTCTGCGCTGCGTTTCTTCCCTTCACCATCTTCCCTTCCTCCTCCTCGATCGCTACTCATCTGTGCATGGCGTTGCCGCCGCTCCTCGTCTCTGTCCCTGTTTTTGTCGCCGTGGTGGTGGTTTTTGTTGGGTTCTTTGTTTGGTTTGGTGTGGCGGACCTCTTTGCGAGGAGGACTGGGCTCAGGCTCAGGCTCAGGATCAGGTTCTAGTTCAGGTTCCAGGTCAGGCTCAGGGCTCTCATACTCGTCCGACTGGTAGCCTCCTCGCTGTGGAGGGCTGTACTGCTTGTGTTGAGGAGGTGAGGGCGAGTAGTTCGTGTGATAGCCTCTCTCCTCCTCCTCCCCCTCTTCCTCCTCTTCTTCCATGAAGGAGGGCTCTTCCTCAGGGGAGGGCTCCCGGGTGCGTCTGTGGCCTCCTCCACCTCCTCCTGCCTCTGGCCCTCGAGGGTGTGTGTGCGAGCGCGGTGCCTCTTTGACGAGGCTGTTGGTGGGTCTGAGGTAGAAAGATACACAGTGGTGAAAAACACCAGTCACAGTACTGTTGGACTCAACTGCAGTACTTCAACACAAATGTGATGTATTGGTAATATGTCTGGGAGAGAATCAATATTATTGTTTATCGTCTTTCAACGATGTGATCATACCATGTTCTGTTATCCGAATTAATGATTACAAGCAACTTGTAATTACAAACTAACAATGAGTTTTTAAAGCTTTAAAAAGGTTTCTTCAATGTACTACCTAACAGTGGAACTGACGTCCAGCAGCCTTAATGGACACTGTTTCCATTTGGGGAGACATTGCACTACCACCACATGTATGTTTCTGGTGCCCGTAGTTACCAGATACTTTGCAGATTACATTTTTTCATGCAAAATATGCAATAAATCACATGAAGCTTTAGGAGTTTAACCGACCCAACAACAACAACAACAACATGTATACGCCTCTTACGAGTTAACATGTCAATAATGAAAAGGACAGTTCTTCACAATGGGCCACATTCACCAAACGTTCTTATGAAGAAATTTGTTCTTATACCCCACTTACGCAGTTTTCATGAAGATTCTGGCCTTCAGCAATGTTTTCTTATTTGGGATATGTTCTTAGGTAGGAACAGAATCTACGCACATTCCAGAGCACTCTTACGCACTATTGAGAGCTGACATGTTTGAGCAAAAAAAGTAGTAAAACCATTTTACTCAGTTCTAATTTAATATTTATATCCTTTATAATTTTGTAAATAATTATTTTACACAATTATAGGTTTGTTTGTTTTAATAAATACACACTACAATTACACTTCTGCTAATTTGTAAAGCACTTTGAATTCCCATTGTGAATGAAAAGTGCTAGGCCTATATAAATAAACTTGCCTTGCTTTTCCTTCAATTCTCGTCAATAATGTTAACGGGGATCCTTGCCATCCAATAATAGGTGATTGATCGTGCTATTTATACGCCCAAAGTATGCATATTTCTGCGGACTAGGACTACACCACACAATGGCGTATTTACAGCTGCTGCGGTGGCCAGCATCTGTCTTCTATGTTTAGAAATATTTTTCTTGCCTCAGATTTCAGATCAAACCATTTATTTTTTACTTCATCACTTCTGCGCCCTTCTCCAGACACAGCGTTCACTGCATGAGTAATTGCATTCTATGCATCGGTTTTATTTGCTGCATGTATCCACTGCTGACGCTACTAAATATGATGTCTCGTTTTTCACTAACTTCTTGCAGCTGCACCTCCACTTCAGAATTACTAAAGTTTTTCTTTCTTTTGGAGTCGAGGCCTTCACAGTCTTTACCACGTCTTTTCAACATTTCTCTTGTGTGCTGTGTCACAGTGTACACACAGCCCTGTCATCCCATGCCCTTTTATGGGAATTAACGGGGCGTTTACCTATGCTAAATAGGAGCTACGGGCACAAGCTTTCAATTTACGAAGGCATTAGGATTCATCATTCTAAGAACACACCTGCGAACAATTCTGCTGTTTAAGAAAACATCATGAATCAGACGTAGACTTTTCTTAGGAACTTTCTTAAGAACAAATTTAAGAAAAAACTTAGGAAGATATTGGTGAGTGAGGCCCAATGATCCCTTTATTCATAAAGCTGGATGCAAACAGAACTAATAATAAATAAATAAATTGAAATAGAATGAATGATGGTCGTGATTTATCTCGTAGCTGGTTGGTTGGGTTCCACGCCTAAAACTCTTTATATAAGCATTTTCTGAAACATCAAAGGAGCAATTGAAAGGGGAAAATCACTTCCGGAACCGGAGCCGTTTAAAAGGCGGGATGTTACTTATGAGCTCTATTGGTGCATAAAGTTGGAGCTTTTTATTTCTCATTTATATTTAGCAAGCTGGATTTTAGTCTAGTTTTAGTCAGCACTCATGAATACTGTATATATGAACTTATGACCCTTACCTTGTTTATATTTTTGTAATGGAGTATATTTTGGATGTCCGTTTATTGAAATTACTTAAATTTTATATTTGTCGCACTCTCTCTTACTTTGTTCTGCAACTGCTGCACAACAATGTCCATTGGGATAAATAAAGTTCTGTTTTATCTTATTTTTCTGAACCTGAAAGAAAAGTTGATCAGGAACAAACCTTCAAGAAAGGTCAACTATTGATTACCTCTCCCTGGAGTTTGATGTGCTTGCTTCCTTTCTCATAATGTCTCTCACCTGAAACATCATCTCAGCAGCATTACTCAACTAAACATGCGCCACAATATGACTCATCTTCAGAGTGAATGTGGTCCAAACTGGAGTTTATTTGTTTAAAAAAAGACCACTAGGTCGCCTGGGGAGAGGAAAAACTGGGCCCCTGTTGATTGACAATAAGTTACAAGTAGATGGTGCATCTATATTGTATATGATCATTGCAGAGACAGAGACATACAGTAACGGGGACATGAGAGCTAAAGCATGGAGCTCTCCACTCCTTACTACTGTTTGCTCGTCTAGGCACAGTAATGCAGAACATACCTGTCCGCAGACTGTGGAACCAGTTTTTTCCATTTGGCTACGAGGCCTTTTGCCACCTCTCCAGCCAGTTGATGTTTCCTAAAAGAATTCACAGTCTTCCCGACTCCAGTTTCCTACAAGAGAGAGCAAAAACAAAGTGAAAACATGGGACACTGATCACTCTCTCTTTCTCCCATCTAAGCCCAGATTTACTTTTTTTAAATCAACAACACATAAATTTAATGAAATATTGTTTCGATTTATACTTTTAGCCTAAAAGTCTTACTTTACTTAGATATGAGAAGCGTCTGACATTCTCTTATATCTTGTCTGTACTGTATGTGTTTTTACTTTTCCAGCTGTTACCATATCTTTGGCAGCTTCAGCTGCAACATGTCGAGGCTGTGCTGATAATTGCCATAAATCTCATATGACAAGAAAGAAAAAGCTGACTGAGCACAAGGCATTTTTGTTCCCATAAAAGGTCCAACTCTTATATCGCTTTTCAATTAGAGAAATCAGTGATGAAATGCCTTGCTAAAGAGCTCCTTCCCAAACTGGCTATCTGGTCTTGTCTGTCTGACTCTGGAGGTCCAGCAGGTCGCTGTAACTTGAAACAGTTTCACCAGAATTATAGTCCTCATAAATCCACCGAATTTAAAATTCCAACACAAAGAAAGCGGAAGGAAACGGAAAATACATGCATTCGGCGGAACTTCCTGCAGCACCGGAGCAATCCTGGAAGTGGAGCGCGAAGGATACAGACTAATTGGCTGACAATCTAGTTTAGAAATCAAGAGGATCCTTACCACTAGTATGTCCACAGTCATGGGAAGTTCCCCCAGTCTTTTAAAAGTCTTCAGAAGCTGGAAAACAAGAGAACATTTAAATAATTTAGAGAAAGATTCTAGTATTAAAGTGGACACATTTTCAGCATCAATACTATAGCAGAGGTCTACACAGTGTGGCTAAATATAAGTGGTACTATTACTTTGGTGTTACTGAAAATAATGAAATGAAATGTGAATCTTCATTTAAATCTAAAATCTTTGGGAAGAGTAAAGTACCTATTTCTCTTAGCACTGATGGACTGCTTGCAGTCAAGACTGTCTTTTTATATGATTTTTGGCGTTAATGTGATCAAATATTTTGATTTGGTAAGGTATTTAATTGATAAACATATTTATTTAACTGGATTATCCAAAAACAGTCACTCCTGTCTCGCTCTTTCATCCATAAACACGGTAAAACTGTAGTTTGACAAAATAATCTTATATGTTAATCTTACAGTATAAGTTTTCCAGAGTTTACAGCTTCATCTCACGGTCTTCCTCAGCAGATGGAGATGGCTCAGTTGTCATAGATGACCACCTGTTACCACACGGTGGAAGTTCAACGCTAAGGGTCACCTGGCGACAACTGAGCCATCTCCATGACGATAGAGCAAACTCTATCTGCTAAATTAGAGCAAGAGATGAGGTTGAAGAACAGCAAAAGCAGGCAAGTTCACCTTTAGTTAAGGTTATTTTAATGTCAACAGAAATGTATTTTAATTATAATATTAAATGAAGTTGTATTGTATATGGAATATTATTGAAGTTATTTCATATATTTGTATTGCAAAATGTAAGTCAATTTAATACCAACTGTTAAAACACGCAATATATAGAAAATTGTGATATAAAGTTGCAGAAAGAAAAGGATTCATATCTCTCTCTCTCTCTCTCTCTCTCTCTCTCTCTCTCTCTCTCTCTCTATATATATATATATATACATATAGCAGAAGAAGTGACACAGTGATGTTCTTAGAATAAATAAATAATAATCATCATAATAAAGATAGGATGGAGGTGTCATTCTCAGTCTACTTGTAGCTGTATCATTCATAATACACTGTATGTCATTACTGAAAACTAATCTTCATGATGACTGTTCATTCATTTATTAATTTAAAAGCATACATCTGTATGCACACACAACCAGTTTGTTCACAGGTTTCGATTACAATCATTGTTCAATCACTCCCTTCTGAATGATTTACATAAAAATATTCTCAGATGTGGACTCCCTTTGTTCTCATTATTGTCTTATATAAAGCTGGGTGACCTACAGAAATCACACCTAGTTTATAACGTTACCTGTTGGTTACAGATCATTTAAATTAAACAGCAGTGTCTGATTCACACTGCAAACAGCAGCATTTAGCAGCCCTGCGTCATGGAGACTGAATAACAACGTGGCCTAACCGGGCCGGGCTGTAGTAAAAATCTCTCAGCTGTGATTTCACCATTTTTTTAAAAAATAAAAGTAAAAATGACTTCGAGTATAGCTCCTGTTTACCAAACCTAACGTTATCACACATATCATGACTGCTTTGTTTTGGGCTAGCAGTGAAAGTAAACAAAGGAGAGGTCGGTCATTGTCATTGTTATTTATCATCTAACCATGTTAAACTATTTAAGAGCAGATCCCAGTGCAGTGATGTGCAGCTTTTGTGTAACGTGAAATTCCATAAATCAGTTAACAGTACAGGCCTGGAGTCGGTGCAACTGTCATTACTTTCCACACGTTAGTGAACGTTAGCTAAAAGGCTAACGGCTACTCTGGCACGAGTTTCGTTGTAAAGATAAATTATGTTGTGGTTAATGTTATTATTTTATTAACAGATAGAGTGTGTATGGGCGATAATAAACCAAGCTGACAGGTGTTAATATAAGCTAAAAGCCAGCGTAAAGAAGTACGTTATAACTAGTTAAAACCCCTTAATTATCGTGACGTCTCACATGATGCCTTCACAGGCTGTCGAAAATGCTGAAATTCTAAAGTGAGCAATACATGTCCAAATCTATTCAACAATTCAACAGTATTGTCTTGGATTCTTCAGAAGTATTAAGATACTAAGAACTTTTACAGTATGCAATACTATCAAAAGTCAGACACGAATATCTGGTGAATTAAAAAGCAATGTAGCCTATTTTCCTTCTGCAATACAGAACATATCGTCTTCTAGTCACTCCCGGCTGAATTGGAAGCCAATTAAAGAATGTACAAATAAAATATGTAGGGAAATATGGATTGGTAATGAAGGGGAAAACTAGAAAATGTACTGATATACACAAATTCTCGTAATTGTGAAAGATCACAAAGCTAAATTAACAAATAAGCCTGAAATTTTCCTGAAATTCAACTGCAAAAGAACTGTCAATTATTTATTATATTTTATTTTAATGTCATGTACTCTATACTTAATTATATTTTTTTAAATGATTTTGCTACTCAGACATATCCCAACGATCTGTAGTTCCACAGTTGTGCTGCCTCGTTGTTGTATTGTTCAGTACAGGATAAAAAAAAAGGAAAATCTGGAAGGTGAGCACACATGGATATTATTATGATGGGATATTAGTGGTAAAGACTCTCATTTCTCATTTGTATTTGTATTATACTTCTGTTGGTGAATGTATTTTAAATGTTATTTATGAACATTTTAAAATAATTTAGTGTTAACAAGTCAGTGTTTTATCTGACAGACAGAGAATTGATCTTATAGCCTACATGTCACGTCAACCTCTATAAACTTGCATTTGTGATGACATAAACTACACCTATAGGGTTAATGGTTGGATTCGATGTAGCCTATAAACAACATGATGCAATTCATTTATTTCTGCCCTATTATGGTGATTAGTGGGCTGTCATGATTTGCATTCCTGTGTCGTTTGTTTACTTTACAGTTGTCACAAGCTGCCACAGAATGATTTGCCTTCTGTACCCCTGAACTACACGATTTATATATTAAACAACTAGCTAGGACTACTACAGAAAACTACTGTAGTTTCAGAACTATCGTTTATATTTACAACTAGGCTATCATTTGTATTTCCGACCCCAAAAAAGCAGTTGAATGCTGTTTAAGGTAAAAGATTTTCAGAAGACGAAGCCCGAGAGCGGCCCTCAAACGCAGCATTTAAAAAACCGTTGCGACTTTCGGAGAACTGCCGTGGCCTCGGCTTCGTTTTGGGTACCGGAGACAAACCGTCGCATTTAGGGAGACAGTCGGTGCTAAACACCAAATCTGTCCGTCTCGACCTGTCCAGTCGTTACCTTTCGAGGCTCCGGATTCTCCAGGAGCCGGGACTGAAGTCTATCCACTGTTTCCAGCAGTTCCTCCGCCATGTTTACTGCTGGTACCGTGTCGCCCGGAAACTACTTCATTCTGACTGAACCGAGAAAGGGAGAAAAAAACGGAGAGGTTCCGCTTGTTTAGTGACCGCTACAGCGAGAAAAAGGCGTTTCATAGCCGTTTAAAATTAAACGGATAATATTTAGTTATAAAGCAGCATAAATAAATACATAAATAATTACATTTTAAGAGGAATGGGGAAAACCCCTGAAGTTTGTAACTAGCTACATTAAGAGAACAGTCGTGAAAGACGGAACTACGTCACGGTCACAGCTGACGCAGCACGCAGGGAACACCTGTTAGTTTGACGTCAGTGAAAACGCTGAATTAGCATGTAGTAACCTGGCAACACAGTGTACAATATTATTATAGACCTAATAGCAGGGGTGGAAATTAGCTAAGTACTGTATTGAAGTACTGTATACTTGAATACAATTCTGAGGTACCTTACTTGAGTATTCCATGTTCTGCTACTTTTTACTTAGTGTACTTTTTACTTCATTACATTAATTTTATAGCTTAAGTTACACGTTACTTTGCAGCTTCAGATTTAATACAAAATATAATCAACAAACACATTATGGTGTAGCTATTATTATAGGTTAATAACATTTAATAATACCTTTTTGATCACTGGGTTAATGTTGATAATTGATAATGGGGGATTTATAAGCTACCTAGCAGTATGCTATATACATAGTAACTTACTCTAGACTGTGGTATTGCTACTTATACTCAAGTAAAGTATCTGAATTACTTCTACCACTGCTAGTTAGTATCTTAAGTAACTATAGTAATACTATAGTAACTCTATCAACCTGTGCTCCCCCTTTAATATAGGGATACATTAGATAACGTATTTTAAGCCTGTGTATGCAGATCCTCAATGAGAGTTTTTCCTGTGTTGTTGGTGTGAAAGAGGAATGAGTGAGATTAACAATCAAACAAAGAAAGCAGACATACAACCAAATCTAAAACCTGAAATGAGGGGGGTGAGGCGGGGTCGGTGAGAGGAGAGACGGCCTCTATGGGATATTTTTGGAGGGGAGGTCGACGAGGAGTGCCTGTATTTGGAAATGGAGGTGGGAAATGAAAGAAGAGGATCTGATGTGAGCTCAGGGAGGCGTGGTTGAATTTTAGAGGTTATGGGGAGGGGGGCGTTGAATTATACGTTACAGCTTTGGTTGGGACCCTGATTTCCTTCTGATCCTGACACACATACAAACACACAAACACACACAGCACTCTGACAGACTGACAGAGGACGGACGGACGAAGCAAGCAGGAACCTGTTAGAGGACAACAAAGAAAAAAGAAAGAAGGTAAAAGAAAGCTCAAAGAAGTGAAGCTGAGAAAGCAAAGGAAGGGAAGAAGAGCAGGAATCAGCAGGGAGAAAGAGGTAAAAATACATTCAATTTCACTGCATCACAGCTTGTTGAGTCTAGAAGAGTTTGCAACTTAAAGGAAGTTGATTTTTGTATCTTAAAATCTCCACTTACACTTTTATTTCAACTAAACTTTCAATGAAGTGAGTTAAAATGAAGACTGTCTGTTTACATAGAAGTACATGTACTCACTTGAGCTTTACTTTACACTACTTAATTAAATTTCAGAGTGAAATATTTTTAATTAGCTACTAGTTACTCTAAATACTTTACAAAACATATGATCAGTATGATAAACATTAAACATTCAACTATCCAACATAGAAAGTAGTTAAAATTAGCTCCACCTCCACCAGCTGGAACATTAAACTGAATATCAAATGATACGTTTAATGACATCATCGTATTAATTGTTAATGTATACTAATATTCATATTTAACTGCTAAATGGAAGAAATGTGAAGTAGTTGCCATTTGCTGTTGGGATACTGCTGCACCGCAGGGGGGTGTCGGTCCTTCTCTTTCCAGTCCTTAGCTGTAAAACACACAAAATACTCACACAAAGTACATGTTGTGTGTGTCAGCACCTATAAATACACTCATGAGATAGACAAGGAATTCAGCTGCAGCCACATAGCGATAGAAGTGGTGGAGAGGCACGCAGGGTGGTGTTTTTAGTGTGTATGAGCAGGTACTAGTGAGGGGCAAAATAACAGAAACACTCTGTAAGAGTTAATATACCACTCTGATAAAGCTCATATAATGTTCAGGTTTTATTAAGACAGTCAGTAGTGTCGATTAAATTCAGTGGTCATCTATAAGGACCTTATCGCAGCTGTAGTCAATATTTTGACAAACCCACACAAAATTATCGCCCAACTCTGCAGTGTGTTTTAGCGCCTTTTAGCTCATTGTTTTGGTTTACTCTAACTGCTGTTATAGTGTCATTTTCGGCCACCGCAGGCAGCTGTTTTTAATGGAAAAGCTCTAAAAACCCACTTTACACTACCTGCTCAGTACCAAACAACAGACACACACAGTTAGAGACTAGCTGTTGAACATAGTGGAGCATTTAGCAGCTAAAGAGACAAATATTTCTCTCAGGAGTGGGTGGAGACCAAAAACAGAGCAAAAAGAGGGTAAATATTGGACTTACATCCATCTGGTGGACAGAAACCACCTCTAAATGAAAGATAATGTTGCTCCGTAACTGCTGGATGTGTAAATAAGCAACTGTTTGCTAACATTTCTGTCATATCAACTTTAAACACAATACCGTGTAATCTTTGTTGTGTTCACAGCTTGTATGCACTGCCTCCAAGTGGCCAACAAATCTGTTATTGCAGGTTTAAAAGGAAAAGTTCAACATTTTGGGAAATGCACTATTTGCCTTGTTGCTCGAGTTAAATGAGAATATTGATATACAGTAAATCTCATGGTTATACATTAAGTATGGAGCCAGAGGCAATTAGCTTAGCATAAAGATGGGAAACAGCTGTGCTCAGCCTAAACTTTAATTTTACATATGTATATACATTTTATATTGTTTGTTTTACCTATTCTTTTGTACAGCACTTTGTGATTTTATCTGTGAAAAGCGCTTTATAAATAAATTTTACTTACTTACTTACTTACTAAACCTCAAAAATAAACCTGTACCTGTAATTCAACTTTTCATTTAAAAGTGAGATAAAGTGTTATTTTTTCCTTCAGAAGTCTTGTGACAGCATGAAAACTGACACTCTTCTGCTTTTTTCTCATTAATATAAAAGTCACAGTAACTTACTGAGCAAAAATATATTTTAGAATAAAAAAATAATAAAAAATATACATTCACATAAACATACATACATATGCAAACACACATAAATAACAACCACAAATAGGTACATAAATACTATTATGTAACTAAATAAATAAGAAATAAATGCAAAAAAAGTCAAATTACGCATTTCTTTCAGGAAACTTCTAAGGAAATGTAGTCAGTTCTCCTCTGGTTGCCAATATGGCCACGGTGCTGTTGTTTTGAAAGGAGATGCTGTTGTTAGTTACAGTATATTTGTCAGTGATGGTTGGGGTGGGGGTGGGGTGGGGACACTGGTAGTGAGGTCTGGCTCCCAGTATGGTGGATGACAGAGCAGCTGCTCCCGGCTCTAACCTTGGTTCTAGATATTTCTGATGGCTGATCTGTGCAGAGATTATTTTCATGCCACAGAATCACTGAACAAGTGGTTTGTTTGTCTGAAACGTCGCCAAGACCTTGATTTTACATTTCACGTTATCTGCAGAAGGGGAAAGTTCCAACGTACATTTACTCAAGTATCCTGCAGTCATAGTACTGTAGGCTACTTTTACTTTTGAGGTACTTGTACTTTAGAGTATTCCTATTCATATAACAGATACAGTTACTGTTTACTTTAGAGATTTTACTTAAAAAACACATGATGAGCTTATAAAACACAACCCATTAAACCAGTGGTTCACAACCTATTTGGGGCCCCTTGTTATGTTTCAGTCTATGAATTATTAGCAGTTTCAACAAAGATAGTTACATTTAAAGAAACAGTTTTATGCCCAAAGAGATAAAAGTATCTAATAATTCACAACAAAAAGCAGAGATTAGAAAAGTCCAAAATAAAGTCCAAAATATGAAAACCAATTTGTTAAACAGAACTTTGTTTTTCCTCTTTCCTCTCCCAATAATCATCTCACGACCCCTCAACATGTATCTTGTGACCCTTTGGAGGGGCCCGACCCCTAGTCCATTGGACTTAACTGTATATAAAATAGTTAAACCAGCTCCACCTCAAACAGCTACAACAGTAAACTTTACTTTAAATACATTTAGCTGATAATACTTCTGTAGGACTTTTACTTGTAATGGAGTACTTTTACACTGTGATTTTGGTATAAGAAAAGGGGAATAATAAGTTAAACAGAAAAAATGTGCGACAAGATTGTTCATGTTGTGAGTTGTGGTCATTGGTAAAAACAGGACACAAGGTATTATTTTTTATCTTCCACCTTGTTGTTTTTGCATGAATCTATCTTATTTGTGTCATCATCCTACCCCTCGTGTCTCCAGTTGGCCCTGACACTGAATTTCTCACCCACATGTTTAAATGGCTCCGTGCCCCTGTGATCATAAGACTGAGGGTCACATTCACAGAAACTCTTGGCTGCTGTCAAATAACCTTTCTTCTTGGTTAATTTTTGGTGTGAGGAGGTTATGCAGTGTCCTGGCTGCTGGATGTTGCTGAAGAAGCCTGTATGGGCAGTAACAGTAAGCCCTTCCTCTTCATATGACACCGACAACAGCTGCTGCTCCGTCCCCGTCTGTCCATGTGTGGAGGCAGTTGGCCGGTGAGCCAATAGAGGCTATTTAAAAAGAGCCAAGTTCATACACAGAGTGAATGAGGAGGGGGAGGGCGAAAAAAAAGGCACGGAGAGAGACGTGTACATGTTTGTGGTCAGATGCACTTGCGGTTTTAGCATTGCCAATGTTATTTAAAATGGCCATCAGATGAGGTTAATAAAGAGGTCCCAGACAGTGGTGTGAAACAGTTGTTTCAGGTGCTGTAAGCTAAAGAAACTTTGAAAGCACAATAATTAACATAAAAAGCCCAGTTTTAGTTAAATAATAAACAAGACTACAAGTTTACAGCCATGCTTGCATCACTGCCAGGCTGTACTTGAGCTATGTGCTAATGTCGGCATGCTAACCCTAACTCGCTCACAACTGACAGTACTAACTAAGCAGGTTCCGTTTTCACCATGTTAGTTTAGCGTGTTAGCATGCTAACATCTGCTAATTAGCACAAAACAAAGTACAGCGGAGGCAGGTGGGAATGCCATTAGTTTTGCAGGTATTTGGTCATTAAACAGAATATTTGACCTGACGATGGCGCTATATGAAAAGTGTGAGAATCACCAAAGTTGTTAGAATCCATCGTCTGGGAACTATGAATGTCTGAACCAAGTTTCATGGCAATTCATTTGACAGTTTTTGAGATATTTCAGGCTGAACCAAAGTGGTGAACCGACTGACTGACAGAACATAACACTGATGTAAATATACAACATGAAAAAGGCAACTAAAAGTCAGACTATGAAAAGATCCAGTTCAATCTAATACATAACTGAGCTGAAGTAAAGATGAGAAAATGTGAAGTAGAGATTTTGATGAGGCTCAGTGAGAGAGAGAGATCATTTGTAACTGGCACACAGATAAGGCCCCAAATAGGCACTAGGGTTACTTTTAATTTCCACCCTGACACAGCACAGAGGTGATCTCTGCACAGCGGCTCAGGTGAACAACAACAGACTGTGAGCCAGAGACAGATCATCGTCTCCTGCTGCTGTTCACCACCAGGCGTCCAGCTCACTTTAGAGCCCTTCAACACAGCAGTAATATATTCTGATATTACTGAGTCAGAACGCTGACTTTAGGACTACTCTCTACTTTAACTACTGTCACAATAGCTTACCATTTTATCTAAATGTTAAAAAGTATTTTAGCAGTTAAGATTATCCCACAATTGTCATTTGTGGTTGCAGTGTGCTGTTTAGAAAGATTTACATAGCCTCACTGTGGTGGGGGAAGACTTGCGTTAAACTTGTGTTGTTGTTTTCCGAAGAAATGCATTTTTTTTATACAAAAAAGAACTACAGAGATTTAGTGGCCCTGTCAACAAATAAAAACATATTGCTTTATCAAACATGCTGTCAATTGGTGAAATCTCAATTCTCTCATTGCCACATCATAATTGGGAGACCCAACACCTGATACTTTTTTTTTTAACAGGAATTTAAAAAGAAAACTATTATCATTGTATAGTTATTATAGTATAAGGTAGAGTTTTGACACTAATGCTGACCAAAAAAATAGAACTCAAACGAGTGTACAGTTTTGCTTCAGGCATAAGTTTTGTTGCATTGTTCAAGTACAAAACAAACTTTTCGCTGTCCCACAGTGGAGTTTTGATTCGGACCTAGTGTTTTAAGAGCTTTTAGTCTTTTTTATCGTATTACAAATCAAATGACAAAAGAGACACAAACACAAGAAGAGAAAAAAATTCCTTCCACCCAAGCGTCATGCAACAGATACAAAACCAAACCAAGAAAACACAATAAGTACAAAGAAAACACTCCAAAAATTGAGATCTATTCTCCGTATATAACCCTAACTCCACACTCTGTACACCATTTCTGCTGTTTCTTTATTCCAGACACCATTTACTCTGCATATCGGCACTTAAATGTGATCCCTTCACTCTTTGTTACAGTCTTCCCTCTCTACACCGATCTGATGCAGTTTGCAGACCATTGCGATCATGAATAAGATTCCCCAGTTACATTGAATGCCGGATGGCTGCTGTAAATCACAAAACCTGACACCTGGCCACTCGCAGCTGTCATTCACACTGCCGCCGGCTCACAGAGACACAGAGATTGTAGGTGTTCCTCAGATTTACGTAGATAAGGTGTCAGTCTGTGTTGCTGTGTTGTGTGATGTTCAGAGATTAGCAGAGAAATGTGCATCTGTCAGTGGGTCT
This sequence comes from Sander lucioperca, assembly GCF_008315115.2. NCBI lineage: Eukaryota > Metazoa > Chordata > Actinopteri > Perciformes > Percidae > Sander > Sander lucioperca. The sequence goes on along the minus strand of NC_050186.1, from coordinate 20,704,935 downwards.
GTTGTGCCCTCCAGTGACCATGAAACTGTAATTTAGAGCCTGGAAACATTTGTCCGGGGTTGTTTATTTGGAACACACTGTTTGCTTTGAAAGACACCTTTCTCTTTAATAATAGGACACATTGTGGCAGACAAAGAAGAGATGACAAAAGATTTTAAGAGAGGTGGAAAGTGATTCTTGTTTTTTTTTTAGTGAACTAAAATCAAGTAGAATAAATGTGTTTTTTTGCACATAAATCTAATAAAATTACTGATCAACATAGTCCAAAGCTTTCATCTTGGATATGTCATTTCAGTGCAGGAGGGAAATCAAATTCCAGACCGTTTAATCTTGCTTTACATATCTAATCCGTTACTGTGGACGTCATGTTTTCTTTCATCACTGTCAAGTTACATTATGGTAGCACAGTGTCTCTGTTATTTCTCTGAATGTTGATTTTCATACTTATCTTAAATTAATCCATACTGATGGCTGCCTTAAGTTAGAAAAACATTCAAATATCAAAAACTGTGACAAGTTTGTCACATATTGCTTCTCGTACACCAAAAACAATGATACAATTTTGCTGAAATAAATAGAAACTAATAGCGGAAGTCAGAAAAACACCTAAAAATATCCAAAATATGTTGAATATATGGAATAACACTGGTGTGGTTCCTTAAGCAACATTTCTGTGTTTCTACACACAATGTTATAAATAAAGATAAATCCAAGGGTTTGAACAGTTTTTGTCCTCACTTTGCGAAGGAGAATTAAATCTTTGTATTTTCTTCTTTTTTTAGGTGCTGTGTGCTGTGTTTAAGCGAAACCCCCAACAAAATCCCAAACCAGTCAAAGCACTTCCCTCAGAGAAACACCTCAGAAAACATTTTTCATTTCATTTTGTTGATCAGCTGGACTTTAGCAAGTGAACAGGTTTCCCTGTTTGTCTAGAAAAGTAGACTTAAAACCTACAAAAAACAACCTCAACACTCACACAATGGCCCCCAAGAAGAAGGCCTCCCGTCAGAAGAAGCCTGCCATGGAAACCACCCCTCAGGTCGCCATGGAGACCGTCCCAGTCCAGCTGAAGATGGAGAGCCGTGGTGACGGTGTGGTGGTGGTGGAGGGCGGGATGAAGAAGATCGAGCAGATGGCGGCGCTGGACATCGCTCAGCTGAACAGCCTCAACCTGCCGCTGCCGCCGCCGGTCATCAAGCCTGGAGAGAGAGGCCTCGGCCTGGGCAGCGAGCTGACACGGCCCCTACACGGCAACGCCCTGCTGGAGGAGCTCAGCAAGATGCGGCAGGAGAAGTAGGTTCTGACACTGATTGGGACATTTGTGATATAAATTGATACATTTACAATATGGTAAAGTTACAATACAATAACGATAATTTGCAATAACGATACAATACAATTATGATACATTACATTACATTACATGTCATTTAGCTGACGCTTTTATCCAAAGCGACTTACAATTAACAAATACTGGTGAACAAAAACAAAACTCATATACTACTGTCACAAATTATATTGTATTTTATGATAACTGGCACTTTCCTACTTCAATATACCATTATATTATAACATGTGTAATGAGTATCATCCATCCTCCTGATCTCCTCCTCAGGTTCCTCACTGATCTGGAGTTGGCCTGTAAGACGAAGGCCTTCGACGTCCACAAGCTTGTCATCTCCTCCATCAGTCAGTACTTCAGAGAGATTTTGGCTAAAGACCCGAGCATGAAGCGCCTGGAGCTCCCCTCCCTCTCACCTCTAGGTATATCTACCAATTTACTTTATGTTGAGCTAAAGTTATATATGAATACAATTTATTTAGCTGGTGTGTCCATCGATAAATATATGTTATGCAGCCAAACGTAGTTCAAACCTCCAGGACCCTTTATTTTACCTTCTAGTCAAGATCCCAAACTTTCTAGATGCCAAATATACTGTGCTTAATTTTTCGGGAAATTAGCATAACAGGGGAAACAGTCGATTAGTTGATTTTAATCATTGTTTAATTGTTTAAATTCGTTAAAATTATATAGTTCCAGCCTTTTTTTTAACTATAGTAAACTCAATATCTATGAGTTTTGGAGCGTTCGTTAGACAAAACAAGCCATTTAATGACGTAACCCCAGGCTTCAGGCAAAGTGTGATGGCCATCGGGCACTATTTTCTGACATTTTATAGGACAAATGATCAATCAATTAGGAAAATAATTGCCAGATTAATTGATCATATGGATAAAAAAACATTAGCTTAAAAAGAAAAAGATGCACACGGCAAAATGTTGTTATATGTGACTCAGCATATGCATCATAAAGCCTTAATGATGCTTTAAGCTCCTTGAAGGAAATAAATCAGGTTTAAATAATTCAGTTTAGTTTCTACCTCCTGATAAAATATCTGGTTTTAAATCAATCTGTCTCGCGTTATCTGCAGGCCTCGCTAACGTCATCACCTTCGCCTACCTGGGTCGCGTCCACATGTCCCTCTACACCATCGGTTGCACCGTCTCTGCCGCCGCCACCCTGCAGATCTCTCAGCTCCTCAAGATGTGCATGGACTTCCTGCTGGCCGAGCTCAACGTGCAGACCTGCGTCTACATCTGGAACATCGCCGCCGCCTACGGCCTTAGGCCGGTGTGTGATGCCGCCCGCCGCTTCGTCCTGGAGAACTTTGTGCAGTTCGCCGACACGCCGCTGTTCAACCAGCTGACCCTGGAGCAGATCTCCGCCTTCCTGCAGGACGACTCGCTGCTGTTGCCTTCAGAGGTCACCGCCTTCCAGGTGAGACGTCAAACTTTGGCTTTGAAGGTCAGAGGTTAAAAAAATGTGTAGCTGAAATTTTAGGTTGAAATAGGATATGCTGTCAAGTGTCAACATCCACTTTTGATTTCCTAACTGAGGAGAATGGAAGGCCTTCTAGGAGGCGTTTTAACTCGCCAACCCTGCTATTTTCATACAAACCTAAAAACAGACCCCAGACCAGCTGCTCAGAGCATAACACAGATCCATGAAGCTAAGCAAGTCATCTGCAGTCCGACCGTGAGCAGAAACCACCAAGTATAACTCACTGTATGCAAGAAGAGAGCTCGTTTATTAATATACAACTCCGTTACAGACCTAAATAGACAGACAGCTGAGGGAAGCAGTTATCGTTGTATTTATAAACTGGAACAAATGTAAGTCCGACGGCACTGAATGGGACTATTATGCTGATTTCTTCAATTCATATAACATTTTATAAAATCCAAATCCATATGATTAGATTTTGTATTTGATTTTATAAATACTTATTTAAATACTGTTTTTTGAATAATTAAAATAAATATAAAGCGTTATACTTTTCATTCAACCTCCAGTCTGTTTGTAAAAAAAGAGCTTATTTTCTTACCACCAGTTAGTTGATGAAATAAATTAAGACACAGACTTTTCACTAGCTGATGTTCATTTTCAACTCCTTAGTTTTTAACATCATTTGGGGCCTTGCTACATATTTAATTATTTATCTATTTCCTATTTTTCCCAAGCAACATTTCCTACCTTTTTACTTTACCTAACTCTATTATTTATTGATGTATTATTTGTCATATTTTTAACTTCTTTGATACCCTTTGGTCCGTTTTGCAGCTACGTATGAAGCCATTTTTGTAACTTGTGTTTTGAAAGAGGCTCTATAAAGATAATTATATTATATAGCACATGACATAGGTCAGTATTCTATATGTTCACTATAAACGTCTCTCCCTCCAGCTGGCCATGAGGTGGCTTGACTTCGACGCCTCTCGTCAGGGCCACGCCACAGAGCTGCTGTCTCACATCCGCTTTGAGACGATCCCGGCCAGCGAGCTAGTGAGCCAGATCCAGCCGGTGCCCCGCATGATGATGGACCCTCACTGTCACCGCCTGCTGGTGGACGCCATGAACTACCACCTGCTGCCCTACCAGCAGAACACCCTGCAGTCCCGACGCACACAGGTCCGCGCCAGTCAGCAGACTCTGCTCACCATCGGGGGTCGACCATCACTCACCGAGAGAGCTCTCAGCCGCGAGGTGCGTGCTTTGGTTTCTCTGTCTCTATTATGCAGCACTTTAAAAGAAACGCAAGAAAACCCCTCACTGACCTTTGCCCTCTGTGTGCAGGTGCTGTGGAGAGACCCTCGTGAAGGAGGAGCCACCTGGCGTCACCTCACTCAGCTGCCGGCGAAGAGCTTCAACCAGTGTGTGGCTGTGATGGACGGCTTCCTGTACGTGGCTGGAGGAGAGGACCAGAATGACGCCCGCAACCAGGCCAAGCACGCCGTCAGCACCCTCAGCAGGTAGGAGGGGGCTGACATAGTCTGTAATAAACACAGAAAACACTGTTTGAGCAGACACAAACTCATTGATGGATTAATTAGGAGGCCACTATTAACTTAGTTACTTTCCCTCTCTGCATTATAGCCTACTTAGTCCCAAATTTGCAGGTTGGAAATCTGATTAAACACCTTTATTTAGAAACATGCACCATGTACTCACATTATTTGTAGAGTTGCAAAGATTACTCGATCCGTTGTCTAACTATTTTGATAATCGATTTGAGTCATTTTGCTTCCTCTGGGAGTCTGAGCCCCTCTAAACATAAACATGACCGTCTGCTCTTTTCCTCCACCAGATATGATCCTCGCTTCAACACCTGGCTCCACCTGGCCAGCATGCGTCAGCGCCGCACCCACTTCTCTCTGACAGCCAGCGGCGGCCGCCTGTTCGCCATCGGCGGCCGCAACGTTGAGGGTCTGCTGGCCACCACCGAGAGCTACCTGCCCTCCTCCAACACCTGGCAGATGCGTGCCCCCATGGAGGTGCCCCGCTGCTGCCACTCCAGCGCCACCCTGCCCTCCGGAGACATCCTGGTGACCGGCGGGTACATCAACTGCGCCTACTCCCGCTCTGTGGCATGCTATAACGTAGACACCGACACGTGGATCGAGAAGGCCTCCATGGAGACACCCCGCGGCTGGCACTGCTCCGGCGCCCTCGGAGGGAAGGTGTATGTGGTGGGAGGAAGCCAGCTGGGGCCCGGCAGTGAGCGGGTGGATGTGCTCTCTGTGGAGGTCTTCTCCCCGGAGAGTGGTGCCTGGAGCCGGGCCGCCCCTCTCCTTCTCGGTGTGAGCACCGCCGGTCTGTCCCCGCTGGCCGACAAGCTGTACCTGCTGGGAGGCTGGAATGAGGCAGAGAAGCGCTACAAGGCGGCCGTCCAGAAGTATGACCCGGCCACAGACAGCTGGTCCATGGCCGAGGATCTGCCCGAGCCCACTGTGGGAGTGTCCTGCTGCACCCTGACCCTGCCGCCCCGCCACACACCGCGCCGCCAGCAGCACCGCAACACCCCAGCCCACGAAGAACAGCAGCAGGCCGGGAAGAACCGGAGCAGAGAGAGCAGCATGGCTCCTTCCCAAACCATCACAGCATAGAGAAATGAGCATGGGAGAGACTAGAAGAGGAGGGCTGGTTAAACCGCTGGACAACATCTGGATCATGTCTGCTCTTTATTCTGTATATAGAGTATGTTATATCTAGTGTATGTGGAAAAATTCACCTACTGAGTTACTAAAATGTATTTCAGTCTGTAATTGTGGATGTGGATAAAGAAAAAAAACAGACACCAAAAAATACAACAAACTATAAAACAGTAGAAAACATGGCAAACTTCAGAGCATTATTTAAGTAAAATATATTGTAGAAATATTTAAAATAAATATATTTTAAATATATATATATATATATATATATATATATATAAAATCTAAAATGATTATAGAGAATTTGATTGGACATTTAGTATATTTTCCATAGATTTACACAATTTAGATATAGCATTGGTCCTTAATCCTTTTTGAAGTGATTTTAGGGTTTCTAAAAAAAACTTTTTTACTTGACATTAGACCTACATTATTATAATTACTAGAGAAAGATGCTAATTTGAATGCCCAGGTTGTGCAAGAAAAGAAAAGAGAGATTGCATGATCCAAAGTGGTCTCAGAAGGTTTAACATTGATGGAAACTGAGAAGAAAAGGTAGAGAATGAATGAATTGTAGAGTGGAGCAGGTGGAGGTAGAGAGGTGATGGGTGGATGATGGAAAGAAGGGAACAGTGGCTGTCTGCGTTTGAGCGGGTTGAAAAAACCTCACTGTGAATCCCCTGGCAGTTTGTGTACAAAGATGTATCTAACCAGTGTGTGTGGGGGTGTGTGTGGGTGGGTGTGTGTGGGTGTGTGTGTGTGTGTTGTTTAACTGTGAAAATAAATGTGAATGTGTGTGTGTGTGTGTGTTCGCGTCTGACAGAGACGAGTGATTGACAGGAGGAAAATGAGGCAATTCTGACAAAAAGTGCAAAAATCAAGATTTCTCACCAGCAAAGTTTAAATATTTCTCATGAGGATCAAAGCAGGTCGGCAATAAACCAACCTGTTTGTTTGATTTATTTTATGGATATCTGTCAGAAGTAGTGTAGCTCAATTGTGATAAAAGTATTTATAGATTTAGTAAATATATAATATTTTATAAGTGCAATGGAGTAAAAGGATTTAGAGTGAACACGAGGAAGGCGGGTGAACTCAACAACACAGGTGAGATTTCTTGATTGTAAGAAACCAGAAAGATTGAGAAAATAATTTAAATAATTATAAAACATCTTAAAAGAAAGAATAAAAATCTGCAAAATATAAATAAAAATCTAACAAAAAAAAATCCACCCAAACCTCACCCATGTTTGAGTATTTGCCGTCCTCAGACGTCTAATTCTTACTGAAACTAAGACAAACCACCTGAAGAACCAGTGAGACTCCAGCAGGTGGAAAGAGTTAACTGCTTAAAAGCTGCAACTGCATATTGAGTTATTGATAAATATTATTTATCAGTAGATGCAATGAGGCTAATCTGGCTCATTTGATTGGATGAATCCCTCTGTATTTGTTAGTGGACGAGCTCTGTGCTGGTGGTTTCACTGAATAAAGCCAATATGATTAAAACATGCCGATTTCCTGTCTTATTTTTTAGCTATACATACAGACTGGGCTGCTGGGAAATGTAGTTTGACCACAGAAAATTATAAACTGGCTCTGCTTACGTGCTGCTAGAAACACATCATCCAAAGTCAGGTTAAGATAAAATTGAGCATTGAATTCAGCAATAAAAGGGATCGTTACTTTAAGTGACATGGAGCAGGATTGAAAGAGACTTTAATGATGGAAGGATTCAGATACCTTTACTCAAGTACCAGAAGGAATACCACAATGGAGAAACGACTTAATGTTTACATTAATCATGTTTGGGAAGTTGAAAGTATCAGCAAAACATGTAGTACTCGTGACCCCTTTCATTACTGATGCAATTAAGTGTAAGCAGCATTTTGATGTTTGGAAGAATTAAAAAAAAAAAAGGTAGTTTTTACTAGTAGTGTTTTAGTTGTTACTTTGCATTAATGTTGCCTAATAATAGCTGTCAAATGTGGAGCAACAAGTTCAATATTTGCTTCTGGAATGTAGTGAACTAGAGCAAAAAAAAATTTCATATATAAACTTAGTTTCAATTACTTTACCTGCCCAGATGTCAGATTTCCCCACAGTTACAGTAGGGAAAGAAAACACTTCCTGGGTACCTGGATATCTCGGTCGGTAGAGCGGGGGTCCATATATAGAGGTTTACTCCTCGACGCAGCGGGCCTGGGTTCTACTCTGACCTGTGGCCCTTCGTTGCATGTCATTCCCGCCCTCTCTCTCTCCCCTTTCATATCTTCAGCTGTCCTGTCAAAAGGCCTAAAAATACCCAAAATATCTTAAAAAAAAAAAGAAAAGGAAAAACATTTCCTTGTTTGTTCCTGTATTCTTCCCAGAGCCACCTTTCATAACAGTTTTATCATTTCCAGAAGTTTCCAGAGTTGGGGGTTTTGTCTGGAAAATTTCTCTGGATAACTCAATTAATCTGCCTCGACAACAGGGCCACGATCTTTAAAAAGGATTCTATTAGTGAGGGTCAAAGTCTAATCCGATCCGAAGAGTCAAAGTGACCTTTCTACAAAATTCACTCAGTCCTCAGCAGTTGGGGGATTACACAACTGCACACAAAGAACATAAACTGGAGGCACGACACTGATTAGTAGCCATGTTTCAAAATCTGAAGGACTATAGAATCACCAGAGTAACACCACGAGACAAGAGTTGTTTTTTCCGATTTTATTTGTTACAAACATCAAAAGGTGGTCCTTTACTTGCCGGGGAGGATGATGCCGTCATACTGAAGATAAAAGAAATAAATGTATTAGAATTTAATCTGCAGTAAAAAATAAACAACATGCAGGATGCCCCCCCCCCCCCAAACAATGGAGAAAATATTAAAAAGCCACCAAATCTCCCATCATAAACATGTTTGATGTAACATGAATGTAAGGTAATTTTCTCTTTCAAATGGTCAATATGAACTTGGATGTGTGGGAACCACCGACAACACTCACTTTCTGCTGGAACCAGCGCATGGCCTCCTCTTTGCGGATGCGGTGCCTGAAACCGATGCGGCCTCTTTTCCGCTTCTTGTCGGCGATGCTGAAGCCGGGTCTGCCCAGAACCTGAACACCAAAGGGGGAGGGGGAAGGGCAAACAGAGCTGGTCAGAAAAGCAGGTTTAAAAAAAAAAAAAAAAAATTATATATATATATATATAATAAAAACACCTTTTGAATATAATGTTGGAAAATTCTGGGATTTAAGATTCAGTAACAGAAGTCCAGTGTTGATTTTCTACAACCGAAAACACGTACCGTGACATGAAGACCTGTATCTTTACATTTGAGAAGCTGCGTTTAAAAATCTTCACTTGATAAATGATTTGAAAGATCACTTGCTTAATATTTAATCAAATGTATCAGCTCATCGTTTCAGCACTACTTTAAGAAATGTTGCTTATTTTACACAAGAAATCAGTTTTATAGTCGACAAGAGTCAGACATACAAAGTAGTCAAAGTAAGTATACTCTATACTGCTATCGGCACCTCAGATACTGCATCAGGTCTCAAGGTGCCTAGTCAACATGACAGCTGACCATGGAAATGATTTACTTCAGACAAACATAATAGCATTTAACTATTTCACTTTTTCCGTTACCCACCTGAGGAGTAGTAACCAGCAAAAGTTAACAAAAAACATTAAAATATTAGAATGTCACTACAAACACATTCACTAAGCGAAAACACAATGGGCGCATACGTGTCGCGTATAGCCCGCATAGCGTAGATGTGTGCCTGATCCCGCGCCTGGCCATTCATACCGGACATATACTTCTACGTGGCGGTCACAAAGTGATCCTTCTATCGGCTCTCTTTCTCTCTCCAATAAAAAGAGACAGGAGTGTGAAAACTGTGGTAATTGTAGCCTGTGAGTGAGTGTGCGCGTGTGTCACTGTCCGTTACCTCTCCCTGTGTGCCTAATTGCGTGTCTCGCTGTGAGAAGTCAAGACAACCAAAATCACCATGAACCTAGGTGTAATCGTTTTATTTTCACTGTAACCCTGAACCTCAAATCATGTCACTTAGTATAAAACCTTTTAACAATACAAAACCCTCAGCAGTTTCAATTGTAACACCAAATAATATGATAAAATGAAATATGATAATTTGTTAACTTCCAAGACAATTACAGCTATTTTGTATTCATTTGTGACAAATATTCAGCCACAATAAAAAAATAAATAAATAAACAAACATCTGTATTAATGCCACTTTTACACACACACAGACAAACGTCCAATCTGTGCTGTTACCGATAAGAATCTTTTTACATAATAAAAGGCTTCAGCAGCTCGCACCACATTCTCAGACCCATCACCAGCATAATTAAGGATATTATGTTTGCAGCTCACCACGTAAAAGTCCAGTCCGTAGATGCCGATGCTGGGGTCGTACTTGATACCCAGATCGATGTGCTCCTGGATACCGAAGCCGAAGTTTCCGGTATCGGAGAAGTTGTTCTTTCTCAACTCGTACTCACGCACCTGGAAGCAGGAAGCAATAGTATGTTCATAAGATCGTAATACATCTCCAAATTAAATAATTATCCAGCCCTAGTGCCATGACAAACAGTCCAACGAAAGTATTCAGACATTGCTTTTTAGTTTCTCTGCATTTTAAGAAAGTTGATGACAAAACTAAAGCCAGTGTCAATTGTACCAGCAAGCCAGAGTATGAGGCAAAATATATTTCACATGAGCACATTAACTTTGTCCAAAACTATGTCCTTTACTTTAACATTTAATAATTGTAATTCAAAATTTGACCAAAATCAGCTTTAGCTTTTATTTTATACCAGATATATCTAATTCATTTTGAAATACTGAATAGCTCCAACTATTCACAACAATCTGAAAAGGGCACACTACCCCTTCCCTGATCTGCAACGAAAAGTTTTTAAAAAAGGAGCCCTAAGCCAAAGAAGAAGAGGTTGTGAACGACTGACGTAGGGAGAAATTTAGAAAAATAAGCAACAAAGACTTCCTCACCTTGAGTCCTTTTTCCAGGATCTCCTCTGCTTTGGCACCACGGACAGTGCAGTGGACAGCAATCTTTTCATTTCTGCGGATACCGAAGGATCGCACAGTGTAGCGGGCTGCGAAAAGAAAAGATAACATTAAACACTACAGTGACATCTCGAACCCTTTTATGTTAACCCAACTTTATACTGTATAATCACTTCCACTCTTCAACCAGGATTTACCTTGACTGTGAGCTGCTAGTCTCAAGTTTAGCACCTTGAGAAAAATGTACAATTTGGCTTTTTCCATCATGGAAACTCTACAACTGCTTAAGTCAACACTTCCACAGCTTAAGCTCCTATCCTCCACACACAAACACTCACCCTTTGAGAACACGGGGGTCTGTCCTGTGAGCTGCTCCAGCACCTTAGCAGCACGGGTCAGTCTGTCTCCGCTCTCACCGACGCAGATGTTCAGGCAGAGCTTGCGAATGCGAAGCTCTCTCATGGGGTTCTCCTTCTTCTCACCCTGGTCCTGGAGGACACAAAATAAAATGTTTAGAGTCACACCACAAAGTGACAAAAACAGAGCTCAGAAACACTGACTACGAAGCGGTTGCTGCTGCCATGTTGAGTTTACCTACCAGCGCTAGCCTGCTGACAGGTTAGCACACACAAGTTAAATAAACCAACGTGTCAACAGTTTCACCCGAGCTTCAGTTTAATGATCACAATTATAATTTTCTCTGAATCCACGAGCCCCGACACTGCTCTTCTGCCGGACAGCTAACTCAACAGTCTTCGACCAACACATGCCGGCCGGAGAACATGTCCGTACATATCCCCACTGCTACTACTGTTAGTGTCACAGAGCACATACGTGTCCGGAAATTAAATAGCTTTTCTACACAACTAAGATCATATAAAGATCAACATGTCTGCTGTGTAACCGCATTGTCATCATATAGCTGTAATATCGCTTTTAATTACTTAGTAAGTGTACGAGGGGGCCGTATTTTCCAGTAGCTAACGTTAGTCTGTTAGCATCACTCGGTTTTTAGTTTTACTGTCTTCTGTTACATTTATTAAAGAAATAAGACTCTAGTTTAATAATGCATAATGGAGTTTAGGTCTCTGTACGTCAATCAGCAGCTAGGATGACCCCACAGCTCCGATGATTGTGGATTTCAACTACAACTTCACATTTGATCGCCATCGTACGATTTGAGACAGTACTCACCGCCATGTTGGATCACTAGAAGAGGACGTTACGTTTCCGGCGAGGGATATTTATAGTGAAGTGTTCGCCGCAAATGAACTCGGGGAGAATTCGCGTAGAAACGCGAGGGTTCCGGTTCACGGCACTAAAAGCTAAATATTAGTTAAAACAACAAAATTTGTAAATTATTTTTTATCGTCAGCAGGAATTACGCAGCTTTGACAGTGATCATAAGTTTTTTTTTAATAGTTGATTAATAATTTATCAATATAAAATTAATCAGCAACAGTTTTGATAATCAAAAAATAATTAAAATAATTTTCAAGATTCACAAATATGTGGATTTGCTACTATTTAATATAATTATTGTGAATTAAATATTTTTCTTGGTTCTGACTTTTGGTTGGACAAAACAAGAAGAAAAATGTCAGCTTGGGCCCTGGGAAATTGTGATGGGCATTTTATTATTTTCTTACACTTTTGATTGAGAAAATAACAATCACAATAATTAACAAAACAATCATGAGATGTTGCCGTATTTATTGCTTTTCACTGTATATGCTTTTGCCACAGACATTTAACACACTATATTCCTTATAACAAAAACAGATGACAGTGCACTGAAAGTTACAAAAACAAAACACAATACCAAAAACATTCAAACAAAAGCTACCAAATAAACAAAATAATTTAAATTCATAGAGGACATTTATAAACAAAGGACTTGCAGAGAGATGACATCAGTCTCAACTGAAATAAACAAAATGTGTTACAAAACATGCATATGTTACTGATGTTTTGTCTTTTTGAAAATAACTGCAAGATTAATGGCTCATATTAAAACATTTCTGAAGCAATCTGCATTAAAGATGAACATGAGTATAATTATTATCCTTTCACATTATTAATTGTAAAACTTTTATCACCATGGAAAATTTGATTTTTGATAGAGTCACAGTTTAATTCAAATCAATAAGAAATGATGCCCTTTACTACCTTGTTTTCACTTGATGTATACACTCCATAAAAAGAGGGAGTATATGTAATATTTCATATATTTAGTGTGTATCCTAATTTCCCATCACTTGCATATAAAATAGGACACAAACTACAGCTACAGCAAACACTAGGACCAGTTTATTTACAAATGCAGTGTCCAGAGACGACGGGGGCCGAGACGACTGATCGCTGGACATCTCAGAGGTGTCGTCTTCTGAAGAAGTGGGAGAGGAGCTGGAGGCTTCAGCAGCGGCAGTCCTTCCTTCCTCTGCTCCTCCAAGGCGGTGTTGAGGAAAGCCAGCGCTTTTTGGGGGAAGACAGCCGCGGAGAAGAGGTTGCAGTCAGGAACGAAGAAGTGAGGGAGGAGGCCTCTGCGAGCGTAGAACTGCAGAGCCCCGACGAGGTTCAGGAAGCAGGCAGGGAGCTGCTGGCAAGCCCACATGGAGTCGTCAAACCTGACAGGTGGAAGAAGACGTCAGAGAAATGATGATACTGACAGATATTTATCAGTAGTTTTTACAACCTGTACTACTACTATCATTTCAAACACCACTACAACTTCTATTGCTACAACAAACTACCAATGATTGCTAAATAAAGCTGCAACTGGTGATTATTTGTATTATTTATTAATCATCTAAACTTCATTAAATGATTAATTCATTACCCTTGTGCATAGGGACATTTTTTAAATTCTTAATAATTATAATAATTATTGCTGTGTTAATGCATATGGAATACATTTTCTGGTGGTTCAACCTCAGCTCCTATAATACGTATATAATAAACTGTGAAGCCAAACTCTCATTCAGAGCCTTAAAAACAAAAATGTCCCCATTGAAACCCATTAAAACTAAAATGTTTGATCCCACGGCCATTACACAATAAAATCATGCATTCTATTATATCAGACTTTCAATCTAGAGCCCTGCTTTATAATTGTAGTTTTTACTATTTTCCACCAGATTGAGCCATTTTCTTACGTTTGCCCAATGGGGCAAATACATGCTATTATCAAGGTTTTCAATGGGGCACTTCTGTGCTTACATGCATCTACTAATGATTTTATTAATTAATCTGTCGCATTTAGTAAAATGCCAAGAAAATAGTAAAAAATGATGAAAAGATGTAGCCTAGAAATCTAGACGCACCCTAGCGGCAGCAAATGTAATTTGCAGCCAGGGGGGTCTAGCAACTCTCCGTTGGGTTGCAAGCTGGAAAAACCAAACTCTGGCCGGGCCAATCACATCGTGTATAGAGTTGGTGGGCGGGCTTATGGCTGCTGCTGCTGGGAACAGCGGTCTTTCAAATTGGCTTTGGCCGCGACTCTGGAAGACTTGGAGTTAAGCTTTTCTTTGAGAAAAGAACAAAGAACGGCACTGAAGTCATTGTTAAAAAAGGAAGATTTGTTCGGGGGGTTTGGCGACTGGATACCTTCTTCGTTACTCTGGTTGGTTGTAGCGCTATCCTATTGCATGCAGAGAGAATTTGAAAGACAACCATTTATCCCGCCCCTCGGATTGAGCCCTGCCAATGGTGAGTTCCCAGACTGTCACCCAACATCTTGATGTGGGTTTGGCTTGTCAGGCTAGAAAATATGTCTTTTAACCTTCAAAACGGACTCTTTTGGCCACTTGGGGGCAGTGGAAAGAAGTTAAAACATATAAAATTTTACGGTTGATATGTTAGCAAACAGTTGCTTTTCCACCTCCAGCAGACACGGAGCAACATTCAGGGTTCAAAATTAACTTTTTTGTCCACTAGCCAAATGGCTAGTCAATGTTCACATTTCACCAGCCACTCAATAGAGTACCATTGCGAGTGTAGCAAATCAACCAGCCACTTGCATATTTTACCAGCATTTGGCTAGTAGATGGTGCTAATTTGGAACCCTGGCAACATTATCATTCATTTGTAATTGTGTTTCTGTCCAATTTTCACTCTCTTTTAGCTCTGTTTTTGGTCTCCTGCAGGAAATATCTGTCTCTTTAGGTGCTAAATGCTCCACTTTGTTCACCAGCTAGTCTCTAACTGTGTATGTCTGCTGTTTGGTACTGAGCAGGTTGTATACAGTGGGTTTTTAGAGTTTTCTTTCACTGAAAATGATGCTATGAGAGCGGTGAGAGTGAACCAAAAGTGTAAGGTTGCAGACTGGGCAGCTAAACAATGAGCTGAAACTTGTTGTAAAGCTCTGTAAAGCCGAGCAGAGCTGCACATTCAGGTGATAATTATCTGTGGGTTCATCACTATGACTTCTTTCACATTGTAACATTGTTTAAAAAAATATAGATAATAGATGCTTTAAATGCACAAACATCCAATAATATTCACTTAACTATTGGCACTTTTACTGAAACCGTTACTGCTACAACAACGTCCACACATCAGTACTGCTGCTACAACAGCTACTTACGAGACTTCTACAACAACTACTGGTGTTATCGTTTCCATTACCATCACAATGACGATATTTTAATAATAATTACCTAATGGACAGGGTGTGGAGGAAGGCGGTCTTCCCATGGTACGAGCAGAGGTGATCCAGCTCTTTGGGGAAACGTTGTTTCAGGCCCTCAATCAGAGACTTGAGGAGCATCAAGCACTGTTTACTACCAGAGAGAAGATTAAATCATTTATTGTAAAAGGGCCACAAGAAAAACTATTTATTCCAACTAAATTTGTCAACTGTTTATCTAAAAACTTGAAAAGCTTCTTCAGTTGGCGGCTTTTATAATGTCCTTTTTTCAAATCTCTTCACCTTTTGTGCTTCTATTAAATTGTTGACTATGTACAGAATTTACTGTTTTCTTTTAAAGTACTACATCACCTTTAATAAGGCACGCTTTATAAAGGGTTTACAAGTTGTAAGTAATTGTATTATTGGTTCAATAATAATTTAGATTAGTTATAAACCATTTATAAGAACAAAGTTGGGGTTGCCAGGTTTGAAAAATCCTTTGTGTTTGGTAATAATGCAGTTATTCATGATGGTAATAAATGTTTATCTTTAATAAGCCATCACATATGTAGTTATAAATGTTAATTAGTCATTAATAAAAGGTTGTATTATCAAATCTGAAGTCTAATAAGTTAAGTTAATAAATGGATTGTCTGCAGCCCTTTTCTGGTCAAATGGTCGACCAGTCAAAGAGATTTTTCACAACCTGGCAATCTTATTATTCTGGTCTATAAAGCATTTGTAAAGGATTTCTTAACTAATCAAACCATTAATTAAAACTAAGAAACCCTTTATAAAAAAGTGTCTCATTAGAAAGTGGTATAGAAAATGCTATAAATACTAAACATGCAATCAGTTGCATTTTTAAAATTTTTTATTTTTTATTTCTTTTTATTGAGCTACAGAGTATTGTACAGACAGAGTGAATTAGTCAAGTCAGTGCTCATTCATTTTTCTTTTTTTTTAGAACAGTGAAAGTAAAATTACAGCTATTAATCTGTATACATAAAACAGTTGTTACAGAAAAACACAATTAAAGCACACAATGTAGAACCGGAGAAGAACTACTAAAGAACGGAGGTAGAGATAAAAAAAAAAAAAAAAAATAGAAAAAAATAAATAAATAAAAAATAAAAATAAAAATAAAAAAATGGATAGTGCATATAAGAGAGTTTCGTGCCTCTATACCCTACCCAATCCCAGTCTGTTGTTTCTACTCATCTAACTCACTCGGAAGGTATAGTAAAACAGTGTATATATGTATTTTATAACTTTCATTGTAATCAGTTGCATTTTTAAAGCACTTTTATCAACATGTTACTATTCAACTGATACCACGCTGTCCTGTGTGACGCTGCACGGCTCCTACAGCTAACGAAAGGATTCGATGTGGAGGATGTGAAAATAAACAGTGCAGAGTCTCACCGGCAGCATTTGGTGGCTTTGCTCTCACAGCAGGTTTTCTTGTTGCCATGGCTCCTGATGATTTTCTTCTCAACGTGAGAGAAAGAAATCCTCCAACTTTCTATGACAGACAGAGAAAAACAAACCTGAAGGGATGATTTCACTGTAAAAACAACTTCAGGTCGGAAAGTTTTTTCTTGCAGAAACATCATTGACAAATAAACTGACTTCTATATTTCGTCACAGTCACTGCTGTTCACATACAACAACAGCCAGACCGACGTTTCTCTCACCTTTGGCGTCCTCGCTGAGGTTTCGTCCTTTGAGCCTCTTTGGTATGAAGTAACACGGTAAACTTTTGATTTCTTGGCGAACCTTCTTTCCCAGCCATTTGTCAACATCTGGGCCGTTACGCACAGCGAGCGGCCAGCCCTGACAGGAGGGAATCTTCAGACAGGAACAAGGACAAGTGTTACATTAAGGTCAATACTACTGTCACTATTACTACCTGTACTACTATTACTACCTCTACCATTACATTAGTACATAGTACCGCTACTACTGCCTTTACAATTATGACTTATAGTGCTACTACGAGAGGTAAAAGTATCAGCTTTTTGTAAAAAACTAGAGTACTAAAGTAAAGTTAGCGAAGTATTTTAGAAGTAAACAAACATTATTATCCAGTGGTGGAAAGCAAGTTCATTTATTTATAAACTTAACTTGAGTACAATTTTGAGGTACTTGTACTTTACTTCAGTGTTTCGATTTATTAAGTTATTTAAACTTCTACTCCACTGCATTTCAGGATCAAATATTATACTTTTTACTACACTACGTTTTAAAACTTTTGTTACTACAAAGTACTTTGCATAATTTGGCTCTTTTGCCCATACAAGGGAAGGAATCACTGGAGCCTCTTTACACTTTACACTTTAGTAAATGTACATAGTTACAGTACTTTTACCTTGATACCTTACAGTGACTGAGAGTATTGGGAATAAATCGTAATAAATTAAGATACAAATAAATCCCATGAATTTAATCTTCATAAAACCTTTTAAGATACTGAAATATATGCACCCTTAGTTACTGTTAACATCAAGTTAACACGGTAAAGAAAACATAGATACAGATGTGTGTATTCTATTTCAGATGTAAAATACATATTAATGCATTTGGTCTTTTTTTTTCTAATCTCCTAAATCATATCAAGATTTTAAGTATCTTTCTTCAGTGTCTGTAATCAGAGAACCATGGATGATTTTAAATCTCTGGATTTACACTACTCCTCATAAAACAAATAAAATGATTACCTCCAGAGCAGGAACCAGGTCCACAGAGATCAACTCATCACTGTTGATTTCCGGCCTGCACAGAGACAAAGTCACAGCTGGCGAGTGAATTCGCTTCCTGTTCACCTCCCAGCGACAGCCCTCCTCAGGCACTGGAAGCATGGATACATAAATATAGACAGTTATTCACGTTCCCAAAGTGAGAAGGAGGTCAACAAAATATAAAAAGAAGTGTAGAAAACGAGTCCTGATCATTCCAACTCCAACAGAAAGTAGAGGGCTGATGATTGTTACAAAAATAACAACAGATGAGGAATAAAAGGTGATGATCAGACCTTTGTAGGTCTTGAGGAACTTGCGGACCAGGCAATACATCTCACTCAGGAACTTGCTCGATGAGAGGGTGCGCTCATTCTCCAGAAGAAAGGCTTGTATGGGGCCCCGAGTGGGCCGGGCAAGATCGAGCCGGTAAAAGAGGCCGCCGTCGAGGTCGGTCATGTTGACGCGTGAGGGAACCTGAAGCTTCAGCATCATGTCAAACTCATCGGGGCTGTGGATCTGAGATTCAACGCAACACAGAGACAGTGGTGGTGCTTGTTTGTCTTCCATACACAAGAAATGTCTGTTTACTTTCTCTCTACTGCCCAAACCATCATGCAACACTGATTTAATCTAATAATAAGCATAAGCATTAATGTGTATCACTTTCAGTGGGGCTAATTTTAATGACTTATATAAATAACACATTTTCTCTACTGGAAGGGCACCCTTTTTCACAACCTTTTTGGTCTGAGGTAGCCCCACAGTCCTGTCAGATGAACTCAAGTACCCCTTCATCGATTCCCAATCTGTGTCCCAAATGGATAACACTATTCATTATATAAAAGTGGACAATTGTTAATTTTTTCATACAATTGAACTATCAATAATTAGGTTGGTTTGGTCGACAAGCACACAACTAATACTCAGAGTGAAGCTGAATGTTACAACTATTTATCCATTACTTTTAGTTAATCATTTGAACTGTTTAGTCATTTCTTTTAGCTATTTATTTCTAGCATTACTTTAAGCTACCTGCTTCTGTACTCACTTGCTACCTAGTTTTTACACACTTGAACATTACATAAGGACGTAGTGTTCAGGTGTTACAGTTGACTTAATGTTAATATGTAGATATATTTGTTTAATCAAATCAGTTTCAATTTTTTTCAAATTAGTTGAGCTACTCTGCAATCATTCCACGTAACCCCTGGCAACTGCAGAAGTACCCCTGGTTGGGAATCACAGCCCTAGAGGGCACTGCATCATGTTTTATCCACCATAACGTCATCCAAGGGGGCACTTTTGCTGCAGTCGCCTTGGGTCCCCCCTGAGTCCACCAGTGTTTGCAGTAGTCTCTGTGGCTGTGTTGTTGCCATCAGAAATTGGGAGTTTTAATCACAACCTCACCTTAACTTTCTCAAAGTAGCTGCCGGTGTTGAGGAAGTCAGCTGACTGGAAGAAAGGCTGATCTCTGCTGCTCCGCAGGAATTTCAGCAGGTTGTCTTGGAAATCGTTGACCACCTCTGCAGCCCATCGGCGGTCGGTCATCCGGATCTTGAGGTCTTTAGCGTTGAGTTTGATCCAGCTGGTCAGCTCCGGGGAGACGGAGAGCGACTCCTCAAACACTTTGGATCCCTCCTCTGCCAAGAGACAAGGACTGTAGCTAAGTACATTTACTCAACTTCATTTCATTTCATTTATTTTTTATTTCGAACAAAACTAAAAATACATATACACATACAGCATGTACCTATATACATACACACATACATACATACATATGCATATACATACAAATACACATACATACACATATATATACATATATATCTATACAATAAAAAGTGAGTAGTAACACACCAAAGGAAAAAGAACAATATCCATACAGTGTTTACAAGTAATATTAAAAAATACTATTACCATTAGATTAGTAGTAGATTTTTGTAGCACAGCACCGCTACAAACATATGATGATGATCTTATAGACCATGATGCATTGCTGTAGATTAAACTACCCACCAGTATATAAAGGAGTTAAAATGAGCACAACCTTAAACATCTACAGCAGGAAAATGCAACACACACATAATGCAGCAGTAATATTAATCCAGAAACATCAGATATAAAAGTAAAACCCTGACAGGGAACATTTTACTGCACAATAAATACTTGTAGTGGAGTATTTTCACAGTGTGGTATTGATACTTTTACTTAAGTAAAGGATGTAAATAGTTCTACATCACTCACATCAAGCAACCATGCCAACAGAAAAACGTATTTTGAGATGAGGATGTCAAAGTTTTACACACTGAAATGAATTTAAAGTGCAGCATCACCTGCAGCTTGTTGTTGCTGATCTTTTTGTCTCTGTCTTGCTGGTGTGAGTCGTGCAGGACTCAGCTTCCCTCTGGTGTCGTCTTTACGCTGCTTTGCTTCAGTCAGACCGCCCTTCACATCTCTGTCCTCTCTGTCCATAACTCACACGTCTCAGCCTTGAATATTTATCTACACGAAACAGAGAAACACCATTTTATTGAACATTAGAGACTAGTAAAAAAGTTTGGATTGAAAGTTTTTAGTGTGTATGTCTGATGAAAGGACACAAGAGAACGATTTGTCCTAATGGGCATCAGGTCACTGTGATTTAACTAAGTCACACAGCGTGTACGTTATTATGGCATTAAAAATATAAGTAGGCTTAACTCAAACACAAGTTAAGGTACTGTTTCCACCCAAAAACTTTAAGTATTATAAACATTACAGTCAATCTTTACATTTGATGTAGGTTTGCCTGATGTTTACTGATAATGTGCACTCCAAAATAGTAAGTTAGTAAAACTAAACAAACTAAATATTGGGAGTGTTATGTAATAATGTATGTATTTATGTCCATCTGCAACACATTGCACAAACAATATTACTGTAATGTTTCTTTTGATGTTTTCCAGCTGCTAACTTAAGGTGTTTCACAGTGCCTTGCAAAATTATTCACCCCCCTTGGCTTTTTACCTATTTTGTCACATTACAGCCTTTAGTTCAATGTTTTTTTAATCTAAACTGTATGTGATGGATCAGAACCCAATAGTCTAAGTTGGTGAAGTGAAATGAGAAAAATATATACATAAAACTATTTTTTATAAATAAAAAACTGAAAATTGGCATGTGTATGTATTCACCCCCTTTGTTATGAAGCCCATAAAAAGCTCTGGTGCAACCAATTACCTTCAGAAGTCACATAATTAGTGAAATGATGTCCACCTGTGTGCAATCTAAGTGTCACATGATCTGTCATTACATATACACACCTTTTTTGAAAGGCCCCAGAGGCTGCAACACCTAAGCAAGAGGCACCACTAACCAAACACTGCCATTTAGACCAAGGAACTCTCCAGACAAGTAGGGGACAATGTTGTCGAGAAGTACAAGTCAAGGTTAGGTTATAAAAAAAATCCAAATCTTTGATGATCCCCAGGAGCACCATCAAATCTATCATAACCAAATCTGAAGAACATGGCGCAACAGCAAACCTGCCAAGAGACGGCCGCCCACCAAAACTCACGGACCGGGCAAGGAGGGCATTAATCAGAGAGGCAGCACCGAGACCTAAGGTAACCCTGGAGGAGCTGCAGAGTTCCACAGCAGAGACTGGAGTATCTGTACATAGGACGACAATAAGCCGTACGCTCCATAGAGTTGGGCTTTATGGCAGAGTGGCCAGAAGAAAGCCATTACTAGCAAAAAACAAATTGGCACGTTTTGAGTTTGCGAAAAGGCATGTGGGAGACTCCCAAAATGTATGGAGGTAGGTGCTCTGGTCTGATGAGACTAAAATTGAACTTTTCGGCCATCAAAGAAAACGCTATGTCTGCCGCAAACCCAACACATCACATCACCCAAAGAACACCATCCCCACAGTAAAACATGGCGGTGGCAGCATCATGCTGTGGGGATGTTTTTCAGCAGCCGGGACTGGGAAACTGGTCAGAGTTGAGGGAAAGATGGATGGTGCCAAACACAGGGATATTCTTGACGAAAACCTGTACCACTCTGTGCGTGATTTGAGGCTAGGACGAAGGTTCACCTTCCAGCAGGACAATGACCCCAAACACACTGCTAAAGCAACACTTGAGTGGTTTAAGGGGAAACATGTAAATGTGTTGGAATGGCCTAGTCAAAGCCCAGACCTCAAGCCAATAGAAAATCTCTGGTCAGACTTAAAGATTGCTGTTCACAAGCGCAAACCATCCAACTTGAAGGAGCAGTTTTGCAAGGAGGAATGGGAAAAAATCCCAGTGGTAAGATGTGGCAAGCTCATAGAGACGTAGAGCTAATTGCCGCAAAAGGTGGCTCTACAAAGTATTGACTTTAGGGGGGTGAATAGTTATGCACATTGACTTTTTCTGTTATTTTGTCCTATTTGTTGTTTGCTTCACAAAAAAAAAAAAAAAAAAAAAAAAAAAAATCTTCAAAGTTGTGGGCATGTTCTGTAAATTAAATGATGCAAATCCTCAAAAAAATCCATGTTAATTAAATGCCAAGGGGGGTGAATAATTTGGGGGTGGCAGTAGCTCAGGGAGTTGGGTTGGGAGCCGGAGGGTCGCCGGTTCAAGTCCCAGTACGGACCAAAGTACAGAGTGTGGATTGGTAGCTGGATGGAGATGCCAGTTCACCTCCTGGGCACTGTCAGGTGCCCTTGAGCAAGGCACCGTACCCCCCCAACCGCTCAGGGCGCTGGCAGCACTGGCAGCCCACTCACTCTGACATCTCTCCATTTGTGCATGAATAGGTCCTGAGCATGTGTGTATTTCAGGCCTGTGTGTAGTGATTTCTAACAGAGTGTAAATTGTAATTTCCCCACTGGGGATCAATAAACAGTATAAATTATACTTTTGCAAGGCAGTGTACATCTATGACCCAGGGCCCACTGCTGTCTTATATAATCCATACACAAAACAACCTGTAACAGTTTTCTTGGCGTGAATGTATATGGATCTTTGTGTGTTACTGTTATGTTAACTGTAGTTTGTTTGTACATGTTTACATGTGGTGTGTATATAGGCTATGTGCTGTCACCAGTGTTCCTTTAAAATGCCCAAGACAAAGTTCTCCTAAGGGAGACAATAAAGTCTTATCTTACTGCAAGTCACAGCAAACAGCAGAGACCAGCACAAACCAGGAATGATCTCATGCTTCCGGTTTTATGGTGATTTATTGTATTAGTCTTATGTCTTGTATTGTTTGTATTTTCTTGTTGAGGTCTGAGTTTTGTGTTTTAATGTATATATTGTTGAGTTTGTTTTGTCTTTTATGTCTTTGTTGTTAAGTTTTATGTATTTTAAAGGCCCATCAAGGGAAGGGCATGGTAAATTAGCCTAGGGTATAAATGGTGTGTGGCATAGTTTTATGCTACATACTTGTCCCTATACAAATAAATATGAAAAAAAGAAACCAGTGGAAGGCACTGCACACTGTAGAAACAAATGAAACTGTTAGAAACCAGTACATTCTACAATGGAAACCATTACAATCTATTAGAGACCAATTACAGAAAACATGGATAGATAAATAGACAGATATATCAAAATATATATTAGTTAGTACAACAGATAGATAACTCACCTGTGTTTTAGAAGCTTCTGTTGCAAACAGAGATGGTGACTATTGTGTGTCTTTCCTTCTCTCCAGCTCTATCCACTCTCTTTCCTTTCACTTTCAATTTCCATGAAATGGAAATCTGAGGATAATGCCTCTTCCTCCCTAATGGATACCTGTCTGTCTAGAATCATTTTACAAACACTTAAAGGTTAAAATGGTGCCAGTTCCACTCCTAAATAATCAGTGTCACACTATAACAGTGCACACCTTTCTTCAGGTTACGTGGCCGTTCATATTGTACCAACTAAATAATAGGTTGCCATTTAACTTCTTATAGTGATGTAACAAGTTCCACAATAGGCGTGCAAATCACAAAAAAACTGCATTTACAGTGAGGAAAATAAGTATTTGAACACCCTGCTATTTTGCAAGTTCTCCCACTTAGAAATCATGGAGGGGTCTGAAATTGTCATCGTAGGTGCATGTCCACTGTGAGAGACATAATCTAAAAAAAAAAATCCAGAAATCACAATGTATGATTTTTAAACTATTTATTTGTATGATACAGCTGCAAATAAGTATTTGAACACCTGAGAAAATCAATGTTAATATTTGGTACAGTAGCCTTTGTTTGCAATTACAGAGGTCAAACATTTCCTGTAGTTTTTCACCAGGTTTGCACACACTGCAGGAGGGATTTTGGCCCACTCCTCCACACAGATCTTCTCTAGATCAGTCAGGTTTCTGGGCTGTCGCTGAGAAACACGGAGTTTGAGCTCCCTCCAAAGATTCTCTATTGGGTTTAGGTCTGGAGACTGGCTAGGCCACGCCAGAACCTTGATATGCTTCTTACAGAGCCACTCCTTGGTATCCTGGCTGTGTGCTTCGGGTCATTGTCATGTTGGAAGACCCAGCCTCGACCCATCTTCAATGCTCTAACTGAGGGAAGGAGGTTGTTCCCCAAAATCTCGCAATACATGGCCCGGTCATCCTCTCCTTAATACAGTGCAGTCGCCCTGTCCCATGTGCAGAAAAACACCCCCAAAGCATGATGCTACCACCCCCATGCTTCACAGTAGGGATGGTGTTCTTGGGATGGTACTCATCATTCTTCTTCCTCCAAACACGGTTAGTGGAATTATGACCAAAAAGTTCTATATTGGTCTCATCTGACCACATGACTTTCTCCCATGACTCCTCTGGATCATCCAAATGGTCATTGGCAAACTTAAGACGGGCCTTGACATGTGCTGGTTTAAGCAGGGGAACCTTCCGTGCCATGCATGATTTCAAACCATGACGTCTTAGTGTATTACCAACAGTAACCTTGGAAACGGTGGTCCCAGCTCTTTTCAGGTCATTGACCAGCTCCTCCCGTGTAGTTCTGGGCTGATTTCTCACCTTTCTTAGGATCATTGAGACCCCACGAGGTGAGATCTTGCATGGAGCCCCAGTCCGACGGAGATTGACAGTCATGTTTAGCTTCTTCCATTTTCTAATGATTGCTCCAACAGTGGACCTTTTTCCACCTTTTTTTCCTTTTTTTACCATTTCCCCGTAGCCCTTTCCAGCCTTGTGGAGGTGTACAATTTTGTCTCTAGTGTCTTTGGACAGCTCTTTGGTCTTGGCCATGTTAGTAGTTGGATTCTTACTGATTGTATGGGGTGGACAGGTGTCTTTATGCAGCTAACGACCTCAAACAGGTGCATCTAATTTAGGATAATAAATGGAGTGGAGGTGGACATTTTAAAGGCAGACTAGGGTCAGAATTCTAGCTGATAGACAGGTGTTCAAATACTTATTTGCAGCTGTATCATACAAATAAATAGTTAAAAAATCATTTATTGTGATTTCTGGATTTTTTTTTAGATTATGTCTCTCACAGTGGACATGCACCTACGATGACAATTTCAGACCCCTGCATGATTTCTAAGTGGGAGAACTTGCAAAATAGCAGGGTGTTCAAATACTTATTTTCCTCACTATATGAAGACTTGAAACCAGTCTTGCCCAGTTGAGAGTTGTTATGAGGCACTTATAAAGCTGATCATTCCTGTGGTCTCATGGTTAGCTCTGAACAGATGCCCAAAATCTTTGTATCCTGGAAACTCTTTCAAACCAAAATTCTCTACTTTTGGGCAGATTAAGCTGGAGGAACTTGAACAGATGAAGCAAGATAAATATTGGTTGAGAATACTATTGAATGCTTGTAAGAAATCCCAAACTAAGAAATGGCTGAAGGATACATATGTTGAGAAAGGGACAACAATTCTAATTTACATTTCATCCTTCGGACCAGACTTTGTGTAAATGTTAGCAAAATGAATACTTGTTTTCCTTCTCCTCATGTTATAAAGGTATTCATGTTCATAAGATGTTCATGTTGACTTGGTTTATGTAGTTTATAATGGCCATAAACTACATAAACCAAGTCAACACCTTAACACTTTTTAAAAGTCAACACAAAAGAAAATAACAAAAAAGGATAGATATTAAAAAGTTTTGAAACAAGAAAAGAAACATCTTCATTTGGCATGTTTAAGATTTTAATTGTTTTGCTTTCAAACCAATAGTTTTCTTAAAAAGCACAAGCCTTCCTTTTCGGCGGAAACTTTTCCGATGGCTTTTCATCATTTTCATCTTCATAAGCCAGAAGACGACGTGGGGATGAAGAGGGGATTGCTTCTGAGACATGACTTGTTGTTGGACATCCCGTATGAGAATTCATTTCTTCTTGTCGGCCTTCAGAGCAGCCTTGGTGACCTTTCCGGCGGTGGGGTCCTTCTTCACGACCTCCTTAATGACACCAACGGCCACGGTCTGCCTCATGTCCCGCACAGCAAAACGCCCTGAGGGGAAGAGACGGACAGTCCATGAGACGCTGAAAAGATGCCGCCGATATAATTCACAAGAAATGTTTGAAAGGGATATTTGTGCCCTTTTTATGTTCTGCCAGAACCTGAATGAAAAATCAGTCATGATAAACAGAGGTTAATAAGATTCTGGATGATGCTGGTCATTATTTTTTGGAAATCAACGGGAGGGACTATGCCCCAGTCCGTCCATTGGTTTGAGTGTCTGTTTATCACACAGTGTGTCTCAGAAGCTGCTGATAATATTCTAACAAAGACATGTAAGCAGGGTCCAAAATTAGCACCATTTACCAGCAAATGCTGGTAAAATATTCAAGTGGCTGGTAGATTTGCTAACTCACCAACCAAAAATAAGTATATCTTATAAGTAATACATTTAATACATTTTAACATTCACTAGTATTTGGCTGGTGGACAAAAAGTTAATTTTGAACCCTGTATTCAGGCCCCTAATACTGTCTGTCACTAAGCTGAGTGGTGAGTAAGAGAGCATGATAATGTACTCACTGAGTCAAAAAGGCTGCCTGGCTCCTGATGGCAAGATGGCTAAAGGTTGAGGGTGGAGCATGGCTGTCTTGCATTGTAAACAAGTGACAAGTCTGTAAATTAAGCTAAAGCTGCATTTTGTCCACAGTATGCGTTTGTATTATTGTGGAATGTGGATAAACCAGAGTACTATGTTTGCAAGTGCCTTAGCTTGGTAATACCAAACTAACATTACCTCACTAACAGCTAACAAGTCCTCTCTGGTAGACAAGGGTGCTAAAATAATCGTTTGACATGCTAAAAATCACTACCGGCACTTTGTGGAGTTACTTTCGCCGTCGATGGGGGAGGGACTTAAATGCGCTCTCTTAAATACGTTACTGAAATATTTTGTTCGGATGCTTTCATGGACTCTCTATGGGCTTCTCCCTCGACTGTATGCCTCCACGTCCCCCCGATTGCCAGCGAGCTTCTCCTGACTATACGATAATTTATCTACTGTGCGACAGAAAGTCATGTAGTTATGACACAATTGTTAGCCTATTTTTACAAAAATGGCTGCTACAGCCTTTTATACATTGTTGTGTTTCTTTAAAAATAAACAATGGACAAATAGAGTCTTTAAACACTTCAGATGTAAAGTTATTCGCTGTCAAAGTGACACCAAAATGAATGGCAGTCAATGGAATGCTAGCGGAAGGTGATGGCTTATTAGCCTCGAAATCTCCACCATTGGAGGTACGCTTTCCGGATGCTTGCGTACCCCCTTGTGGGCCGGTCAGTGAAAGACCAAGGATGTGAATGGCCAGTGTTCACATGAAAGACACACAAATGGGCCAATCATGTGATCTGTCTTCTCTCTATGGGCAGAAAAAAAAATAAAGTTGTGCGGCTCATGCAGATAGACCGGCCCACCGGGAAATCTCCCGGTACTCCCGATGGCCAATCCATGCCTGCTGATGGCCAAGATAATAATCACAATCATCAATTCATGAGCCTGAAAGTTCATTTTTGACCTTGAAAACAACACCTTGACAATAAAACCACAAAAGCAATTAGAGCTGGGCAATATATTGATATTATATCGATATCGTGATATGAGACTAGATATCGTCTTAGATTTTGGATATCGTAATATCATAATATGGCATAAGTGTTGTCTTTTCCTGGTTTTAAAGGCTGCATTACAGTAAAGTGATGTCATTTTCTGAACCTACCAGACTGTTGTAACTGTTCTGTTATTTGTCTTTACCCACTTAGTCATTATATCCACATTACTGATGATTATTTATCACAAATCTCATTGTGTAAATATGTTGTGAAAGCACCAATAGTCAACATTACAATATCGTTGCGGTATCGATATCGAGGTATTTGGTCAAAAATATTGTGATATTTCATTTTCTCCATATCGCCCAGCCCTAATAGCAATTCTCAACATAAAGTCAAACTCACTTCAGCAGATGCAGTTGACCCTTATGTGTAAATTTTTTTCATTAGGTCAAGCTATATGTTTTCCTCTTCAAAAGCTTAATGTGGAGGTAGAGTCGCCCCATAACCACAAGGTTGGCGGTTTAATCCCAGGCTCCTCCGGCCACATGTGAAAGTGTCCATGAGCAAGATACTGAACAAGCAAGCTGCTCTCCAGATGCTGTATAAATAGCTGTCCAAAGCGGCTAATACTAGGATGGGTTAAGAATGCAGAAATAAAGTGTCACTACATTGTACTTTGTGTATGTGACTATTAGGATAAAGTTTGTTTAAATTAAAAGCTGGAAATCAATGGAGGCCACTTAGCACACTGGCTAGCAGGATGCCCAGCAGAGAAGTCGCAGTCGGTGTTCGATTGCTCCACGCTGCCTCGGTGCCCCCTCTGATGTAGAGATGGAGTTGGACGCAGAGATGGTCTTGCTAGCTTGAGCTCATCTTCTCCACCTTTCCTCTATGTTTACTCTGATGTCCACATTTGAAAACTTGACCAGCCAGCTGGCTAGCCAGCCTAGGCTATGTTATCAGAGTCGGCAGGAGACTGGAAAGTTGATTTCCCTGATGAGGGACTCACAGCCACATACCATCACCGCCTAATGTCATCCACATAAGGCACAACTCATTTTGGTAAAAATAGACAAAAAGCATACATTTTGCGAGCTCACAGAGAGGCGACTGGAGAGGTCCGCACCTTCTAACAAGAAGTCATTAAAAAAAAAAAAACTCTCAGTTGAAGTTTTAAAGATAGTTGAGGTCTGTGTCAGTGGCTTGTAAGCAGTGGCAGCAGATGAAACGTCAGTGGCAATCCTTAAGCTTTCAGTCCTGGTTGATTCAGAATTTCTATTTGAGTGAAAACAATGTAATTGTGCTGAGAGAAATAGGATCTGGAGTCTTGTTGATAAAGAATTATGTGCATAGTTCCATTGTTTGTGTGTATACAATGGCGAAAATCTGTTATACAGGTTTTTTCTTCCAGGAATAGCACCACCATTCTATGGTCACCACAGACCCAGTTTGTAATACTGCAAATATATAAATATTGCAATACTTTCATCAGTGGGCCACGGGCTCAATCGCCATTGTGTTACCTATTTCAGCAAAAGATAATGAATTAACAGACATGTATTTAAATCTTTGAGATTACAGCTTTAAAGTGTTTATTTATTGTCTTTAGTCTTCAGTATTAGTTGATAAAAATCAGTTCAGGTGTCAGTTGATGTGCTGTCTCAACCCATTCTCTTAACAACAAAATGGGCTGTAACCTACAACTACCTGCAGGAGATGAAGAAGAAAAATAATTTTACTCACCCAGTGGAGGATAGTTGGCGAAGGTCTCAACACACATGGGCTTCTGTGGAACCAGCTTGATAATGGAAGCATCTCCAGACTTGATGAACTTGGGATTTTGCTCAAGTACCTTGCCGGAACGACGGTCGATCTTCTCCTTGAGCTCGGCGAACTTGCAGGCAATGTGAGCGGTGTGGCAGTCCAGCACAGGGGCGTAACCCGCGCTGATCTGGCCGGGGTGGTTCAGAACAATGACCTGAAATATTAATGTTTAAGTGCATTTAGAAATGGTAATGAGAGTTCTCCATCCAGCATTCACTTCATGCCTGAGATGAACACCATTGCAGTTCCTGCTAGTGGCCAGCAGAGGTCCACCTTAAAGAAACTTTAAAGTCAAGTTTTATTGTGCTTCCTGCTTCTCTATGTTCAGTACATGTTTATTTTCTAAATACAAATTGACAAGAAACTATCACATTTAAAAATCCAAGCCCATTTCTTCATGTTCACTTATTTTCATTTGCTCAGACCCACCTGGGCACTAAAGTTGTCAGCTGCCATTGGTGGGTCGTTTTTGCTGTCACCAGCCACGTTTCCACGGCGGATCTCCTTGACTGACACGTTCTTGATGTTGAAGCCGACGTTGTCACCAGGAGCAGCCTCGGCCAGGGACTCGTGGTGCATCTCCACAGACTTCACCTCAGTGGTCAGGTTGGGGGGAGAAAAGGTGACGATCATACCGGGCTTCAGGACACCGGTCTCAACACGGCCGACGGGGACGGTTCCGATACCTGAGAGAGCAGGAGGAAACATGTTGCTAGTATGCTTTTCAGTTAACTTTAAGTTGAAGAGTCCTTGGTTTGGAGAAGATTTGATGGACACAAGAGTGTGAACTGTAATTGTAGGCTTATCGTACAGGCTGTGAAATGCTTGAGGGCGCTTTCACACCTGTAGTTTGATAGATTGGTGTAATTTGGGGGTTGCATTTTTCATTTGGTTTGGTTAGTGTTCACACTGCACTTTGTACCAAACACTGTAAACAAATGTCACATGGTCAAAACGGTTGCTGACAAATATTCGAGAACTGGCAACACAGACGACGAACGAGGTATGGTCATTATAGGTTATAAATTTGAAAGTCAATCTTTAAATCATATGAGTCTGTAAATTAAATTACACCCCCGTTTTCAAGCAGACCAGAGTTCAGTTGTTTGGTCTGCACCAGAGTTCGAATGAGCTTCAACACCACCCCAAATGAACCGGACTATCCGACGAAACGCTCCAGGGTTCGATTAAAACGGACCAGACTGCTCAGATGTTAAATCACCCTTAGATTACAGCCCATACAAAGACAGAAGTAGAAGGATTAAGAACTGGACAAGAGACAAATGTTACCACAAGGTGAGGCTTTTTAACTGCGACTGAGTCAACAGTCTCATGTACCAATCACAATTATCCACTTTCACCATGTTTTTGCCAGAAAAAGCTGCTGTAACTTGCAATGCCTTTTGTGCCATTTGGTTTGATTTTGATAATTCTGTGTCTGTGTTCTGGATTGTAGCAGCGTAGTAATATGGATGTCAGCAGTGTGTTAAAACTCAATACGTGCAACAAATGTCATGTTAAGTAATATGAGGTGCTGAGCTATAATGTGATGTGACGTAAGGCACACATGAGACACTACTTACCGCCAATCTTGTAGACATCCTGCAGGGGCAGGCGAAGGGGCTTGTCGGTGGGGCGGGCTGGAGGCATGATGGAGTCCAGAGCCTCAAGCAGTGTGTTTCCACTGGCATTACCGTCCTTGCGCTCAACCTTCCATCCCTTGAACCAGCTCATCTACCGAGAGATTCAAAGAAAGAAATCAGTCCATGTTCTCAATCATCAGGGTGACACAAGTTAAAAATGTCCTCACCTTGTCACTGGCCTCCAGCATGTTGTCTCCATGCCACCCAGAGATGGGGACAAAGGCAACAGTGGCGGGGTTGTAGCCAATCTTCTTGATGTAGGTGCTCACTTCCTTGGTGATTTCTTCGAAACGGGCCTGGCTGTAAGGGGGCTCGGTGGAGTCCATCTTGTTGACTCCGACAATGAGCTGCTTCACACCCAGAGTGTAGGCCAGCAGGGCGTGCTCGCGGGTCTGGCCGTTCTTGGAGATACCGGCCTCAAACTCACCAACACCTGCAGCAACGATCAGCACACCGCAGTCGGCCTGAACAGGGAGAAGTTTTCTATTTTTCTACAATTAAAGCCAAAACTGATGCCAAAATGAAGGTTATCTATGATCTGTGTGTGGTTTTCTAAACATATGCATGGCTCCAACATATCATTACCTCCACTTTCAAAATGTAATGTGCAAAGGAGACAATGGAAATTAATAGAATAATAGGGATAGATCTTAGAGTTGATTTGACATGCCCTAGCCAGCTGAGCGTCTGGGATGTTAACTTCAACTTCACTTTAAAAAAATAAATAATAAAGTGATTTTCTGGGACTACTACCATTCCTAATACTTGTTGCTTGTAATGTTGGCAATATGGAAAGTTAAGCATATACAGTCATTGCGTCCTCTGTACCCTAACCCTGATAAGACCTTGAGCTGTAAACTTACTTAAAACTTGTGGTATAATATACAAAACTAAAGTTTAAGAAAGTGAGAAGTCAATAAAGAGCAGGTTAAAAGGTGTCTTTACCTGAGAGGTACCAGTGATCATGTTCTTGATGAAGTCCCTGTGTCCAGGGGCATCAATGATGGTCACGTAGTACTTGGTGGTCTCAAACTTCCACAGAGCGATGTCGATGGTGATACCACGCTCACGCTCAGCCTTCAGTTTGTCCAGCACCCAGGCGTACTTGAAGGAACCCTTGCCCATCTATTGTGGTTAAAACAACACAAATAGAGCAGGGAAACAGGGAGAGTAACAGACAGAAGTTTAACCATAGCCATTATTAAAAATAAAAACATTTACGTCATGCAAAACATATATTTTTTTTAAATATAATAATTAATTTACTTTACTATAGTGTGCCTAAGCATTTTGTCCAGGGTTTGATGTAGCGAGTTATTTGTGTCTTCTAAAGGGATTTATTTTAGCATTTACTATGAACCTTTTTCACAGCAGACATTTTGACCTGTCATAGTAGGAAAAGCACAGCTGAAATTGATAACCTTAACGATGGCTCAATTCCATCAAGTGTCCCAGGAAGCTATTTCAGTGAGTCAGCATGCACAATACCAGGGCCTCTCCTAAGTGGGATGCAGCCATCATTAATGGTTTAGAATACACCTGTGCTTTTCCTACTATGACATGTCAACATGTCTGCTGTGAAAAAGGTCTATAATATTCAACTATCTAACAAGTTAACCTCTTTATTGTCTTTTATGTAGATGACTAAAATAACTTCCTTGTTAGTCTTCAATCATTACTAATTATTAAAGTTAGTACCCATTAGGTAATGTTGGTTATATTTGAAAAATATATATAATGTATATACATATATAAAATGATTTATGTATTTGAGGCTGATTTGCCCCCTTTTTTTGCTATATTAGTAACATGTTTTAATATGTTAAAAACTTTAACTGCAATTTATCAAAACAGGAGACATATTCATATCATATTCTGTATGATCACCTGGTTAAAGATAGTACACATATTTCAACAGTGGATGGCAGTTGTAACCATAAAACTAAACATCCATTTTACTTCTATGTAACTCGGATCTGCTAGAATGATCGACGTAGTTAGATTTAGGCAAGAGGAGTGGGCATTGGTTAGGATTAGGGTAAGAATACCATGGTAAGCCAATCAGAGGCAGAATAAGGCGGGCCAGGAGGCACGTCCTTTGACGTCGACACATCTAGCGGATCCGATCAAGCATCTACCCAAAATTAAGGAGCAGTTTACATCCGCCAAGCCAGTTTCCCACACCTGTAACGTTAGTGCGTCATAGTTTGTGGCCTCGTTGTGTTTTATATGGTGTGAATATTTGTTAATAACTCAAATATAACGTTAGGCCTCTGATGTCTTAAAAAACCAACCTCTTGGGCTTCCTTCTCGAACTTCTCGATGGTCCTCTTGTCAATTCCTCCGCACTTGTAGATCAGATGGCCGGTGGTGGTGGACTTGCCGGAGTCGACATGGCCAATGACCACGATGTTGAGGTGGAACTTTTGCTTTCCCATTTCGATGTACTGGTTATAAACGACACTGGGAGCCGTTATTTTGACTTAATAAAATTAAATATTTCAGGCTTAAATTCGTCTAGAAAATGAAGGTGAGCTCAGTGCGACCACCAGTCATGGACTCCAACCGTAGATATAAATACGTTTAACGGTATAACGTATATCTATGGACTCCAACGGTTATTTAAAAAATTGTTAGCTAACGTTAGCTAGCGGGCCATTAAGCACCTGCTAATCA
This sequence comes from Sander lucioperca, assembly GCF_008315115.2. Taxonomy (NCBI): domain Eukaryota; kingdom Metazoa; phylum Chordata; class Actinopteri; order Perciformes; family Percidae; genus Sander; species Sander lucioperca. The sequence goes on along the minus strand of NC_050186.1, from coordinate 20,670,877 downwards.
AATCTAGCTAACCGAGCAAATGAGACAGTCTCATCAAGTAACTGTATACCTTACCTTACATAATAGTAGCAATACTACCCAATATAAATTATACCAAACAAGAACTCCTAGTAACTCCTGTAGTCAAAATTGCATTACTATAAGTATATCATTTGCACACGAAAAAACAGTATCAGTAGCCTATAGTTTTGTATAAAATCTTAATATGAAGACCAATTGTAACTATAGTTCACCCTAGAATGCAAACTATAAGAGACCATAACATACTATTATTAGAAAATAAAGCAGTCAGTGATATTTCACCTTCTGGAAATGTAATCCAAACCATTAGATTAGCATCCAAAGCCCCCCTCTCGATTTATTTAATGTAGGCTATCTAATAGCTTTTGGTGGTATTTAAGGAGTTTTGATTTCTTGTAGAAACTATACCACAACAACAGTAGTAGTACAGTACTACAGTATTTTATCTCACCTGTTGACAAGCTAAATGAAGGTTGTTGATGCCTGTCGTCTCCTGCTTGATCTATCTGCACCTTCACTTACTGCTGTTTCCGCAAAAGAGGAAACACTATTCGACGGGTGACCAGACTTCAGCACAACAGAAAAGTTATCTGAGGACAACGCCTTCCTCTAACCTCCTCCTCCTCCTCCTGGACACATCTCATGAATAATTCTACAATTGCTCAACTGTTCTTGGCCAGCATGTTTTGCCAGTCTGATCTTGTTCATTATAATATATAAAACACACCTTCAAAACATGCCTACCCCATTTTTTGTACATGAGTGTCTCTAATCTATAGAAGGAATGAGAACTAATAAAAAACACAGTGTTTTGACCTTGTTGACCAATTGCTGCTCTGCTTTGCTATTTATGTTTGAAGCTTCTGGAGAAGTGCTGCTGCAGTTTGCAATTAAAAACACAATTTCTTTTTTTTCTGTTGGCAATGTTTAAGATTTTTATTGTTTTGGTTTCAACTTAATTATGACCATAGCTTTCCCTAAAAGGCACAAGCCTTCCTTTCCTGCGGAAACTTTTCCGATGGGTTTTAATGAGCATAAGCCAGTCCTTAAGTAGAGAGCTCTGCCTCAGAGCAGACGGCGCTGGGTGGCAGGGAAGAAGAAGGGATGGTGCGGACCGCTGCTGCTGAGACGTGACTCTTTGTTGGACGTCCTGCATGTGAATTCATTTCTTCTTTTCGGCCTTCTGTGCAGACTTGGTGACCTTTCCACCAGAGGCGAGCTTCTTGTCAACCGACTTGATGACACCGACGGCCACGGTCTGCCTCATGTCACGCACAGCAAAGCGACCTTAGAGGTGGAGATGGACAAGTAAGACAGAATAGAGGCTGAAACCATGCCTTTGATATGAGTAATGAGATGGTGAATATACAGTGCGCATTATACTAAAGAGCAATACTTTTAACTAAGTAATTGAGCACAAACATTACCAGTAGAAATGTTCATGATTCACAAGGCCATACATTAATGATAGCAATCATATACATCTATACAGAAACAAGGCTTCCCACTTAGTCAATTACTTTTCAACCTTTTTATTGAAACACTGGCCCAAGCTAACAAAGACTTCCAAAGACTACTTTGGAAGGAATATCCATATTCTTAAAGATTACTGCCTGTCAGGTCAGCTGAGGCCTCTTGTGTCTTGGTGTGACCCAGCCTATGAGGCTATGTGGAAAGACATTGAGTTATCTTCAATGGACATACAGTACCTATACAGTCAGTATTGGACTGGCCCAGCAGAGTTAATGAAGCACTACAGCTTCAAAATCAATGGGTTGTTTTTCATTGAAAACTACTGAGCTGGCCGGCATATGATTTGCACTTCCTACCAGCATCACAAGCCCATAAGTACAGTTCAGACAATGGACCGAGCAGGACATCACCATCTTTCCGAATAATACCAAATGGAGTCCTAAATAATTTTGAGAATTGATGCCAGTCTGGGCAAAGACGATTTTACTGGTACCTACTATACAGATCCGCCATTTCTTTTTTAAGCACATAAGGATCCCTGATTCGGCTGAGCCCTCAAAATAACATCTAATAAAAAAACACCAAAGGCCTCATAGGTAAAGAATACAAGTGCTTCACCTCAATGAATACAATTCATTAAAAGCTTATAGAATACTAAATTAATGTTTTTGTCCTATGTGAAAGTGTTATAACAATAAGTGACATAAGATATTTTAACAGCACAACCCAAGTAAATTATGTATATAAGACACCAGAAATGTATTTGAATGATGGAGAACATATTTAAAGCTCTATTAGTGGATTTTTTTTTACCGCTTGAGAACAACCTCATAACACATCTAACATTAGCAGTTAGCACCATATAAAGTTGCTATGGTGAACATATTGCAGTGGCTTTATTACTGAAAACAGCTACCTGCAGTTGATTTGGGGGCCAGAAAACAACAATTAGCTGAAAGTTGCTAAAACGCACAGTAAGAGCAGATTCGGGGAATACATTATCTGTAGTCATTTAATGCATTATTAATATAAAAACATCTAGGCTGTCAAAGTTAACGTGTTATTGCATTAATGGCACTCATTTTTTAACGCAATAACAAAGGTTGTATGGACTGGAGTCTCTGAACGCGTCCAACGCAGGTTGAATGCGGGTCTGTGTTATAAACGTCTGTTGTATGAAATATCTGTAGCCTGTCGTCACCGGGCTGCATTTTAATAAACTATGATAATTTGGTCGCAGGTAACATCTCTCGTCCAGACACAGTCTCACTCCCACTTCCTCTCCCTGCAGCTCTCATACTCATAGACCTGAATATCCAGTAACTACTATTTTCAATTGTGTGCTCACTCAACGAAGCAACTTTGAGTGGTTTGGAAGTGCTGTGGGTGGAACATGGAGTGAGACAGAGTGGTGACTACAGATGCATACACTGTGGAGGGAATTATTTTCACTAGACATTATGACCAGAGAGATTTAAATACGACGGACTTTAACAGATTTTACCGGTTAAAAAATTTACTTAATTAACGTATAATGGAAACACTGCTATGAGGGTTTCTGGACAATAGTTGTCATTATTTAATGGCGTTAATTGATTTCCAATAATATATATATATATATATATATATACATTTGGATAAAGCAAGCATATTTGTCCACTCCCATGTTGATATTAGTATTACAGTAAATACATATATCCCTTAGAAATATCCCTTTAAGGTACATTTTGAACAGATAAAAAAATGTGTCATTAATTGGCGATTAACAATGGACGATCATGCGATTAATCGCAATTAAATATTTCAATCGATTGACAACCCTAAAAAATTGTGATTAATGCAGCTTTTAAATATACCTTTTTTCACAGCAGACGTTTTGACTTGTCATAGTAGGCGTAACTGGTATACCAGGGCCTTAAAATCTGCACCCCAAAATAGAGTGCAACCATCGTTAACATTATCAGTTACACCTCTGCCTGTCCTGCTATGACATGTCAAAATGTCATAGCACACCGTGTAAAGGGTCTATAACTAACTATCAGGCCAACAAGAAAAAAGTGTTTCGCTCACCCAGTGGAGGATACTGGGAGAAGCTCTCAACACACATGGGTTTTCCGGGCACCATGGTGATGATGGCGGCGTCTCCAGACTTGAGAGCCTTAGGGTTGTCCTCAAGCTTCTTGCCAGAACGGCGGTCGATCTTCTCCTTGAGCTCACTGAACTTACAGGCAATGTGAGCGGTGTGGCAGTCCAGCACGGGGGCGTAACCCTGGGAGATCTGACCGGGGTGGTTCAGGATGATGACCTGCAGAGAGAGGAGGGCGGTCAAAAGAGCAACATCTAAGGATTTGGACTGGTTGGTGCTGGATACCACGGAGTTATTCTCCCAGAAGAGTGGATGCAGGTAGACTGACTGCTGTGTGGACTAACAGGGACACTAAATAGTGTTGTTCAATGTTCATTCTGCTGTGTGATAGCAGCCTAAATTGAAGGGGAAATATACTTTTCCAGACAGAAATAGTTAAGTACACTTAGAAATAGTAATAGATTGTAGAGATTTAGGGACTTTTGTTGCATGCCAAGTAAAGCACCTCCATATTTTTGGCAGACTCGCAAGTGACAAATTGAAAAAAAAAAAGCTATCCTGAGTTTTTGTTGTGTACGGGTCAAACTCCAAAAACACTGAATCCGGCATTTCCCATAATGCAGCTCAATAGTGTCTTTCATTGGACCCATCAGAGCAACAGAAGTCATTATACAACTGCGTTTACAGACTGAGTCGTAGTCATTGTGACACGTCAACTGAATATGATGTGTAAATGTCCCTTTAATTTATAGGAAAGTAGTATTTTGACCAAATCCTAACTCAGGCTTCACATACTAGCTTGAGAAACTTTAATTATGACTGAAAACTAGTAGATTTCCATTATTGAGAGAAAAGCAGTTTTGTTTGCTAATTGTTTATTGGTTGGAGTTTGTAATAACAACTGATTGATTTCCCACTGTGTGAATGTAATGAGAATTGGGTTAGCTGAGGCAAATAAATAAATAAAAAGCTCCAATAAAACCAATAGGTCTGGTGTGTTCTGTTTTGGTTTCTGTATCTACTTTATACAAACATTCCTGAGACTCACCTGCGCGGTGAAGTTGTCAGCTGCCATGGGTGGGTCGTTCTTGCTGTCGCCAGCCACGTTTCCACGGCGGATTTCCTTAACGGACACGTTCTTGATGTTGAAGCCGACGTTGTCACCAGGAAGAGCTTCAGTCAGAGACTCGTGGTGCATCTCCACAGACTTCACCTCAGTGGTCAGGTTGGGGGGAGCGAAGGTGACGACCATACCGGGCTTCAGGACACCGGTCTCAACGCGGCCGACGGGGACAGTTCCAATGCCTGAGAGAGCAGGAGGCAATATGTTGCTAGAACGCTTTTCAGTTAACTTCAAAATAAATAAAAATTAAATTAGCAGAGGTTTTGATGGCCACTTTACTGTGAGAGCTGTGTAAGACATTAATGAAGGGCTTGTAGCAGCTGTAAAGTAAATTCTCACTCACACATCTTGTCAGTGTTTCTCTGCAGCCATCCATTTGATTATTTGTGATTTCACAGAGTTTGAAACGTACAGTGGTGAAATTTAACTAAGTACATTTACTCATGTACTGTACTTAAGTACACATTTGAGGTACTTGTACTTTAAGTTTTTAATGCCACTTTCTTCTTCTACTCCACTACATTTCAGAGAGAAATAATGTACTTTTTACTCCACTACATTAATCTGACAGCTTTGTTACTAGTTACTTTACAAATTAAGATTGTTTTTGCACACAAGACACATGTAGATTATAAAATACAATGTTTTATTGTAAATTTAACTACCCGACAATATATAGGCCTGCGAGTACAGCTGAAATGATAAGCCAATTAAACAGAAGTGTTTGGATTGTTTGCGGTTGTTGATGGTTTTTAGTTTCTAAAATGTGAGGATTTTTCTGCATTGAGTACTTTTAATTTTAACACTTTAAGTACATTTTCCTGATGATACTTACATACTTTTACTTAAGTAACATTTTCAACGCAGGACAAAGTATTTACATAACTGTGTGGCATTAGTACTTTAACTTACAGGTATAGTAAATTATGTTAATACAATACACTTTCTGTCAAATTCAGCAAACGGTCACGATCACCTAGCTCTCTGTTTTCTGTGTGCGCTGAAAAAAAATCCTGTGTTAATACACAGCCCTGGCTGTGTAAATAGAAAACAAACAGAAAGGAGAGCATGAGCCACAAAACACTATTCCAGCCAATCGGCAACAGGCAGTGATGGTTGATGGTAAGGGGGGGGGGGGGGGTGGCAGCAACATGTGAATGTGCCGGCTGGCCAGTAGTTATCTGTCCATGAATCTGGGGGGCGGAACTTCTAAAGAATGGGTTATTTTTGTTTGGCAGTTGAGTTCAAATATCAACAATCTTTGGGCAGCATCGCTTACTGCACCTTTAAGTAAAGGATCTGAATACGTCTTCCACCCCTGGAAATATTACAGGCTGTCTGGCCTGGTCCTGCTACAAATAAAAGAGTAACATGGTAGTATGAATATATGTTAGGTCTGGGAATTGGCATAGTTTGTGTATACCTGTATATCCAGTTTCACCTCTGTGATAAGCCTGTCTAAACTAGTTTAAAAGGGGTCTGGATCCACTCCCAGAATTTGTCCTTCCGCAAATATTAGAGGCTGTGTATACACGGTGTGACGAATTAATCAGGACTCTCTGATTTCACCACAAGCTGCAGTTGATACTGTTGTTGGTGCAACTTTCAGGATGTCAGGTGAGAAACTCGACTCTGTGCCTGTTTCATTGGTTTTGATCTTTTGTGATCTCTATTGTTAGTTAGCATGGACTTGTAAGTACAAGTGTTGGTTGCCCATCGTGGGTTTTGTTTTAATAGGTCAATTAACCCTTTTTCAGATTTGGAATAATTGACATTTCAGGCTTCATGTATCCGTGTTAAAGTAATAGGTTTTTGTCATTTGGAGAGTTTTCTGTACATATATCCACCAATCCCGTAAGGCTTCATTCAGACAGAACAAGATAAGAGTTATGGGGCCACAATGCACGCATGCAACTTTGCTACGCAGGTGGGAGGCGTGGCACCACTAGAGAACTACAGTGACCTGGAAAGTAATGATACGAAGGAAGAGGAGTGTTTTCTGTTCTGGCACATGATGCAACAGCAATGTTCAAAAAAACATTTTTATGCCATTGAAGCCATGATTCATGATGATCAGTGGCAAGGGAGAGGCTCATTCTGCATCTACAGTAAGACAAGCAATTTAATTAATTACAAAGAAAATTGTGCTGCCTATTTTATAATGTCCGACACAACCTTAAATTGGGATTTAATTTTTATTTGCTCTAATGCCTTTATAAAAAAAAAAAAATGTGACTGGATATTCATAAACTGGAGAGAGATTGCTGGATGGCTTATTATGGTGACTGTACAAGTTGTTTTTAAGACTCTTGCATGGTGAGGTAAAAAAAATCTATTTGCACAGACTGATTTTCCTTGTTTCTTGGCTTACTAAACAGATTTTTTTGTATGGGAGATGATAATTACAGAATTTGATTTAGACTTGTGATGTGTTTGAAAAAATACGGAAATGTTACCGGGTCTGACCTAGTAAGATTGATGATTGCTGTGCCTGGCTTCAAAGTGTAATCAGTCATAAGATTAGTTTATATTTGCATGGTGGCGTGGTAGCTCAGTGGTTAGCACTGCTGCGTCACAGCAAGCACTGCTAAGTGCTCCTCCCACCTTAAAGACATGCATGCTAGGCCATTGCCCTTGACGTAGGCACTGGCATTACAACTAAAGTTGGTCCTGGGAGGCCGGACTTTGGCTCCTAATTAGTTAGGATGGGTTAAATTCAGAGGACTTGTATGTGTAAATTGATAAACATATATGTATATGTATATATTGACAAATAAAGGAAATATTAGAAATGATTATTAGACAGGTAGGCAGACCTAAAATATAAGATGTAAAAAGTAGTGCCCAATTCCACTGACATTGTACTGCTTCATTTTCCCTTAAGGTGCATATTATTATGAGGTGACATGACAGTCCTTACCGCCAATCTTGTAGACGTCCTGCAGGGGCAGACGCAAGGCCTTGTCTGTTGGGCGGGCTGGGGGCAGGATGGAGTCCAGAGCCTCAAGCAGGGTAACGCCAGAGGCCCCACCCTCCTTACGCTCGATCTTCCAACCCTTGAACCAGCCCATCTAAAATGGAGAGTGCAGAAACAGTGACAGAAAGAGACGGGAGACAGAGAAAGTAATGGGGTAAGAGAAAGAACAATGATTAGTTCAAGAGGATTAATTGATAAGAAAATCCAAGAAATGCACAACGTATTATCTTTTGACAGAAATTATATAAATCTGGGTCACTGTCACAGATGTTGGATGGGCTAATTTACCTACCAACCACAACTACAGTACGTTGACTAGAGCTTTCCATGTAATAAGTCCCTCACCTTGTCACTGGCCTCCAGCATGTTGTCTCCATGCCACCCAGAGATGGGGACAAAGGCAACAGTGGCGGGGTTGTAGCCGATCTTCTTGATGTAGGTGCTCACTTCCTTGGTGATTTCCTCAAAACGCTTCTGGCTGTAAGGGGGCTCGGTGGAGTCCATCTTGTTGACTCCGACGATGAGCTGCTTCACACCCAGAGTGTAGGCCAGCAGGGCGTGCTCGCGGGTCTGGCCATTCTTGGAGATACCGGCCTCAAACTCACCAACACCAGCAGCAACAATCAGCACAGCGCAGTCAGCCTGAACAGAGAGAATTTTGTAGTACATACATATTTATATGTAAAGTATAAAGTGATGAGGCAGCAGACAACAGATTAGGTCAAAGGTGTGCCTTTACCTGAGAGGTACCAGTGATCATGTTCTTGATGAAGTCCCTGTGTCCAGGGGCATCAATGATGGTCACGTAGTACTTGCTGGTCTCAAACTTCCACAGAGCGATGTCGATGGTGATACCACGCTCACGCTCAGCCTTCAGTTTGTCCAGCACCCAGGCGTACTTGAAGGAGCCCTTTCCCATCTATTGTGGTTAAAACAGGAAATGAAATGGGACAAAAGTAGGAATCAGTCAGAAAAGTTAAACTGAAGATTAGTTTAGGTAGTTAAGATACCTTAGTTTGGGGAACATAAACATGTTTTAGACCCTTTTTTCACTTAGCAAAATAAGCCAAATTGCTAAATACTTTAGTGATAGTTTGCCTAAAATGGACCATAAAGTTCCTTATTTACATTTTGAAATATCAAAGCAAATAATTGGTAAACAGACCTAAGAGTTTGACTAAGCATTAAATGCCCATTTTAACAATTATCAGTAAGTTACCCAGTCATAGTTTTAATGCAGATCCCCCTTTATTTATATTATCGTTTGTTTGAAGCTGTTAATCATTTTACTATATCTTACAATGTTCAATTCAAATGTCAACTTTGTGTATAAGCCTGTTTTAACAAATCAGTGTTTATATAGGCTTTAAACAATGTGATTATGAGTTTTAGTTCAGTGAATATTTGTGTATAATCTTTCATATGGATTTCTACTTGTTCTAATATTTACTAAAATAAATACTCATAGTAAAATGGAAATAATTTCATAATTGAGTATTTTATATATATATATATATTCTTATTTTCCACTTCTGTAATAGCTATATGAATCCATAACACATTTAATTTGAACTTTTATGTAAGTTAAACAACAGATTTTACCAGGGATATTTCAGTGTTGTAGCAGTAATACGGACAGTACGTGTCTTTAAACAGTAGGTGGCAGTTTTAACCAAGTAATATCAGTGAGCAGTTTCAGCCACCGCACCCGTTTCCCACATATCTTAGCTATAGTCTTTGACCTTTATGGTCTCATACAATATGTGTCCTTTGCTGTAATTCTTATTTAATAACTTATATAGAGGCTGATGTCTCAAAAACCGACCTCAGCGGCTTCCTTCTCGAACTTCTCGATGGTCCTCTTGTCGATTCCTCCGCACTTGTAGATCAGATGGCCGGTGGTGGTGGACTTGCCGGAGTCGACATGGCCAATGACCACGATGTTGATGTGAATCTTTTCCTTTCCCATTTCGATGTACTGGTTATAAACACGGGGAGCAGTTATATTTACAGTAAAATGAAATATTTTAGGTTTAAACTCATCTCCAAAATGGGGTGAGCACACAGGGAGGTCATTATGACTTTAGCTAATATTAGTTAGCGAGCTGTTGGCCTTTAGCTACATTACGTTAATCTGATTAAGGAATACCATTGGGAGTAGTTCCGTTGATATTTAATTTTAAAATGTAGCTAAAGTTTAAATGTCTAAAAAGCGGGAGATCCGTCGGGACCACTACACCACATGACTCATTTAATCGAAAATCAGTTTGAGACCTTTCTTTAACTGTCTATGGTTGACACAGTAGTCTATCATGTTTATTTTAAACGTCATTTATCTTTGTAACTGCGGCATAAGCAGCTGACGTTAGCTAACGTCACGTTGCCGGTCACTTCGTATTAAACCGAATATAACTAACGTTAGCTGTATTATATGCGTCAATACAGATTAACTGACTTCAGTGAGACATGAAAGTGGGAAATTCGACATTATGGGAAACTCTTAAGCTATAACTCATTTTCGGTGCTCGTGCACGCCACCGGAAAGGCGACACTGGTGAGTCACGCGCCATGTGCTTGATAACGGGATGCCGGGCTTCTCGGCCTCCATGTTGCGCCGGGAGCGCAGAGCCGCCATGTTACCGACTGATGCAAGCGCGCAACCGACACCATACAGCCACAGCAGTGGGTGCGCGTTCACGACGGTAGACATAAAGGACTATCATGACTGGCAGAAACACATTTGAGAAATAATGTATAGCTCGATGTTCCCAATTAACGTTTTTGTAACACTATATTAAAGCGCTGTTAAGACCAAGCCAAATACATCGCATGCTATACAAGGTTTGAATAGTAATACAAGATGTGAACTGGCATGTTTACCTTTTATGTGCACCTTAACATTTAAAAGTCAAGCAGGCTCTGATTTAGCCATGATGCAGACTTCCTGACATCGTAGCCAAACCTGATTCTTAACTCCCTGGCCTGAATAGTACCACAGCTCCTGTATATTAACATGCATTTTTATGTACATACATGCATTTTTACACTAGCTTTAGGAGTCTGATAGAAAGGATGACTTCACTAACCTGTGCCCAGCAACTAAAGATGTCCTGATTTAGAGCAGAGGGGAAAAAAGGACAGAATGTGATGAGTCCCGAGTTTTTATACTGAGCCAGAAGAGATGGGGGGGGCTGTGCATTCTCTTGTTGCTGTCAGACTAGAATACGGAGTGCCATTGGCTGGGGTGGTGTAATGCCTATCGAGGCGATTGGATGACGAGTGCATCACTGGACACAGATAGCATAGTCAAAAACAGTTGCACCACAGAGCTGCTTGCCTGTGACAGCCAAAAACTATACCAACTGCAACACCGTAAAGACAGACAAGCCAATTTCAATTTTTTCAAAGACATTTATTTTATTAGTTACCAGCAGCTTTCTTTCCAATTAAATTTGTGGCATTTTAACAACAACATTTCCAACTTAAACTTAACTGAGAAGAGGCACTGTCATGTGATTCAGGTAAGTGACAATGCCACGTAGTTCTTTTTTCCTGCGAAAACTTTTGCGATGGGTTTTAATCAGCATAAGCCAGTCCTTAAGTAGAGAGCTCTGCCACAGAGAAGATGATCCAGGGTGAGGGCAAGACAGGGGGGAAGGAGTGGCCCGCTGCTGCCGGCACACATCTTGTTGCTGGATGTCCTGCACGGCCATTCATTTCTTCTTCTGGGCCTTCTCTGCAGCCTTAGTTGTCTTTCCGGATACGTCCTTGGTCTCAACAGCCTTGATGACACCAACAGCCACTGTCTGCCTCATGTCACGCACGGCGAAACGACCTTGAAGAGAGAGAGAAGAGGTGAGCAGTTAGTTCACCAGATCATCATGGTCTCCTTTTATCATCAAGTATTTCTAAATTGTGTATATAGCAGGCTTTGAAGTACTTACCGAGGGGAGGGTAGCTGGAGAAGGACTCCACAACCATGGGCTTCTGTGGGATCAGTTTGACAATGGCGGCGTCTCCAGACTTGACAAACTTAGGGGCGTCCTCAAGCTTCTTGCCAGAACGACGGTCAATCTTCTCGATGAGCTCGCTGAACTTGCAGGCAATGTGAGCTGTGTGGCAATCCAGCACAGGGGCGTAACCAGCGTTGATCTGGCCAGGATGGTTCAGGATGATGACCTGTGGACACATTTTGAATTAGAACTCTAGCAAATTGCAACATGGCCCAAAACTGGAAGCTGTTCAATACCCTTTAAGCTTTTTTAAGTTCACAATACCAACCTGGGCGTTGAAGTTGTCAGCTCCCTTGGGTGGGTCGTTCTTGCTGTCGCCAGCCACGTATCCACGACGGATTTCCTTCACGGACACGTTCTTGATGTTGAAGCCGACGTTGTCACCAGGGACAGCCTCGGTCAGAGTCTCGTGATGCATCTCCACAGACTTCACCTCAGTGGTCAGGTTGCAGGGAGCGAAGGTGACGACCATACCAGACTTCAGGAGACCGGTCTCAACACGGCCGACGGGTACAGTTCCAATACCTGAGAAAAACAATTGTGGTTTTTAAGTAGTCAAGGTGACCTGAATTGAAAAGCTGTAGTTCATGCCATTTTCTTCTGGTAAATAATCTTAAATTTAGTAAATAAAAATCAGTTTTTACCGCCGATTTTGTAGACGTCCTGCAGGGGCAGACGAAGGGGCTTGTCGGTGGGGCGGGCTGGGGGCAAGATGGCGTCCAGAGCCTCCAGCAGTGTGGTTCCACTGGCATTACCCTCCTTGCGCTCAACCTTCCATCCCTTGAACCAGCCCATCTGTAGACAGATTCAAAGAGAGAAATTAGTCTGTTTTCCATCAGGTAAACTTAGTCCATGTTCTCAATCATCTGGTTAACACAAGTTAAGCACCACAAGGTAATATTTTCTCACCTTCTCACTGGTCTCCAGCATGTTGTCTCCATGCCACCCAGAGATGGGGACAAAGGCAACAGTGGCGGGGTTGTAGCCGATCTTCTTGATGTAGGTGCTCACTTCCTTGGTGATTTCTTCAAAACGGGCCTGGCTGTAAGGGGGCTCGGTGGAGTCCATCTTGTTGACTCCAACGATGAGCTGTTTCACACCGAGGGTGAAGGCCAGCAGGGCGTGCTCGCGGGTCTGGCCGTTCTTGGAGATACCGGCCTCAAACTCACCAACACCAGCAGCAACAATAAGCACGGCGCAGTCAGCCTGAAAGTTAATATTAAGTAGTTTAGTACACTAACAAGATGCAAATGGTGTTCAAACTTTGGTCTAGCCATGTATCAACATGATAACTTACCTGAGAGGTACCAGTGATCATGTTCTTGATGAAGTCCCTGTGTCCAGGGGCATCAATGATGGTCACGTAGTACTTGCCAGTCTCAAACTTCCACAGAGCGATGTCGATGGTGATACCACGCTCACGCTCAGCCTTCAGTTTGTCCAGCACCCAGGCGTACTTGAAGGAACCCTTGCCCATCTGGAGAGATAAATTAGGTATATTTGATAAATTTTTTTGCTTCTATTAACAGTTGTTAGAAGGAAAGGGACATAGCTATAAGTTCGCATAAAAACCAAATGTAAACAAAAGCCATTTTATATACATATTAGAATGCAATATGTACATAATTAGAAACTTGAGGATTAAAGTAGTCAATTACAATACCCAATAAATTAACTGCCTGGCTATTACTTTCTTTAATTACTTTTTACATAATAAACATTGTTACCTTTTACATTTGATGACATTTTAGTAGGAAATTATATTTTGTCTTTGTACACCAGCAAGAGGCCTCTACTGAAGTGCACAGTCACCATAAACGCTGTTTGCGTTAAGCCACACCCCTGCGTGCGCGCACACGCTGCCTCAATCTGGTGCCGGGCAGTAGGGCTCAGAGTGGGCACGCTGACGCCGCCATCTTGGCTATTGAATCTACGTTAACGGTCAGAAAGATGAAGCTAAAAAATACAATACAGTTTTAACTGCTCACCTCAGCGGCTTCCTTCTCGAACTTCTCGATGGTCCTCTTGTCGATTCCTCCGCACTTGTAGATCAGATGACCGGTGGAGGTGGACTTGCCGGAGTCGACATGGCCAATGACCACGATGTTGATGTGGATCTTTTCCTTTCCCATTGTTGTAGTTTCTGTCACGAAAAAAAGCTTTCGTTGAGAAGCGCGCCATCATTATTAGCAGATCAACATTCGAGTTTCGCATTTAACTAACTAGCTATAGAGCGCGATAACGTTATATTGAACCATGAAATATGGGGCCCAGCTTAATATTAACACCGGTTTGGCAGTAGCTGTAAGTGATTGAACCAGCCACATAAAAATGGTCACATTTCGTAAACACATAGCTAGTTAACACTCATTAACATTACTAGCTAGTTAGCCAATAATCGGTTACGGGATTTAAGCAGCTAACGTTAACAGGGCTAACGTTAACAGGCTGCTGCTAGGCCTCACTCGGCCAAAAGCCAGAGACACGTGTTACTCCATGGGCCACGTCGTATAAAGTTACAAAGACTGCCAAATATTCAGGAGCTGATTTCGTCCAGCACCTGTCACTGGATATTATTTGCAGTTGTTATGAAGAGGCGACAGAAGAAACGCCAGCCTAGCATCCCTGACTCTCTGCTTTCCAGCCTCCTTTGTTCCTTTCAACATTCACTCCTCCATGAAACCGCTTCATCAAAAACTTCAATGCAACATTAAAAAAAACTCACTACGACACTTACATCAAGCGGGTTAGAAATAGGAAAGGACAAGTAATAGCATTCCTTTAAATGTTCTGCCAATTCCGTCAAAAAAGCCACAGGTTTGTAAAGTTTACGTTACATAACGGTAACAGATGATGCAAAGTTTTAGATAAAACCAAATGTTCGAAGGGAAAACTCTCAGCTAAATGTTACGAAACATTTAACGACCTGATTCGTGCTTTATCGCTCCCACCGTATTGAATCGAAGTTAAACTTACCGGTGTTTCTGGGTTTTCACGGCCAAAGCTGCTGCCCCTAGCCAGGTAACAGAAAGAGGAAGTCAAGGGTTGGAGTGGGGGTTTTATACTGAATGGGAGGCGGCCTGACTTCCCGTCGGCCTCCCCGGTACAGACCCTGCAAATCACACACATTCCTGCAAAAACGTCAGCACGCCACCGGATGAACCGCCTGAAACATGTATGATGTCTCACTTTATCTTACATCCATGGTCTTACCAGGGACTGTGCAGTTTAGCTTAACATTGAAACTAACAACAGAGACACTATTATGGTGTTGATAACAGTATCAATTATACAGAAACAGGGTGTAAAAGCACACAATTGATCGTGTTGCTGAGCGGTTTTATGGTTTGAACCGCAACTCCCTCGACATTCATCGATCAGCTGGTCGACATGAACGAAGTTGTTTTTTTTGTATGAAACAAAAAATATATTAAAAGATTCCTTGATATGACTTATTTTTTATCCATTGACAAATTATAAATGATGTCATGCTGAAAAGATTAAAAAAACATCCACTTAATACCATCCACATTCCAAGTGTTGGACATAATGAAGTTTGAAATGTATTATAAAATAAATAATCATAACCAGATACAGCTTCACCCAGTTATTAATATGACAAATGTTTCATAGAAAAAAGGTCGGGAGGACAGAGTGTATTTCAAACTGAAAATTTCAAAAACACATGCAAAGACACACAAAATGTTTTTTTAATAATATGTAATAACGACATTAATAAAAGTTATTCATCATTCACAGGTTGTATGTTTGGTTGTGTAAACAACATATAGATGCTACAGATGATTCTCTGCACACCGGGAAGTGGATTTTTCTTTTTAAATCATTAATTAAAAAATAAAATCACTATTTACAGATCTACCACAAAGCCCTCACACCCACCTTCTGGTAATATTGGGACGACTCATCAGCCTGAAGAGATTATCTCAATCCGACATTTGCATTCAAACAGAGCTCAGACCCTGAAAAGATGAACTCAGGCTGTTTTTAAGACACCTTATCTTGCTGGTCGTTTACATTTACAACAGACGCATATAGGCTACACAAGGGTTTGATTAAATTAAACGCGATGTTCTCAGGGTTAAGTGTATTTCAGGGCCAGCTGCTTAACAACCAAAAACATAGTGGGAAATAATAATAATAATAATAAAAAATTAGTATCAACAACCACAAAAACGTGATATCTTATAACGTCTCTCCTTTGTTAACTTTGCTGTGATTTTTATCAGCGTACTCTCCTTTGAATCGTTTTCCACTTATAAAGTGGCAAAGGTGTCTGGTTAATTAAAATATTTGAATTATCTGGGGTAAATGTACACAATCTCACCCATATTCACATCTTAAAGCTGCCCACTGCATCCTGTAAATGTGAGTTATGAATTAGACTGGGTAAAGGCCTGTTTTGTCACTTGGATGCTACTTGGGGGTCAAGAGGTCAGATTCTGCCTCTTCTTCCATCAATGTGGCATGCTGCCCAGTATAGAGGCAGCTGGCATCCCCTGACACACACACACACACACACACACACACGCTTGGCTTTCCCTGCAGTTCAGGTAACAGCCACTTTAACTTGACAGCTGCTGCTTTCACTCAGCGCAGAGAAGAGAGCGACCACGAGAGGAGGAAGCAGAGAGAGGCAAGCCGGGGGAGATATGGAGAGGAGAGGGAGTTGTTAGGATGACTGAGGGGCAGAAAGAGAGTAGAGTCATAAAGAGTTTAAAATGTGTGTTGTTTTCTCAGCTGCAGTCATAGACGGAACGTTCGTTATTAATTATTTATTGTAAATAAATCCCTGTTAAATGTCGGATACATTTGCCATGCCATGGCATGCCATGCTTTTGTATGCATGCAAACAAACAGGTTCTGCTGTGTTTTACGTAATTCACATTATATAACCCATCTGACTGAGCCACGCCTTTATCTCACAAAGCATAATGTACTTTTAAATGTCTTCTGACTCCACCAGTTGCCACAATGTTGAGCAACTGCTATTCCTAAATTTGGATTAGCATTTAAAGTAAAATGAGCAACACTGATACTCATTTAACAGGGTGAAGTTTTCAATCTTAACTTGAACTGGCTTTTGATTTCACTTTGGAAGGCCAGATAAGAAATTGATTTTTTAACACATAAACAAGCCTAAATGGTAGCTTAGATTAGTTGTAAACCATATGTAACTTTCTCTCAGTTGTAGGCTTCATGGGATATGAGAAAAGTACACCAGCCATATTTTACAGTGACAGCGCTCTCAGTCTCTCTGTCAGTTGGTTTGAAACAGATATGTAGCGGAAAATGGAAGTAAAGTACAAGTAGCCTACCTCAAAAATTGTACCAAAGTACCGTACTTTACCATACACAAATTCACAATCCAATAAGATAAACTAAACAACAAAGTATAGCTGAGTGGGATGTTAATAGTTTTACAGGTATACTGTATGGTCATAAAGTGTTGAAGAAAATAACACTTTTGGAAAGTCAAAGGAGCAACGAAGTCATGAGGATTCATCCTCTGGAAATCATGAGTGTGTGTGCCATTAAATAGTTGTTGAGATATTTGAGTCTGGACAACTGACCAGCATTGCCATCCCCAGAGTGCTACGCTGCTAGCATGGCTAAAAACACACTGCTTGGTTCATGAAGCCCAGAGCAAAGTACAACAGCTGTGTTCTTATTTCATACACTGCAGTACAACAGGGTGTGTGTGAGTGTGTGCGTGCATGTGTGTGTGTGTGTGTCAGTGTGTGAAAGGGAGAATATGATTCAACAGGCAACACGTCAGTGATGAGTCATCGGCATGAGTGGTGGTTATAGCAACGAGAGATGTGAAAATATAACAAGACTGAGAAAAACCTGTTGTTTGTTAGTACAGATAGATAGATAGATAGATAGATAGATAGATAGATAGATAGACGGATAGACGGATAGATAGATAGATAAATGGATAGATGGACGGACGGCAGACGGCACTGGTCAGGTTTGCCTCTGTTCTCTACAGAAACTGGTAGAAAAAGCAATATGTTTTTAAGGCTCCCTTTAATTGTAATAATCTGCCGTAAATCATTTAAAGCCTTTTTTAAAATATGAAATCACGTTGCTGCTGCTGCTGCTGTTTACTTTTATAATGTCATGACAATGACTTTACCTTGCATTAGGGCCTACTTGTTTATTTGTCTTTTTTCTTCTCTGACTTTATTTATTGTGACCATTATGCACCAGAATACCAAGGCTAATTCCTTGTATCTGAAAACCTAATTTGCCTAATCTTCTTAATAAACCTAATAATCCTGTTTCTGATTATATTGCAAACAATAAATATGTTACAATTTTCTTCCACTTAGCCACAACAGCATTGAGGTCGGCCACTGATATTGATTGATATAGCCTGGCTTTTGCCAGAGGTGTTGGATGGGTGGGGTTGATTTCAGGAAAATGTACTGGTCAAATATGTTCATCAAACTGGGGGAAAGCATTTCTTGTACCCAGCTTTCTACATGAGGGGATTTGTATGTTCAAAAAGGGAAAGGGAGAAACAAACTGAGGAGGAGTTGTGAGATGATTTACAGAATAAGAAAGGAGACAAAACCTCTAAAATCCATCCAAATTAACATCAACATTTTAAGGGGTTATGAATTAAAATGGCTGGGAAAAACTGATCTAAGGTACAATGCACAAGTAAACTTTTTCCACATAATTTTGGCCATATAGTATAGTATAAACAGACAATATTTTACCTTGTATAGTAAATAGACATGCTAACCAAATAATCTCATTATGGAGTCCAGTTCAAACCAGTTTTTTGTGGGCAGCAGCATCAACTGATACTTTAGATTTGTCTTTATCTGCCAGTTTTAAGAAACGTGACTTGGTTTCTGTGTGGGTGCAGTGAAAAAAAAGGCTCTGATTGATTTTGATCAAAGCCAACATTCAGAAAATCCCACGGCTCCAGCATTCATGTGCACACAGTCAAGAGTTTTAGGTAACTGAATCTAAATAGCAATAGATGGCTCAGATTGTATCTGGGGTGGGGGGACAGTTAATGCAAGTAAATCACATTTACAACACAACACCAGTTTCACATCTCCTGCAGTCTGCTAACCCCCCCCCCCTCCCCACGCTTCACACTTGCAAAGTATTCCCTTTTGGTGTCCAGGCTATCGTCTGCATTTGTTTCACACCCTGAGTGTTAAGGAGAGGTGTTTATGCGCAGCCTCCATGGTAGCTATATGAATAAACTCTTGGCTTCTACTTTAGGGGCAGCAGGGAATTTCATTCACCCACCTCTGCCTATGATTACCTGTTGCTTCTTCCATTGTGGTTTTATACCCATATGTAGATTCTGGATCTGTAACGTAGCTGTTGTGGATGTGTAAAGCTGTTGAAATATTATACTTGATAATGGGCTAAATAAAGCCTTTTGTCAATAATTAAGTGTATGTTTTTCTGTTCCAAATGCTTGGTTTCATTAACATTTGAGCCTTGAAAGTGGTTGAAACCTCATTACATGTTAAAAGTGAAATAAAAAAATGTATATTTATATCTTAAGGTAAACAAATGTGCATCCTGCTTCCAACAAAATTGGTGAGGTTTCTGGTCCAGTATTTTATATGAGCTATGAATGTCGTCATTATTAAAAATCAAACTGGTCTTCTTCTCTTGTCTTTTTCCACTTATGTACAGGTATGAGGTACAGCAGAAACACAGGAGGAAATTGACAGGACTGCCATGTAATCAAACTTAACTGAGAAAACTGATAAAAAAAACATTTAAATAAGAGAAACGATTAGACTAAATGTGCCCTCACAGGGGGTATTGTTCATAATCAGTTTTGTCTCGTAGGAACTAAAATGATCAATAAAACCTGGCTCAGCAATGCTGTGTTGAAAGAACAGATAAGTTCCCCTGCAGCCAGTGGTTTACAAGCAACATGTCTTGCTTCATGTGTTCATATACTCCTGACTTTGGGGTTCTGTTGGTGACTATTTGTGAATTTTAAATGTGAAACCGATAAATAAATATACTACTTGTGAGACAACAGTACTAATAAATGCTACGGACTAGGACTGTGTCAACTTTCTTTTATTGAACCAAAAAAAAGGAATTAAATATGGCCACCACATACACACAAATAAAGACATTGGGGGTAAATCCATTTTTTATTTGCAGAATAAAGGCATCACATTTATGGATGGTTTTTCTATGCATTAATAATGTATTATACATTACGTTATATAAAGTGTATACTTGCTTTCTAGGACGCCATTTTATTTTCGTAGGATGGCGAAGGCATGCCACCCTGGGAACAAAATACTCGCTTCCAGGACAGTCAAACAACTGCATTCTCGTGAAAACTGCATAAGCACAATGCTAACATGATCTAAGCTAACATTATTTCCAGTTGGATATAAGGTTTTAAAACAAAAAATACACTGTGGTCACTATGTTGTTTTATAGTCGCGAATGGGCAATAATTCACGCCATAACGTCTAAATTAGTGAAAGAGAATAACGTCATGGCAATCACTTCTCGTGCTATTAAAGCTGCTAACGTTAGCTATGGTTAGCTGTTGTAAAATGTGTTAACAGTCTTTGGTAAATATCCGAATACAACCGCCAATAAAAACAAGCATTAAGCCAGCTTCATGATGAATCGAACATTATTTAAGAGGAGTTATTTGACGAGGAGAGGGTGATGTTTACGTGTAGTAACAATATCAATGGGTAGAAAAGTTTAAAGGGAATACGTGACGAAAAGGCAGGGCGTCGAGCGACAATTCCCGTTACACCAAACCGGTTTACAAGGACATCCGGGTCATTCATCAAAAATCTGATGCAAGCATCCGGTAACACCGGTCAATACATCCATGAGTGACACACAATATTGGTGAAAGAAGTACTCAGAGCTTTTACTTAAAGGTCTATAATAATGGGGGAAAAAATAAGTAAAAGACGCAATACCACAGTGTAGGAATACTATTTTACAAGTAGGCTAAAAGTCGTTCAAAAATAACATAAGCTTAAGTATGTAAATAAACTTAAAGTAGCCTATCAAAAGTAAAATTACTCATTATGCAGAATGGCCAATTTCAGAATCATATACAGTATCTACTGTCGTCAGCATACTCTACAACAATACATCATACCTTATTAGTTGCTTATATTATATTAATAATCGGAATCTGCAAAGTAACAAGTAACTAATGTTATGAAATGAATGTAGTGGAGTAAAACATATTGGAAAGTCGAATAAAATGGATATACTCAAGTAAAGTGGTACCTAAAAAACCCAAGTTGAATCCTCTAAGATTTTTTTTTTCTGTGCTGGTGTAATAAAACATTTTATCATATATTTAAATAAAAATATTCTCTCTATTTAAGAGAGGCGGTTGTTTTACTGGACTGTGCACACAGACTGCCAGTCCTCCTCTGACAATGTTAAAGTACATTCTTGTTCCCATTTTTCTTTCCCATACAATGTTTTCTGGTGGAAAAAACCCCATTGTAGAGTCTAGAAATATGACTTTTGTTAGCCTTTGTGACACAAATACAAGGTAAAATACATTCACTATGCCTTTCTTTTGTGTATCCACATTTGATTACTTGATAGAAATGCCGTTTTTTTTTTAAAATATCTATAAACATATTTCTGTTCCAGTTGAAAGTTATCTTTTAGGATTGAAAACCTTGGTTGTTCCCCATCAGTCATAATGGTGCAGTAGGCAGTGAGCCCCCTGGTGGCCCAATTTTAAATCTGCTGTCGAGTATTAGGGGCAAAATCAGTGTCATATGTTACACCATCTCAGATGTTACCACATCATTCCATATTTTGAGAGGTTGTCCTTATCTGTTAATAATAATAATAATAATAATAATATTTTAATGGTATAATATATATAATAATGTAATAATAGTAGGCCTACACTTTCTTGATAATACATACATACTTTTGTTTAAGTAATTATTTGAATAAAGGGGTTTTACTTGTAAGAGAGTATTTTTAAATTGTGGTATTGGTATTTTACTTCCAACACTGGTAGTACATTACCCATATGATGATCACTAATCGGGGTTATACACTACACCAAAACATATATAGGTTACTTAACATGTCATGCAGCTGCTTTGATTGAGAAGTGTTATTCAAAATGTTTATCTCCATTTCAACAGTCCAGAGATCACTGCTATAATTTAGTTTCTTGTGCCATCTAGTGGCGACAGAGAAAAATTGAGTACCCAGAAACCCTTTGATAAATTTGATTTTATTTTCATTTTGAAAATTATTGCTGATTGAGTTTAAAATCCAGTGAAAAAAAGTCTGTAAATTCAAGTGCTGTGGTATCAAATCTCCACAGGTGGTTCATGAAAACATCCCTACAGCTCAAGAGGACTCAGGACACAATCTGTGTGTTTACGTAAGGACATCTACAACCTCTGCAGACAGTAAACACGGCCTGTGTTTCAGGAGGAGTCAAATTAAATCACTGATCATTGATCTAAAGGGTTGTAGCTACAATTGAGGACACCGAGGAGGACCTGTCCTTGTAGGTTTTACCATCTGGAAATTACACAGTTTTTTATAAAGAGTTGTGAAGGATATGTGGTGTTTTAGGGTATGAAATATTTAAATGGAGTTTTTTGTCTCAGTTTCAGCTATTCAGCACTCCTTCCGAAAACTCCATTTACTTCTAAACTCCGGCAAAACCAAGTTCATGCTTTTCAACCGATCACTGCCTACCCCTGCCCTTCCGATCAGCATCACCAAGCTCAATGGGCTGGAATTAGAAATGTGACAGTGTACAAATAGTTAGGTGTCTGGTTAGACAGCGCCCTCTCCTTCCAGCAACACATAAAACCAAGGGCGAGGCTAGCCCCTTTTTAGGGGTGCTGAAGCACTCCTGAACTCATAGCATTACTCTCTCTCTCTCTCTCTCTCTCTCTCTCTCTCTCTCTCTCTCTCTCTCTGTGTGCGTGTGTGGCCTGCCAGTGAGCAATGGACATACGACAGTTCTTTAAAAGAAAAAAAGACAGATTCAGGTGAGAGACTAGGGACAGTCCATAATGACCTCTGTCTTGTTTTTTTTTTTTTTTTTGTTCTTCTGAAAAGTGTTAAGCTAAAGTAACAGATAATGCAAACCAGCTATCTGTTGTATCAAATTACTTATCTAGGCAATGGTCCCCTGCTTTTATTTTTTTTATTTATTTCAAACCCACAATGGAGAATACAGCTTCTCTTGTGAAAGGAATTTGGAATTTAAAAAAGTTTCTATAATGGTCTCCATAACATTTTTGTGACATGACAAACTGACCTCAACTCTCCTGCTTACAATATATTTGTGTATGATTGTCAGTGCCAAGGGAAAGAGAGGGAGATGGAGAAGGAGAAAGGGAGAGCATGCAGGAAGAACCAGGTGAGGAAACAACAACAATAAATTGACATATAGAGAATAGTGGCAAGCAAAACAGTAACTACTCATACTCCTATACTAACTTATTGGCATTAAGTAGCCTATATTACATTTACTTTTTGTAAAAGACAGAAGAGAGCTGTTCAGACTTAGGGGATAAGGACACTGGTCCTAAACAGTTAAAGCTATCTCAATAGCCTCATACTCAGTTTGGCACACAAAAAATAATTTAATAATAATAAATAATTTACAGAAGATGAATTATATTTTGTTGTCCAAGTACCTGTTACTTTGTTCAATGACAATAAAATTGAATCTAATCTAACCAATCTGATGACTGTTGATACAAAAAGGAGGCACATAGAGTTAACGGTCAGGAAAACCAGCTGAGTGAAGAAGGTTTTGTGTTTGTTACAGGGGGCTGTCTGTGTGAACTCTCACAATTAAGCTGGTGCTCTGAAAAAGGTCTCAAAAAAAAGAAAAACAATCTGGATGTTGGAGTTAGTTGAACCAATGTTAAAATGATAAAGTTATTTTTCAATAGACATATTTTTGTTTTTTGTGTGAAAAGAGGGTGGGTGGTGGCAGTGGGGCTCATTGGGTGCTCAGCACCCCTAAAGCTCTGACCCTAGAATCGCCCCTGCATAAAACACCTTCAATCTAAAGTTAAGTCCAGGATCGGTTTTCTATTCCGTCACAGGGCCTCCTTCACTCACGCTGCCAAACTCACTTTGGTGAAAATGACAATTTTACCAATTCAAAGTCTCGTCAAACTCTCTCCTGAAAACACTGGATGTTCTCTATCACAGTGCCATACGTTTTGTGACCAGAGCCCCTTATAACACCCACCGCTGCAGTCTTTATGCATTAGTTGGCTGGCCCTCGCTACACACTCAACGCCTAACTCACTGGTACCAACTCATTTACAAGTCCATGCTTGGCAAAGTCCTGCCGTACCTAAGCTCACTGGTCTTAATAGCCCTACCCACCCTGACCCAACCTCCGCTCAAGCAGTTACATCTCCTTGGTCACCCCAAAAGTGCACACCACCTTTGGCCGCCGGTCCTTCCAGTTCTCAGCTGCAAATGACTGGAATGAGCTACAAAAATCCCTGAAACTCAAAACCCTTATCCCACTAACTACCTTTACAGCACGTCTGACCAAGCTCCTGTCCGATCACTGCATGTGCTAATTGTTCATCTTTCTTGTATTATTTTACACACCATACCCCACTGTCTCTGACAAGCCCCATTGCACATTTACACATATATGCACTTTTGCACCTTGCATCTGCCCCGGCATACAAAATTGTATTTCTCTCCACCACTGTTGCAACACCTTGTTGCTACACAACTTTTTTCTTTTTTGCACATCTACTACTCCTTTCTACACCTACTTCGCTATTCAGACCACAACCTGCACTAACTATATATTGACTTTTTACTACATTTCAGCATTTAAATATTTCTGTCTATTTATATATATTGTGCTACGCTTGTTCAACATCACTATCTAGTCCACACTTTGCTCATACTGTACTTTGACTCTCTACTCATCTCAGCATTTAACATTCATATAGACTTTTCATGTATACTGTGTTAATCATGTCTCTACCTCACTACCTAGACAAATATTTGCACTTTTTGACCCTCTACTATATTAAGCATTTTGACAGACTGTCTATTCATGTTTACTGTGTTATTACTGATCCACATCACTAACTAGACTACATCTTGCACTAACTGTATATTGACATCCATACTTCTCAACACTTGGATAGACTATCTATTTATATATACACTGCATCATAACTGGTCACTGGATCCACATCACTATCTTGCCCACAATGGAATTTTGCACTAACTGTATTCTGACTTTTTACTAGGCCTACATCTCAGCAGGGCTATAGATTGTCTCTCTCATGTATCTTATGTTATTCACCTTACCACTTTCGCATATCCATCGACTTACTTACACCTCACTTTGTGCCGGCTTGAATTGCCTATACTTAATCTGTACCTTTGTAGCCTATTGTATTTTGTTTTCTTGTACGATGTTGAATGTGAAACTATATGTTGTCCTGTACGCTTACGCTTTTCTTGACCAGGTCGCCGTTGTAAATGAGAACCTGTTCTCAACGGCCTACTTGGTTAAATAAAGGTTAAATAAATAAAAAACTTTGTTGCCTGTAAATCTGAGTGTCATGCACACATACATTTCCTGTGTTAATTATAGTTGACTGTAAAATTACAACAATTTGCAACAACGCAATAGTCTGAACAGAAATATAAACACACAGACTTCACTCTGATGCCACATATTTTAGTTTTTCTCAGTAATACAAACTTGATTCTTTTCACAATAAAACATATTTAACATATTGTACATGTAACGAAAGACGACCTCTTCAGACAGGTAAAACTGGCTGCTTGAGAACAGCCAATGAGGAGCAGCACTGCGTGCTGCTGCTCGCTGAAGAAGACAGCTTCTGTTTTGGGAAAGTTTGGAAGACAGCGCTGGCATTCAAAGACTGTGCAGTTTATATAGATAATATAAGATAGTGTTGCTGTAGGCCTACTTATTTCTAAGTTCCTAGAATTGTGTGCGTGCAACTACCAGTAAGTACAGTACTACTGATACATACACTCACACTCTAGAACCTCTAGGTTTAAATGAAGAATTTAATTTAACTTGCTTTCTCTAATGTCAAAGTATGTCAACGTATATAATATTATTTAAGATGAAGATACCTTTATTCCCATTGTATTGTGAACATTTTATGCTTGTTACATATCAACATTGTTTTTAATTAGTTAGTCACTGTTATGCACCTTCAAAAATAAAAAAAAAAGCTATAAAGTAAGAAGACAATTCTCTTTTACTCTGCACTGTTTTGTCCTGCCCTGGTTGCACCGGATTGTTGTGGATTGCAGAAGCGCAGAGAACCCTCTCTTTTTCACTTGAGTACAGTAATACTGATATTTCTTGTTAGTTTTACCTCATAATGTTACACTGTGTTTAATGCACTGCAATAATGTCGTGGCACATTGCTGCTCGTTATTGTATAATGGCGGACCCTCACACTGCCTGTGTTTAATTGTTTAGAACGCTGTATATTAACATAGGTGTTACTTTGCGTGTCTCAGTTTGAAATATGGTATGTTGTTCTTGCACAATGTGTAACTTTGTTTATGTTGAGGAATTCTGCAGCTTATAATTATATTTTCAGCTGAATATAGCATGTTGTGTATTGTTGCAGTTAATATGCAGCAGATTCATCTTTGAACAGGGATATAGTGTACTAGTGTATTTCTAAGTTTTGTATTTGCTTGTTATAACACTGTATTTAAGTCATAAATAACAAAACTCATTTAACCTCTTGATTGAGTTTGTTTTATTACATACCTGCTAGGCCACACACACACACACACACACACACACACACACTTAAAGACCAGCCAAAATATACAGTCCTTCCCAATCACCAAAACAGTACAACCTCACACATTTTCAACGCACACAGAAGGTAAATACATTTTTGCACTTTTGACATACTGCATGACTTGTCTTTTCTAGTTATTGTAGTTGAAAAATTGATGACACATTAAAAAGTAAGTCATAGTTCATGGCACTTTTAGTAAAAATATTCAAATCCTGGCAGTAGAAGGTGCTTAGGTTTTCTGGATGAAACTGAAACTTAAAAACCACATCTTTCTAAGTAATTGATTAAAATCTCTTACAAAGATGATTTATTACAATAAAACTTTTGCGATGGGTTTTAATCAGCATAAGCCAGTCCTTAAGTAGAGAGCTCTGCCACAGAGAAGATGATCCAGGGTGAGGGCAAGACAGGGGGGAAAGAGTGGCCCGCTGCTGCCGGCACACATCTTGTTGCTGGATGTCCTGCACGGCCATTCATTTCTTCTTCTGGGCCTTCTCTGCAGCCTTAGTTGTCTTTCCGGATACGTCCTTGGTCTCAACAGCCTTGATGACACCAACAGCCACTGTCTGCCTCATGTCACGCACGGCGAAACGACCTTGAAGAGAGAAGAGGTGAGCAGTTAGTTCACCAGATCATCATGGTCTCCTTTTATCATCAAGTATTTCTAAATTGTGTATATAGCAGGCTTTGAAGTACTTACCGAGGGGAGGGTAGCTGGAGAAGGACTCCACAACCATGGGCTTCTGTGGGATCAGTTTGACAATGGCGGCGTCTCCAGACTTGACAAACTTAGGAGCGTCCTCAAGCTTCTTGCCAGAACGACGGTCAATCTTCTCGATGAGCTCGCTGAACTTGCAGGCAATGTGAGCTGTGTGGCAATCCAGCACAGGGGCGTAACCAGCGTTGATCTGGCCAGGATGGTTCAGGATGATGACCTGTGGACACATTTTGAATTAGAACTCTAGCAAATTGCAACATGGCCCAAAACTGGAAGCTGTTCAATACCCTTTAAGCTTTTTTAAGTTCACAATACCAACCTGGGCGTTGAAGTTGTCAGCTCCCTTGGGTGGGTCGTTCTTGCTGTCGCCAGCCACGTATCCACGACGGATTTCCTTCACGGACACGTTCTTGATGTTGAAGCCGACGTTGTCACCAGGGACAGCCTCGGTCAGAGTCTCGTGATGCATCTCCACAGACTTCACCTCAGTGGTCAGGTTGCAGGGAGCGAAGGTGACGACCATACCAGACTTCAGGAGACCGGTCTCAACACGGCCGACGGGTACAGTTCCAATACCTGAGAAAAACAATTGTGGTTTTTAAGTAGTCAAGGTGACCTGAATTGAAAAGCTGTAGTTCATGCCATTTTCTTCTGGTAAATAATCTTAAATTTAGTAAATAAAAATCAGTTTTTACCGCCGATTTTGTAGACGTCCTGCAGGGGCAGACGAAGGGGCTTGTCGGTGGGGCGGGCTGGGGGCAAGATGGCGTCCAGAGCCTCCAGCAGTGTGGTTCCACTGGCATTACCCTCCTTGCGCTCAACCTTCCATCCCTTGAACCAGCCCATCTGTAGACAGATTCAAAGAGAGAAATGAGTCTGTTTTCCATCAGGTAAACTTAGTCCATGTTCTCAATCATCTGGTTAACACAAGTTAAGCACCACAAGGTAATATTTTCTCACCTTCTCACTGGTCTCCAGCATGTTGTCTCCATGCCACCCAGAGATGGGGACAAAGGCAACAGTGGCGGGGTTGTAGCCGATCTTCTTGATGTAGGTGCTCACTTCCTTTGTGATTTCTTCAAAACGGGCCTGGCTGTAAGGGGGCTCGGTGGAGTCCATCTTGTTGACTCCAACGATGAGCTGTTTCACACCGAGGGTGAAGGCCAGCAGGGCGTGCTCGCGGGTCTGGCCGTTCTTGGAGATACCGGCCTCAAACTCACCAACACCAGCAGCAACAATAAGCACGGCGCAGTCAGCCTGAAAGTTAATATTAAGTAGTTTAGTACACTAACAAGATGCAAATGGTGTTCAAACTTTGGTCTAGCCATGTATCAACATGATAACTTACCTGAGAGGTACCAGTGATCATGTTCTTGATGAAGTCCCTGTGTCCAGGGGCATCAATGATGGTCACGTAGTACTTGCCAGTCTCAAACTTCCACAGAGCGATGTCGATGGTGATACCACGCTCACGCTCAGCCTTCAGTTTGTCCAGCACCCAGGCGTACTTGAAGGAACCCTTGCCCATCTGGAGAGATAAATTAGGTATATTTGATAAATTTTTTTGCTTCTATTAACAGTTGTTAGAAGGAAAGGGACATAGCTATAAGTTCGCATAAAAACCAAATGTAAACAAAAGCCATTTTATATACATATTAGAATGCAATATGTACATAATTAGAAACTTGAGGATTAAAGTAGTCAATTACAATACCCAATAAATTAACTGCCTGGCTATTACTTTCTTT
The DNA here is from genome assembly GCF_008315115.2 of Sander lucioperca. Classification (NCBI taxonomy): domain Eukaryota; kingdom Metazoa; phylum Chordata; class Actinopteri; order Perciformes; family Percidae; genus Sander; species Sander lucioperca. Next base: position 20,641,857 of record NC_050186.1, on the reverse strand, counting down.
AATTACTTTTTACATAATAAACATTGTTACCTTTTACATTTGATGACATTTTAGTAGGAAATTATATTTTGTCTTTGTACACCAGCAAGAGGCCTCTACTGAAGTGCACAGTCACCATAAACGCTGTTTGCGTTAAGCCACACCCCTGCGTGCGCGCACACGCTGCCTCAATCTGGTGCCGGGCAGTAGGGCTCAGAGTGGGCACGCTGACGCCGCCATCTTGTCTATTGAACGGTCAGAAAGATGAAGCTAAAAAATACAATACAGTTTTAACTGCTCACCTCAGCGGCTTCCTTCTCGAACTTCTCGATGGTCCTCTTGTCGATTCCTCCGCACTTGTAGATCAGATGACCGGTGGAGGTGGACTTGCCGGAGTCGACATGGCCAATGACCACGATGTTGATGTGGATCTTTTCCTTTCCCATTGTTGTAGTTTCTGTCACAAAAAAGCTGCTGCCCCTAGCCAGGTAACAGAAAGACGAAGTCAAGAGTTGGAGTGGGGGTTTTATACTGAATGGGAGGCTGCCTGACTTCCCGTCAGCCTCCCCGGTACAGACCCTGCAAATCACACACATTCCTGCAAAAACGGCAACACACTACCGGATGAACCGCCTAAACATGTTTCAGGCGGTTCATCCGGTTGAACCGCCTGAACATGTTTCAGGTGTTGCTGAGCAGTTTTATGGTTTGAACTGTAACTCCCTCGACATTCAGGATGATGGTGTTTTCTTCCAGGATATCTCTGTACTTGGCCGCATTCATCTTTCCTTTAACTGCAACCAGTCGTCCTGTCCCTGCAGCTGAAAAACACCCCCATAGCATGATGCTGCCACCACCATGTTTCACTGTTGGGATTGTATTGGGCAGGTGATGAGCAGTGCCTGGTTTTCTCCACACATACCGCTTAGAATTAATGCCAAAAAGTTCAATCCTGGTCTCATCAGACCAGAGAATCTTATTTCTCATAGTCTGGGAGTCCTTCATGTGTTTTTTGGCAAACTCTATGTGGGCTTTCATATGTCTTGCACTGAGGAGAGGCTTCCGTCGGGCCACTCTGCCATAGTGTAGATAGTGTACTTTGTGGAACTTTCTCCCATCTCCCTACTGCATCTCTGGAGCTCAGCCACAGTGATCTTTGGGTTCTTCTTTACCTCTCTCACCAAGGCTCTTCTTCCACGATTGCTCAGTTTAGCTGGACGGCCAGGTCTAGGAAGAGTTCTGGTCGTCCCAAACTTCTTCCATTTAAGGATTATGGAGGTCACTGTGCTCTTAGGAACCTTGAGTGCTGCAGAAATTCTTTTGTAATCTTGGCCAGATCTGTGCCTTGCCACAATTCTGTCTCTGAGCTCCTTGGGCAGGTCCTTCGACCTAATGATTCTCATTTGCTCTGACATGCACTGTGAGCTGTAAGGTCTTATATAGACAGGTGTGTGCCTTTCCTAATCAAGTCCAATCAGTTTAATTAAACACAGCAGGACTCCAATGAAGGAGTAGAACCATCTCAAAGAGGATCAGAAGAAATGGACAGCATGTGAGTTAAATATGAGTGTCACAGCAAAGGGTCTGAATACTTATGACCATGTGATATTTCAGTTTTTCTTTTTTAATAAATTTGCAAATATGTCTACATTTCTGTTTTTTTCCTGTCAAGATGGGGTGCTGAGTGTACATTAATGAGAAATAAAATGAACTTTTTTGATTTTAGCAAATGGCTGCAATGAAACAAACAGTGAAACATTTAAAAGGGGTCTGAATACTTTCCGTACCCACTGTATATAATAGAGATATGGGGAGGAGCGGGAGTTGTTAGGATGACTGAGGGGCAGAAAGAGAGTAGAGTCAGAAAGAGTGAGTTTAAAATGTGGGTTGTTTTCTCAGCTGGAGTCATAGACGGAACGTTCGTTATTATTTATTGTAAAATTACTGTAAATAAATCCCTGTTCCATACGTCTAACCTCCCCTCTTTTACAAACATTAACTGAGTCAGTTACCTTACTAGATATTGAATAAAATTGTTTTCTTGCTCCCAGAGCTGTTGCCATTTTAAAATAGTTTCCTGCCACACAATACTTTTACCCTCCGCCTTGGGTGATGGCTTGTTAGCTTCAGAATCTCTCCATAGGAGGTACGCTTTCCGGATGCCCTTGCGTTACACAAAAACCGGTTTACAAGGACATCCGGGTCATTCATCAAAAATAAATAAACTTAAAGTAGCATATCAAAAGTAAACTTATGCAGAATGGCCAATTTCAGAATCATATATCTACTGTTGTCAGCATACTCTACAATAATACTTCATACCTTATTAGTTGCTTATATTATATTAATAATCTGAATCTGCAAAGTAACAAGTAACTGTTATGTTATCTAAATGTTATGAAATGAATGTAGTGGAGTAAAACATATTGGCTTCCACAATGTAGTGGACTAGAAGTATAAAGTCGAATAAAATGGAAATACTCAAGTAAAGTGGTACCTAAAAAACCCAAGTTGAATCCTCTAAGATTTTTTTGTTAGCCTTTGTGACACAAATACAAGGTAAAATACATTCACTATGCCTTTCTTTTGTGTATCCACATTTGATTACTTGATAGAAATGCCGTTTTTTTAAATATCTATAAACATATTTCTGTTCCAGTTGAAAGTTATCTTTTAGGATTGAAAACCTTGGTTGTTCCCCATCAGTCATAATGGTGCAGTAGGCAGTGAGCCCCCTGGTGGCCCAATTTTAAATCTGCTGTCGAGTATTAGGGGCAAAATCAGTGTCATATGTTACACCATCTCAGATGTTACCACATCATTCCATATTTTGAGAGGTTGTCCTTATCTGTTAATAATAATAATAATAATAATATTTTAATGGTATAATATATATAATAATGTAATAATGACAGAGCCCATTTGGGCTGCATGTGAGTATTTTACTTGCATACTTCAAGTAGGCCTACACTTTCTTGATAATAAATACATACTTTTGTTTAAGTAATTATTTGAATAAAGGGGTTTTACTTGTAAGAGAGTATTTTTAAATTGTGGTATTGGTATTTTACTTCCAACACTGGTAGTACATTACCCATATGATGATCACTAATCGGGGTTATACACTACACCAAAACATATATACTTAACATGCAGCTGCTTTGATTAAGAAGTGTAATTCAAAATGTTCATCATTTTAAGCTCAATGGTGTTTTAAATGTCTCCTTCCAGACAGCGCTGCGACTGTTGACTTCAAGGCACCTAACCCTAACCCTAAACATAACCATTGCCTAATCCTAGTGCCTTCCAGGCAGCGCTGCCTGGAAGAAGACGTTGGGGGCTTAAAACACCGATAAACCCATTTCAACAGTCCAGAGATCACTGCTATCATTTAGTTTCTTGTGCCATCTAGTGGCGACAGAGAAAAATTGAGTACCCAGAAACCCTTTGATAAAGGTATTTATTGCTGATTGAGTGAAAAAAGTCTGTAAATTCAAGTGCTGTGGTATCAAATCTCCACAGGTGGTTCATGAAAACATCCCTACAGCTCAAGAGGACTCAGGACACAATCTGTGTGTTTACGTAAGGACATCTACAACCTCTGCAGACAGTAAACACGGCCTGTGTTTCAGGAGGAGTCAAATTAAATCACTGATCATTGATCTAAAGGGTTGTAGCTACAATTGAGGACACCGAGGAGGACCTGTCCTTGTAGGTTTTACCATCTGAAAATTACACAGTTTTTTATAAAGAGTTTTGAAGGATATGTGGTGTTTTAGGGTATGAAATATTTAAATGGAGTTTTTTGTCTCTTTGTCTCACTTTGTTGCCTGCAAATCTGAGTGTCATGCACACATACATTTCCTGTGTTAATTATAGTTGACTGTAAAACTACAACAATCTGCAACAACGCAATAATCTGAACAGAAATATAAACACACAGACTTCACTCTGATGCCACATATTTTAGTTTTTCTCAGTAATACAAACTTGATTCTTTTCACAATAAAACATATTTAACATATTGTACAACCTCACACACTTTCAACGCACACAGAAGGTAAATAAATTATTGCACTTTTGACATACTGCATGACTTGTCTTTTCTAATTATTGTAGTTGAAAAATTGATGACACATTAAAAACACTGCAAATCCCCATATTTCTTAGAAACGTTACTCAAAAAGTAAGTCATAGTTCATGGCACTTTTAGTAAAAATATTCAAATCCTGGCAGTGGAAGGTGATTAGGTTTTCTGGATGAAACAAACTTAAAAATCTCATCTTTCTAAATAATTGATTAAAATCTCTTAGAAAGATGATTTATTACAATATTGGTACTGTTACCAAATATAAGGCCTTTGGTGTGTTTTCAGTCTAGAAGTGGTCAGAAACATATACAGTTGTAAACGAAGCAGCTGAAGTAAGCAAAGTGTAAGCTGTAAAGTGTTTGATTGGTTCATTATACATATGGTCCCATCTTGTTCACAGCTCAAGATAAACTTAAAAAACATACAAAAAAGATCATACAAATTGCTTAAAAATTTGTTTTTCTCTAACCTGGGGTGCAAATATCACTGATTATAATGTAAATATGAGTCTAATAAAAACAGTTGTACCTTAAATTATGTTTCTGTGACCTTTTACAACAGAAAACAGAACAAGAGAACAGTACTATTATTCACAAGTTCCTGATTGGTAAAGGCAGTGAATATCCAGCAGAGGTATTTTTCTACTTTAAAATCCTACTATCAAAATGTGCGTAAAATCATTTTCCTTGTCTGGAATTATTGTTCAAGATATTATTGATAAAAACTCTACAGACAATGTAAAAACACAAACCTTAAAATGATTCTTGATCCAACTATCCTGGTCCACTGATAAAAATGTTAAGCTATGCTTGATGTAAATATTGTCGGTACACCTCTCCCATTCTTCATATTTATTGATTGTGAATACTGCATTGATTCATACATCGACTTAAAGAGGTAGTACTCAAATCTCTTCTCCTGCGTTTAACTATATGCCACTATCTTTTAAAGCTGTACAACATCTGCCACTTTTCTTTGTGTTTGTCAAATTTATTCACCTGAACTTTTATGTTTTATGTGGAGATGGACCTGCTCCTGTCTTTCTTAGCTTCTGCACTCTCCTCTTTGGTGCCGGCCCACGGCTGGATCTCCCCGCTGCCAAATATTGTGTAGACGAGAGCACCGCCGACGTTGATTCCAGCAGCCACCCAGAACACCATCCTCCAGCCTGCCAGGGTGTGCTAAGAACCACAGAAGAAGAGGTAGTGTATTACTTCGGTGTCCTGTTATGTACAGCAGTGATTCCCAACCAGGGGTACTTGTACACAGAGAGAGTGACTTCATTCTCTGCTCAGGACGCCATTGCTCCACTATATCTCGACAAAGCATATATTTGTTTGCTGCTATATTAATGATCTGAATGTCGAGTACAGCCCCTTTAAAGTACTCTATGCAGAAAATGTCCCCTGTGTCTGTTTTACTTTTATGTATAATACTCATGCATTAATGTAAAAGCAGGATTTTACTGTTGTAGTTTGTTGAGGTGGAGTTCATTTTTGTTCCATTTTGTTTTTCGTACTGCCACTAATGATTATTTTTCATTACGGATTAATCTGTTGATTATTTTCTCGATTAATTGATTGATTGTTCGGTTTGTAAAAATTTTGAAAAAACTGAGAAATGCAGTCTCAAATACTAACAATTACCAGCCCACAGTGACACCTTCACAATGCTTGTTTTGTCCAATCAACAGTACAATCCTCTAAATTACTCAAATTACAGCTTATTGGAAACCCCCAAACTCTTAGTTTATCACCACAGTTATAAATTGTGTACATTTTCAATGATATATTTTTGGCAAGGACTGAGCCTCTGTATATGGGGTGCATGCTCAACCAGGTGAGCTATCCAGGCTCCCCATCTATATGATAATTTAAGGGACTGAAACAATAAATCCTTTTTAGAGACTTACATCCTTAGTAAAGTATCCTGTAACAATGGGTGCCAAGACTCCAGGAATGGTCCCAAATGTGTTGGTGATTCCTAGAAGTATTCCTGCATATCTGCGAGAGAGAGAGAGAGAGAGAGAGAGAGAGAGAGAGAGAGAGAGAGAGAGAGAGAGATAGAGAGGTAAAATATTCTTCAGTGTTTCTTTATAATACAAAGTCAGTGGAAATTAGCCTAATCATAATGTGTATCACACATACAGTATTGTACGTACAATTATGAGTCAGGAGGACCAAAACTGGAGGATTTGGCTGAAAGCTTGTCCACATCATAATATTACTGTTCAAACGTCTGAGTCTTCATCACAACTGAAACAATTAGTTGATGAACAGAAAAAAATTCTGATAACTAGTTTAAAGTTTTAGTAAATTTCCACAAATAAAGCAAAACATTCTCTGGTTTCAGGTTTGTGAATTACACGGTTTGCTGCTTTTATCTGTTTCATATCTTTGTAAACTGAATATTTCTGGACATTTGAAGATGTTACCTTGAGATTCTGGAAAATTGAAATGGCCACATGCAGCCCTAATCCTAACAAATGTCAGAATATGCGAGTGGGGAAAGAGTATGGAAGGTAACACCCACCGAGGAGCGATGTCTATTTGGTTGATGTAGACTCCGGAGGCGGTTGCCCCTCCTATGGTTGTGGAGAGCGTGAGGAAGGTGACGGTGAGGATGTGGCTGCAGCCGGCGTAACTCACAGCCACGAGGAGAGCTGACGCTGGCAACACACCTGCATAGAGGAGGGGGATGTGTGGAGAGATGGATGTTAAAAAAACGAAGGAAATACCAGTACACTTGGAAAAAACATCACTGGTATTCCTGGTTCTCTTTCGTTCTCTACAGTCAATGAGTAAACCATAAAATGCGTTGTTTGTATATCTGGATATCTGTGTGATTCTTTCAATACTCAATCTAAACCAGATGAGGGCAGCATTATTACATTCAAAACCTGAGTCTTGAGAGATACTGTCATTTGTTTTTCTGTCTGTAATAAATGAATTTCTCCTTAAATATTTTACTTACTAACTGAAAACCAACATACCAATTCCTGTGTAGAGGACACTTCCTTATTTGTTTGTCACAAGAACATTCTGAAAACTGAGACTTTGTGTTGGACAAGTGAAAATATAATTCCCTTAGGTAAGTGTAATGATGTGTCACATTACTGGTGATTATTCAGTTGTGGAAAACTTTACTTAAATTGTAAATGGGGCGGTACCAAAATAGAAGAATACCACTCAAACAGTTACTTGCGTCAAAGCACCTTCACATTTGGAGTACATAAAATCATAACCTTTACGTATTCTGAAAAATTCCTTTCTGTAGGTTACATGATTGATTTCGGTGTTGCAGATGGTCCAGTAATTACTCCAAAATGATCTTTGGTAAGTGGAAGTGTGTGTGAAGAATTTAACTCTCAGTCTCGCAGTTCAAAAGAAAGAGCGCATCAATATCAGATGATAAATCACACACACTTTCCATCAGACAGGCAGGATAATTCTAATTGATAATTGTTGATTTCCACTGTTTGTACAATGGAAAAATACAGTGCAGTCTGTGCATATTTGGACAGTAACCTGTTTATTGTTTTGCCCTTATACTCCAGTACATTGTATTCTAATTGAAAGTGTGACAATGAGGTTAAATGTGACTTCTAGCTTTAAGGGGTTTCCCCATCCTTATTGCGTGATCAGTGTTGGTTTGTATAAAAAGGGCCACAACCTCTACAGGGTTCATCAAAAGTGGAAGTAAAGAGCAACACTTTGTGCCAGAGCCAAAACAATACTGTCAAAAGTGAAATACAGACTGCACTTGTTGACACAAATGAAGTAAAACGGTCCAATGTAAATTACTTCTCTCAGTCCTTCCTTCTTCATTGAACTGAGTGTTTGCTGGCTGTTTGTCTGTTTTTTTTGTTGTTGTTCTTGATGGTTGTTTTTTTTTTTTGGCTTACTTGGTCATTTGTATGTTCTTGTAAAATCGACCAAAATTAAAATTTTCAAAAAAAACCCAAAACCAGACACAGAAGCAATCATGCAGAACATGCAGCATATATACCTGTATACGTGTATACGTGACATAAACAAAGAGGATCTGAGAGGAAAAGTTTCTTTTACCTGCGAGTGTAAAGAGCTTGCGTACGTTGGTGATGCTGAACACCTTCCTCTCAATCAGACTGTCTGCTACAACACCTGACAGAGTCGAGAATAGCCAGGCACCGAGGTATGGCAGAGCGGAGAGGAAACCATTCTGAACAGAGACACAGAGATTTTTTTTTAGAGTTGTTGTCCTGTTTTGTTAAGGATTTGATGTACAGCTGCAACGAACGATTATTTTCATAGACGATTAATATGTTTATTATTTTCCTGATTAATTGATTAGTTGTTTGGTCTATAAAATGTAAAAAAATGGTGAAAAATGTTGATCACTGTTTTCTAAAGCCCAAGATCACGTCCTCCAATGTCTTGTTTTGTCCACAACACAAAGCTATTACGTTTACTATCATAGAAGAGTGAAGAAACTAGAAAATATTCACAATTTAGAAAGCTGGAATCAAAGAATTGTTACTTTTTTTCATAAAAAAACAAATAATCAATTATCAAAATAGTTGCAATTAAGTTAAAAGTTGACAACTAATCAATTAATGGATTAATATTTGCAGCTCTAATTTTACAGCTAGCCTTGGCTTTGTTGTTTTAAGAGATGCATAAATAAGCATATTACAGTGCCCTGTCACACAGCATTGGGGCTGTAAGAGAGAAGTACAGAATGTAAGTGATGAGCCCACCAAACTCAGTTATGACCTTTGGTTAAATTAAACAACAAAATAGTTTGGCACACTTATTGTATTTCTTGCTGAGAGTTAGATGAGAAGATTGATGCGTCTCTTATGTGTGTAAAGTAAATATGAAACAGCAGCTGGAAGCAGGGGAAAACAGCTAGCCTGGCTCTGTTCAAAGGTTAACAAATGGCCTACCAGCACCTCTTAAGGTCATTCATAAATATGTTTAAAAAATTTGTTCCAGTTCAGTCCCAATTCTGTTCCAAACCAGGCGGACTGATATATTCAAACTTTAATACATCTTAATGTTTTTTACTTTTGGAAAATATACAGGTAAGAAACCACAACTACAACAGTTTAATTTTAGTAAACTACACACAACCTTCAAACATAATTCAGATCAACCGCTACTAACCAACATTTCTTATTCATTTTTAAATATGAAATGTGGGAACAAATAAATTGAAACCTTACCGATTGTAGGTCAAAGTGCAAGATATTATCCATGTAGGTGGGCAGGGAGGTGAGCAGGGTGTAGTAGCTCCAGTTTGAACACATCTGAGTGACGATGATGGCCCACAGAGGGACCGACAGCAGCATGGGCAGCACGGGCACAGACCAGCCATGACCTGTACCCTGCAGGTGCATGACAAAATCTTTAGAAAACACTACACATATGTGACAAAAAACCTTAGTTATCACTGATATTATGAAACCAAAAAAAAGATTATTCAACAGATTTGAACAGGTTTTAAATGTTAGGAAGCAAGTAAACTTAATGGATTGACAGGAAAGCTTTCACTAAATACTTTGCCGATTTGAATCCAGCTCTGTGTCATCTTTGCGTGGGCGGTGGTGTGTGCAGACGAAAGGTGATTGGCTTCCCTGTGTGGCGCAATTGCACGGAGCTCAGAGCAGACAAGGTCTCAGCGGCCTCTGTGATGCGTTTGGCAGACGACTGACCTCCCCTGATCTGCTTAGCTCATAGAGGGAAGCCATACATGTTTGTCCGCACACACTGCCATGACACAGAGCTAGATTTAAATCAGCAAGCTGACTTGTTGGCATTATGGTAGCAAAATGGAGGAAAAAGGACAGCTGAGGGGAAGAGAAAGTAAGAAAAACTGTCAAGGCAACAGGGAGTTTAAGAGGGAACAATTGACAGGAAAGCTTTCACTAAGGGATACTTTGCCGGTTTAATCCAGCTTTGTGTCATCTTTGTGTAGGCAGTGTGTTTAGAAGAATGGCGATTGGCTTCCCTGTGTGGCGCCAGTGCAAGGAGCTCAGAGCAGCCGAGGTCTCAGCAGCCTCTGTGACGCGTTTGGTGTCATCCAACGAATCTTGGCAGACCTCTGCTGATCTGCTCAGCTGGGAGCTCCGTGTGCTGCAGCCATGGAGGGAAGCCACACACCGTTCACCTGCCCACACTGCCATGACACAGAGCTGGATTTAAATCTGTAAAATGACTTGTTGGCATTACACCAGCAAAACAACAAAAGGACAGCTGAGGGGAAGAGAAAGTAAGAAAAACAGAGAACAGTAAAGCAACAGGACGTTTGAGAGGGAACTTAAAAACAACATTACACTGCAAGTAGAAAGAAACTCTTCAACATGGAGTAGAGGTGTGAGGGACAACTCAGTTTCAATTCATCCAAAACTCCCTTTCAGACATACAGCTGAATGGAAGTGTTGTTGATTCTGGCTAAAAAAAAAACAACTTAATAACTGATAACTGAATAAAACACCTTCTTTGCAGCTTCCATACCAACTGGCAAAACAGGGAAGTACGAGTGGACTCATGAGGATAATAATTTGTTGTTTCATGTATTTATATCAAAGATTTAAAGCTGCAATAGGCCAGAGTTTAATATCTTCAACAAAGAGAAGCATCAATAACGCAGGGCATCTCATTCTTCTGGGTTCTCTGGTTTAAACATTTTTAAACTAATACATCTTTTGTCATTTCTAATCACTACAGCTTACTTGTTTACCAGAAAAAGTAGAGCAAGATTGAGAAATGTGAGCTGCACGTCAGTTCATAAAACATTGGTTAATGTTTGATGTGCACCTGAGATCCGATGGAGTTTATGATGTAATCTCGCTCCTCTTCACTGATTCGACGGTGGGTGCGAGGGTCATTGGATACAAAAATAAACCAAAAGACTGCCCAGAGGCAACCAGCACCCCCTGAAAGACACACAGAGAGAGAGAGAGAGAGAGAGAGAGAGAGAGAGAGAGAACGTTTTATTGTACATGGCTGGTGAATAATTAAAAGGAAAGCTGCTGGTTTTTAGGGTTGACAATGAATGCTTGATGTCATAACAATTTCAAACTGCTCCAAATGTATCGTGCAAAGAGGAGAAGATTATTTTGAAAGCCCAATCAGAGGAAAAGTAATATTGTCACTGTCATGCTGATGATGAAGAATATTCTGTATAAAAGGTAGCAAGGTCAGTAAAGTGAGATAAATCCTTTAGTTTTTTCATGAAATTGTAAAACATTACTTTTGTGCAGTGGTGGAAAGTAACTAACTCAAAAACTGTACTTAAGTACAATTTTGAGGTACTTGAGTATTTCCATCTGCTACTTTATACTTCTACTCCATCCCAATTCAGAGGCAAAAATTGTACTTTATTTGATAATAGTTAGTTAACAGTTACTTACATACATAAAGATAATTAATATGTGTATTATTAAAGGTTAAGATAAGACTTTACTGATGTGTTAATTCACAAGCAAGTATATAAAGTAATATCCCTACCTTTATGTACCTTTAGACGTTTTCCAGAGGCAACATTAAAGTGATGTACACATTATTGCCTCACTAATTATGTTAGAAAAGTTATGCTTGCTATATTCTTTGCTTGATTTAGTGTTAAACTATTTGCATAAGAAACTGTGCATCCATTTCTGTTTCTCATGTGATAATAATGATTATCACTGAACTTGTGGAAAGCACAGAAAACCCCTGAGGGCAGGGAATGCAGAGGAGACGTCAAGCCTGACCAGAGATAAGAACGTTTCTCTTTGTGTGATATTACTTCCTTTTCCCTATAAAAAGCTACTGATAAAGACTATCGACAGTCATTTTCTGTACTTATGCTGAAGTGCTGTGAACTGACTCTACTTGCTGCAAGTAAATGATCTTTTAAGAGAACTCCAGTGATTTTGTCCATTCTTTGATAAATAATTATCCTAACAAATTATAATCTAATATAATACAGTATATATTATTTTGAAATGAGCCATTCTGCATGAGTACATTTACTTTACTATCTTCCACCACTGCTTTTGGGCCTTGTGTTCTTAGTGTTATACAGCAACAACTATGTTGGTCACATCAAATTTCTTGCATATTATTCATTAATATCAGATAGGGAATTTATGATCTGTATGTTTAAATGTCTTATTGTTGTACAGCATTAACCATCTTTCCTGTGAGAGACTAAGGTATGTCATGATGTATATGTGATTGTGATTGTGTTTGGGTTTCCCTCGCTCACCACAGAGGTAGAAGACAGCGGGCCAGCCTAAGGTTTGGCAGATGTAGCCGGTGAGCGGCAGAGCCAAAAAGGCCCCAAAGTTGGCCCCAGATCCCGACAGGGTCATCAGGCGAGAGCGCTCCAGAGGAGGAGCCCACCGAGCCCACATGGCCATCATGGCCGGGAACGTCACACCCTGGCGAAACATGGAGACACAGGCAGAGAGACAGGCAGAGAGTGAGACAGAAAAATATGTACATATGGAATGTAGATGTGTAGCAATCCAGAGTTTCAATTTTATAAAAAATATTCTAGGTTGTAAAACAGAACTGAAATGATTAATCAGCAAATATTTTTGATAAACTATTAATCATTTAAGTCATGTTTGTTTTTTTACATTTTATACTCCAAACACTTAATCAAATAATCAAGAAAATAATCAGCAGATTAATCAATAATGACAATAATTGATAGTTGCAGTTCTAGTGTAAAAGCAACTAAAGCATCAGAGGGAAAACAAATACAAACACCTAACTGTGCACTTCATATGCCCTGCAGCCTCCTGTGTCCTGCTTCACACACTCTTACCTCTCCAAAGCCCTCCAACGCTCGTAGTGCAAACAGCCAGTACGAACCCATCTGGGCAGCCAGAGGGGTGAGCAGCGTGAGGGCAGCAGTGCCCAGCACACCCAAACCCAGGAAGATACTCCCCCCGAAGTGACCGGACAGGTAGCCCCCCGGGATCTGTGTGCACAGGTAGCCGAAGAAGAAGGCTCCCAGCAGCCAGCCCTGAGTCTCCGAGTCCCACGGGTACTGTGGGGTCTGGAACCAGAGGACGAAGAGAGGGACTGTTTATGGTAAAAGGCATTCAGACACTGTTGACAAGTATCCTACTCGCATTTACATCTATTTCACCACCCGGTAAAGGTGATAGAGGTTGTGTACAGTGTCTTTAAATGTGTAAATAGGGTCAAAGCAAATAGAATTGAGATCCATATTCATATATGGAAACAGAGTAATCTGAAATATGGCAAATCAACTCTTATCAAAACACACAGACTGGAATTTTCTACTCATTAGAAGTAGCTGCACTTTCCCCCCTTCTCTGTTCTCTTTCATTTACCTTTTTCCAATGCTTTCCAGTCAGATTTGCAGTTATTTTGACATAACTTACTTAATTTAAAGAAACAAACTGACTAACAACATGTTATCTTGAAGTGGGTTCGTTATCAAGTGTTCTGTTCCAAACTACACACATATAGTAACATATTTAAGAATCAGCGAAAGGAAAATTGCTAAATAGATTGTTTGTTACCCCCTCAGGTTGTGGGAAAGTGTCAGTGGTGTTTTCCGACCCTGCTGGCAGTGGACAGGCATGGATTATGGAGGTGTTCTGGGATGGTTTGGGGTCAGTGGTATTCACCATGGCTACCATGGCAACACTGAGGTTAACACGAAGACCGTAGACTACAGCGAACCCGAGAAACATCAGGAAGGCCAGGTTGAGGCGAGCCGAGCAGCACTGAGGAGGGACTGTTAAAAATAATACAATGATATTTACATGTAGTCTGGACTGTGAGCATATCTTTTTTTTTTTAAGCAAAATTAATGTTTTAATGTTTTGCTGGAAGTGAGAATTTCTTTGTTTGCACCAGAGGTGGATGTTCAATAAAAATATAGAAAGAGCAGCGATAAGTCTATTGACAGACAATTAATCTTCCGCTATTTTGAAAGTTTTTTAATAGTTTTGTTGTTGTTGTAAAAGAACAACCAACATCATCTTACATGTGAAAATATGTTAACTTTATAGTAAATTGAATATTTAGGTTTTGGACTGCTGGTTGGACCAAACAAGTTATTTCATGACCTCATCGCCTTAAGATCTGGGAAACTGTGAAGTGTTCCTTGGAACATATCTTGAGAGTATTTGCATGTAGCAAACTCAAAATCTTTATTAAAATACATTTTTATCTGCTATAAAAATAAACACCTGCATCATTCTCAATGAGGGGTTCAATGTCCTCGCTCTTGTCCAAAGGGGCTGAGTTGATGGAGTAGCCATTTGGTTGCGGCATTACACTTGGCTGACCTGGAAAATATTAAGTCTGTAAAATGATGTCACTGAGCCATGGTGTCAATGAAACCTGCTGGACGGACAAAGGTAGTAGTCAGAAAACATGAAAACACAAACAATAAACACAGAAGGAGGCTGTGAGATAAACACATGACACAGACAAGTAAAGTCAAGTGAGACAACACACACACACACACACACACACACACACACACACACACACACACACACACACACACACACACACACACACACACACACACACACACACACACACACACACACACTCTTTACAAGATGTTGGAAAAGTTTAACCATACCTGCAAATTATGATTACTTAGCCTACTGATGCTCAGAAGGGATACACTGCGGAGCGAGGAAGAGAGATGATGAGGCTCAGCATGAGTTTGTCTTTTTTTTTACTGATCTGGCACCTGTGAACATGAGATAAAAAAGGTCACATAACAACAAAACAAACTGTCTGTTCTATCTTCAAATGTCTACTTTTCAAGAAAAGCGACCCCTGTCCTTGGCTTAACACACATCTCTTTACAAGCTTACCAAAGTGTTTTTTTGAAAGGTTTTATGAAACCAAAGGTCAGATTGAAACATAAAAAGCTCAACACAGTAAAGCTAAAATTGGGAAAAACAGATAATAATGGAAATACCTGAGGAGGTGTGGGTAAAGGCCTGGGAAAACACTTTGTAACGTCACCTATTCAGTGACCTGGAATTAGTTTTGTTTTTAATAAGGCTTAAGCAGAAATTAAAATCAATTGGGACCCAGTACTCTTGCTGTACTGGTGGATCATGCATACACATGTTAGTATTATTGATAAATTAAGCATTTTGTGGAGAAAGTGGGACATTTAATGTCAAGCATAGTGTGTTTTAATAATGAGGTTTTGTTTCTCTTCCTGTATTTTTTTGCCTGAAGGTTTGAGTAAAAGTGATACCTAACTACTGGAGATGGTATGGCTGTAAAAGTAAAGTAACATTGTTTTTTAATTTTTAAGTAAAAAAGTTGTTTTTTGTCAAGCAAAAATGCCAGATATTTGCTGGTTCAAGCTCAATGAAATATCAGGATGTGATGCTCTTCTTTGTCAAAGTATATTTAGGTTCAGGACTGTTGGTAGGACAAAACTAGCAATATAAAGATATTTGTGGCATTGACAAACATATCAAAGAGTAATGACTCTGTATAGTAAGTGCTAAATGTTATAGAGTGGATTCGTCTGTAAAAGAAATAGCCAGGATAATAACGCTGAGTCACTGTTTTGCGTTTCAGTTCTTACACTTGCTGCTGTTTAGCAGAAAAGTAACGACTCATGATGTTGCTGGCAGCAGAAAACCTTTCGGATGAAATGCTTTTAAGGAACTGAGAAAAATAAACTTGTTTGTTTTTTGACACAATCCAATACGTTTTGGGGGGGGGGGGGGGGGGGTGAGCTGGGTTTCATAACACTAAAAGAGTTTCTCATGACAGCAGATATACTGTACAGTGTTATCATTACACTACATAATAGGACCAGAATGGCCAAAGATCTCCTGAAGCAGCTGGTCTGGGGTTATCACATCAATAAACAATTACATAAATTACCCTTTAATTATAGCTCCAGTTCATCTGTCCAGTCAATCTCAATATGTTTCACATTTCAAGGCCACACATATTGTCTGAGGATGTGTCATCCAAATTTTTGACCCTAAATTATCATAATCATGTTTACATGTTATATAAAAGTTCAGGGCTGCCGAATTTCACTATTAATTATTCAGCAATTACTATTTTGGTCTATCATGTCCCAAGTTTCCCCCAATTTCCCAAAGTCCAAAACCGAAAGAAAATGTACTATCGCAAAAAAGAGGAGATCAGCAATTCAACATTTAAAAAAGCTGAAACTCACAATTTTGATTCATAAGTGACTTAACAAAATTAATTCATTATCAAAATAGTTGCAGATTAATTTTCTGACTATCAACTTAATTGATTAAATCGCTTTAAGAGATTCCAAAAATGATTTATTTCTCAGGAAGTGGATTTCTCATTTTCTTTCTTTTTTCTTTTTTTTTTTTTTTTTTTTTTTTTACAATTTACAGTAAGTGTCAGTGTGTCTAAGCTGGAGATGCAGATGTCCATATTAGCATTTGTCCTGACTTATCACTTAAGAATAAATGGTTTTCAAGATCTGCTTTCATTGATTTTAAGATTTGCCCCCTGAATATATTTCTGACCTTTTGACTCATCCTAAGCATGAGCATTCCTCACGCAGGGACTTTCCATAAGAAATCTTATAGAAATTGATCAATTATATTCTAAAGATACTTTCATAGAAATGTTCACATTTTCTTTTATGTTTTCCTTTCATTTCAAGTGATTTAAGTGCTTTGCTGGACTTTATCGGTATTATTGCATTTTTTGGCGTGTTTAAAAGTGCTTTAACTTTGTAACATTTTATTTAAAACAAATATAAAGGTTATTATTATTATTATGACATGTAGCACTGGTTTTGCCACAACATTTTTTTTAAATGTCAACTTCTCAGGGCTGCAACTAACGATTATTTTCTTTATCAATTAATCAGCCGATTATTTTCTCAATTAATCGTTTTGGTCACAACATCAGTGTGACACATGTTGTTTTTAAACAATTATTGGCAGTTACCATTAAGATGACCAACACATTGTGTATCCCAAATATATTGTGCTATGTGGCAAGTATGTATGCATGACAAAGCATATACTTTTTGCCATTACCATGTGACACAAGTCTACAAATGAATGTCTGTGCAACTATGTGTGTGTGTGAGCCTATCATGAGATCCTCAGAAAAAAAAGCCCAATTCACTTTTTTTTTATGAAACTATCTAGTATTAAAGACCCCTTGTCTTCCTCCTTGTTTGGGGTGAACTGGGGAAGAAAAGGTCAGTTACTGTGGTAAGTTTTTAAGTTTTCAAGTTGCATTTTTGCTTACTAAACCTGTTTGTGCTGAAAGTAAAGCCCGTTTTTAAATAAACAATGGGAAAGCAATGTGTAAGTCCCAATATCAGCACTAACACCTATACATAGGGGCTGGAACCTAATTCCTATAACAATTACTATATATCATTGCCAATTAAGTAGTAAGTGATTTTATTATTTAGGATAATAAAAAATGCCCAAATATGAGTGAATGGTGTCTGTTATGTGCCAAGTGTCAGACATATAGCTATCTAGCTATAACAAAAACAGTAACGTTACACAGGTCTGTGGTTGCTAGCAGAAGACCACACATGAGTTAAAGTTACCCTGAACCTGCTAGGTTTCAGTATGGTTTAGCATGTAACTATAACTCGTGTATTAACGTTTCTGTTTTAACGACGACTTAGTTTTATGGATATTTCGTTAAACACATCTTACCTTGTGAAGGGTTTTAAACCAAAGACACCTGGTTAAAGGCAGCCTGGACGTAAAAGAACATGAAACATGAAGCGTATCATATCAATTGTGTCTTTTTCACAGCCGGCGAGACAGCAAATTATCTGTGTTTTCACTACCACAGAAAAACAGTCAGTCATATGACCGAAGCTATGAGGAAACGCAAATCTATAAAACACTGGATGGGTTACGCCTAATTGTTGACTTTCCAATGAGGCCATCTTGTATGTTTTACAAAGCAGTGCGAAGGATGTGACGTTTCAGCACATGACCAACGGCACTGCGCTCTTGCTCGAGCTTCAACAGTTATCTTATGAAAGTACTAAAAAATAATTAAATTTAACCAAATTTAAAACGTATTTTCACTGCTAAGCAGTCGTAGTTTTTCCTTTAAATTGTATTTTTTTTTTACAAATTAAACCTGTTCGGGAAGAAATGCATTTCCGGGAGCCGTTTTAATGTGTTGTTATGGCAACGAAATCCACCTCCTCCTGTGTTGTAAACTGAAGTAAACGTAACGTTAGCTACAGCCCAGCTGCCAATAGTTGAATTCAGCAAATTTTAAGGCACCTGTAAATTATACAGATATGGCCCATTACAGAGTAAGTATTTGGTGTCATACTTTCTGTAGCTGTTAATTGTTTTTACTCGGTAAATGTTGTAGTTGCTCCTGCGAAGCGTGGGCTAACTAGCTAGCTAGCTAAACTAGCATCATGATGGCTGTTTGCATGAAGCATTGAACTTCCCTCAAGTTAAATAGCCAGTGGATAAAACCAGTCAGATGTGTGCTGCTAACTTATGTGCAAGTCAAATAGTTGTTTCATGTTTCAGGCCTCAGAATCGAAGCGAGAGCAATTCAGAAGATATCTGGAAAAATCTGGAGTTCTTGACGCTATAACAAGCGGTAGGTATACAAACAATTCAAATACCTTATTTACATGTCCATGTGCAAGGGCGTAGGTTTTGTTTCAACATTGGGGGGGGGGGGTCTGGACAGGGTTCCAAATTAGTACCATCCACCAGCCAAAATGCTGGGAAAATATGCAATTAACTGGAAGATTTGCTTCACTCACCAGTCAACAAAACAATGGTAATCTATTGAGTGGCTGGTAAAATTTGAACACACACACACACACACACACACACACACACACACACACACAGTCACTGGCCATTTGGCTGGTGGATGAAAAAGTTAATTTTGAACCTTGAGTCTGGGGGTTGTCCCACAGAAAATTTGGAGAGTCAAACACTTTGTTTCCTGTGTTCTGGTGAATTTAATTTAATCTAAATTGATATTGAATCTAATCTTCTCCTGTATTGTTCGAAACTTTCTGCTAATTTAAAACATCACACGTTTCTGGATGTTTTTTAGGAATAATTTACATCTTGTTAACCTTGTAAAATCTAGATAAAAGACATGACAGTCAAAATCCCAAGAAATCACATCTTTATTTGTCATGCCTCTGTTGCGTTCTTTAACCTCCGAATGTAGCACAAGTAGACTTTATGTTTCACAGTTACTGTTTTTCATCAAATCGTTTATAGATCTCGACATATCTGACCGCACTCGAAGGCAGCTTCCTTTCACGGAGAAAGAGAGAAAAAAGAGATGGTGGGCAGAGGGATTGTGCTTTGTGGCACAACAACACGGACGTGCGCTGCAAGGTTCAAGGTTGAAATCGTTGGGAAGGATATACTTTATACATGTCTGATTCCCTTGAATGGTTATTTTTTTTAACCATTTTTGCGGGTTCTTTTATATTTTGAGTGGGACAAATCTACGTCTTCTAAATATTGGGGGGGACATATCCCCTGCATCCCCTTCGAAATCTACGCCTATGTAAATGTGCATCCAATACATGGTGTTAAATCCACACATTCACTCACCTTTCACAGATATACCTGCTGTGCTGTTTTATCACCATTTCGTTTCTCTTTTTGCAGTTTTAGTGACACTTTATGAAGAGAATGACAAACCTAACAATGCACTGGAGTATCCTTTTTTCATGTATGCAGTTTTATTTAACATATGTGTAAAAATGGCAGAAAATAGATAGCATGTTCATCTGATTTCAAATACATTGACAAATAATATATAGCCTATTATTCACTGTTAAAAACCAAATTGCAATGTTTTTGCTTAGAGTTGACCCTGTTCAAGTTTCCTCAAGAATTGTGTAGCTGCGAGTTATGGGCTGTGTTGTACTTAAAGTGCTCATATTATGCTCATTTTCAGGTTCACAATTGTATTTAGAGGTTATATCAGAATAGGTTTACATGGTTTAATTTTCAAAAAACACCATATATTTGTTGTACTGCACATTTCTGCAGCTCCTCTTTTCACCCTGTGTGTTGAGCTCTCTGTTTTAGCTACAGAGTGAGGCCTCTCACTTCTGTCCCATCTTTGTTGGGAGTCACACATGCGCAGTAGCTAGGTCAGCACTACAAGCCAGTTAGAAGCAGAGTATGAGGGCGTGTCATGCTAGCAGCTAGGTGAACATTATAACGTGAGTTACAAAGTGATGCACGTTTGTCACAGAAGTAAAGGCTGGACTATAATAGAGCTGTTTGGAGCAGTTGGTGAACAGTGTTTTCTGTTGGAGATGGTAAGTCCCTTTGGGGTGGACTTTGGGCTTTTTCACTTTGTAAACCTATAACATGCACAAAAAAAAAGCATAATATGAGTACTTTAAGCTAACAGAAAAGGGAATGATTCAACCTTTGCCATTACAAGCCCTTTTCCACATGCACTTTAACCTGTAAATGCAATGGCAATTCTTCTTGATGGCCTATATTTGAGAACAGGAGACTGTTCATTTTTGACCACTCTGGAGCTAGTAAAATGTCTAGGCAAGTTTCTCCATGGGTCTGGTTTAACAAAAGTACCATAATTCCTGAAAAAGTTAAGTGTTCTCACAGATTTATTTAAATAGCCACAAGACTATTCTGTCTCTGTTGTTATCCTAACTGCAGATACGATTGCTCATTGTGCTACGAGCAATCGCTGGGGGGAGATAATCAGCCAGAGTACATAAAGCACAGTATTTTTCCTTTTTTAAAATATATCTGGTACGTTTTAAAATGTCAACAATCCAGCTGGGGGGAGAAACAGCTGAAAAATACATTTTTAAATCTGTAGTTTAGGCATCCTGTGTGAGAGAAATGCTATTTTCCCCATATCTATCGAAAACAAATGTGTCATGTGGAAACATTGATTTTTTTTCTCTATAGGAGACTAAAGTGTGAAAAACACTGCTGGATAATTAAAACCGGCATTGGCTGCAGTTTTATCTGTCAACACCGGGCTTTAGTTTATTGTACGTTTGTGTGTTGCTGTCATTAATGACGCCTTGAATACCACAGTCCTTTTCAGAACCACACACACGTATAACTGGAAATTCTGCACTATTCTGTGACTTGATCCTTCAATTCAGTGGTGATTTCTGGAACCCAAGTGTTGTGAGAAGCCAAAGTCTTTGTTTCCCATACAGTACACTTGGCAGAAGATTAGTGTAGTTCACAGGGAGCTTGTTTTTGAGCCAGAGGAGTTCATTAGTTTGTGTTACATGAATGGCCCTAGAGGGGAACAAGTCACTGTTGCTTTTCTTTACCAATCTTCATCCATCTGGCTTGGTTAAAATCAAAGATTTCTGTAGACTGATTATTGATAGCACACAGTGACCTTAACCACCTGCACAGTTTCATAAAGCTACACCTCGGTGCAGCTGCTCCAGAGCCAGCGGACGCTGTGGCTCTTCGCATGGAGCTGGCTGACCTACAACAGAAATGCAACCTGCTCATGGAGGAGAACAAAGAGCTGAGGAACAGGGTGAGATGCTGGTAAAAGTCTAAATTTACAGATAATAAGGGCTGCTTGTGTTTGAGTGTGCTGCTCATACTGTGACCTCTAACCTCTGCCTTCATATAATTTTTCAGCTGATGCAGTACGAACCGTCACCTGAAGAGGGAGCAGCAGAGTAGAACGGAGGGGTTTTGTCATTGCTGACTCGGGTCAAAAGAGAAAAGTAGCCTTTTTGAAGAATATTTAAATGTTTATTACATAATAATCAATCACAAAATCACTGTTATTTTTGTTGTAACAAGAAGCTTTGTCATAAATACATGTTTTTTCAGCATTTGGCATCAGTAATTCACTTGATGTCATAAATTCACAATTGTTCCTGTTTCCAACCAAAGGCTTCAAAGAATATTTAAATGTTTATTACATAATAATCAATCACAAAATCACTGCTATTTTTGTTGTAACTAGAAGCAACTTTTCCTTTGTGATAAATACATGTTTTTTCAGCATTTGGCATCAGTAATTCACTTGATGTCCTAAATTCACAATTGTTCCTGTTACCAACCAAAGGCTTCTGCTTACATACACAGACAACATTTTTAATGGCCTTTAATTTTTTCAAAGACATTTTAATTGATATCAACTGCATAACTGAGTAAAAAGTTGTCATACAAAAGCAATAATTCAGAGTTTGCTGCTCAAGTGCCTGGAGGGAAATTAAAGTATGATAAATGACACCATAACAACAACATTTTGGTCACCGTAACAACTCCAAGATATTTAGCACATATTTTCCATTGTGACAGACATTTAGAATATTTACGTTAAATGTTCTTACTGAAGATCTCTCAGACATGTTAAATGGGGGATGAATGAATTCAGGCAGCGTCAGTGATTTAAAAGTATGTGGTTGCGTAACAGCATGTGGTGACCTGAAACTGCATTATAGATTTGTGGTTCAGTTTTCCATTACCCTCTAATCATTCAGACAGAGCTGCTGCATACACTCAAATCATTAAATGTCTATCTGAATCTCTGTAACAGACCTGTTAATGTACGGAAACAAAACAGTCCTTTGTGGTCCGACCACCACCTGTTAAAATCTGAAGAATGTGTTAGATTGCAGATTTAAATATGATTGGAAAAAGTTCTTTGTAGAAGAAAATAAATTACCTGAGAGTTTGAGTTTAATTTTATCCTAATATTCTCTTTCCTGTTCACTGATCAAACTCCTTCTGTTCTGTATGACGTTTCTACTGTGCCTTTCACTTTGGTCAGTGAGACCTTTTGTTCAGAGCCCAAGTTGGCTCCAGCGAAGATTCACACCTTACCTAATCAAAGGACATTTTTTCAATAGTTTGATCAGATGGTATTGGGTCTATGCAATTCTATTCAGACAGTCTTGTGAGTAAATGTCTTCTCAGCTTTTGTTTATTCTGTTGCTTCCTGTAACCTTGTATAAAACCCTGGCCAGAAAACTCATTCTGGTTAGAGAGAATCCTACAACTTCTTGTGAGCTTCTGTCTCCACTGCCCAGTGAATAAAACCCATCTGAACAAGCCAGTTTATTGGACCTGAGAGAACTTTTTCTTCCACAGGTTTCAAGAACATACTTTCTATAGCAATTGGTAACAAATGCCTTTTGTGCTTGTTTTTTTAATGTCTTTTAAAGAACTTTAAATGTGTGAAAAGTGCAGTAACTTAGTGTTCCCATAACTTGCACCCAAACATGGCTTATTGAGAGTTTCTGTTGCCATGTTGGCGAGCATACAGTCTGTTGTTTATATCTGCAGATCAGTTGGAGCTCTTCTGCTGCCTGAACTGCTCACCTGTGACACTCTGCGGTTTGGAGGGGAGGCGATGGGGCTGTTACTCTCCCGGCTGTGTCGAGATACTGAGCTCAGCTCCCCTGCTGAGTCCGGGCTCTGAGACCTGATCGGTCTCTTAATGTCTGACTTAGAGAGCAGTCTTGCTCGGGGACCGACACAGCCGCTACGTGGCTTCACGCTGTTGTTCCTGTGGTAGGAATCTCCACTGTCCGAGCCGTTCCCCTCTACCAGAGTGGAGCAGTTCCACGGTGGACTGACCCTCCGGGACTTCCTCACAATGCCTGACAGAGTTGTGCAGGAGGAGGTGTCTGCTACAGGGAGGGTGGGATACTCAGAACTGGGACACTCCATGTCCTCATGATGGGGTGAAGATTGTTCCTCTGGCTCATCCTGTTTGTCTGCAGGAGGAGAACGTGTCTCGCTGCTTGCGTTGTTGGAGTTGCTGTTTTGCTCTGTGGGGCTCGCCACCCACTCCTTGCCGTCCTTGTGGCCGTCTGGCTTTGCACCAGGGTCCCCTTTTATTGGGACAAATGCAGAGGAGGCATTAAGAAGAGGGTAGGTAGGTCCGTTGCCCTGCTTCTCCAACAGTAATGTGTATCCACATGGTGCAGTGGGAATTGTAGTCTTGCGACCAGCAGACGTGCCTATGCAAACCTGATGCACAACTGAGTTCTTTTGTGACTTGTCGACATAATAATCATCGAGATCGGCCTTCAGATGGGGGTAGAAGTCCAGGATGCCTTTCTTAATCTTCTTGTATCCCAGGTGCATGATCTCAAGAATGCTGAGAAAGAGGGAGATACAGGCAATCCCTTGCATGAACACCATGAAAACCGTTTTCTCAGTGGGCCTGGAGACGAAGCAGTCGACCACATTTGGGCATGGCTCCCTCTCACACTTGTAGAGAGGGTCTAGGCGGTGTCCATAGAGGATGTACTGACACACCATGAAGCTGACCTCCACCACTGAGCGAGTCACGATGTGAACCACATAAGTACACAGCAGAGAGCCCCTCAGTGGTGCTTTGTTGAGCTTCCCCTGCTCCAGCTGCTTCATCTCCTTTTCAATCCTCTTCCGCACCTCCACCAGCTCAGTGTCCACTGCCTCTAGCTCCCGACGGAGAGCCACCTTCTTGCAGTGGCGCTCCTTCTCCAGGGCTCGCAGCTGGTAGATAGCGTGACCCATGTACACCAGGGAGGGCGAGGACACGAAGATCACCTGCAGCACCCAGTAGCGGATGAGGGAGATGGGGAAGGCCTGGTCGTAGCAGACGTTGCGGCAGCCGGGCTGGTCTGTGTTGCAGATGAAGTCTGACTGCTCGTCGTTCCACACGTCCTCGGCTGCGACGCCCAGCACCAACATCCGGAATATGAACAGGATAGTCAACCAGATCTTGCCGACCATGGTGGAGTGGATATGCACCTCCTCCAAGATGCCTCCGAGGAAGTTCCAGTCTCCCATTTTTTACATTAGAAGTGCTGTAATGAATAAAGAGCAAAAATCAAAGTTATGATTATTAATAAAGCCAGACGGATAATGGATTTTAGAGGCCGATAATGATATAAAAAGATATATAATATGCATTGTATATGTAAATATGATTTAAAAATTTGAAAATGATACATCGGCTGATAGTATTTTCAACAGATGCGTAACAAATACAATCTTGAAACAGATCGATTTGTTTTTTAAAGTATATAAATACTAGTACTAATTTACGTACTTGTAACAAAGAAATTCCTACAATGTGGTATTGCTAAGATCCAAATACTTCTTCCACCAGTGCTCAGAACTAGGTTTTCAATTATACAACCAGTTTACCCAGTTACAACAGAACCCAAACCCATTAGACACTAATTAAAATGTGAAGTGTTATGTGTAAGTACTAATCTAATAGTATTAAATAGCTGCATTAGGACTTAATGTGTTCTTATTGTTAAGTGAAGTGTATGGCAACATTGAGCAGCATCTTATTAAAACAATATAAGATATATTGGTTAAATTGGTAATCATTAGACATTACAAATCATATCAAACAATAATCAATCATTTTAATCCATGGTGTTATTCATAAAAAGTTACTGAAAACTGTTTTCCTACAGCAAAAGAGAGAAAGCATCGCACTACGTAAAGCGGATCTATTCAGCTCTCTGTAATTATGTAAAGAAATGACATGACTTACACAAAAAGGTCAAATATTTATTTTAAAATTAGTTAACTTACCTTTCATCTGAGATATGAAATATAACCATAAAGTCCTTTTGCAATAATGGTGCTGATGCTGTGGAACACAATCCTACAGGCACATCTTTTATTTTTTTTATCTTCTTCTACAAGGCGAGAATTCAGTCTCCACTGTTGGTTAAAACTGGACAAAAACAAATGATCCCTGCTGGCTCTTGTTGTTCACAACTTATAGCCTATGAAAGACAAAACCAATCAATACTGTTGCAATGCTCTGTTGCCATTTACCTTGCAGCAGTATGAATGGACTGACTGCCAGTTCCTGATAGTCATCAGGGGTGAAATGTGTTGCAAAGCATGTAACAGTTTGCCGCCCGTTTCTGGTTGAACCTAAAAGACCCTGAACTAGTTTGATCCTCTAAATTCACACAGGACACAAGGGATGTACTGGGTTTGATGGGGATCTTGCATCTGATTGTGCCTTGAAAGTGGATAATAATCAATAAAATGCTTCTGAAGAGGATCAATATCCTGATTTAATCTGAGACCGGACATTGTAGGATTTGTTAAAATACAAGATATCCCACACTCATTTAAAACAGCAAGATATAATGCATTAGAGCCACACCAAGTTAATGTCCGGGTCACTGCTCTGTTACCAGTGTTGAATGGTGTCGGTTGTTGCAGCTAGATCTGAATCATTTAATTGATTAATTGGTTGATAACAAATTAATCTACAACGATTTTGATAATTCATTATTCATACTTTTTTTTTCTCCGCAAGCATGCATTAAGAAGCTAGAAGCAAACATGAATTGCTTCCAGCTTCTTAATTGTGAAGATTTGATGCTTTTCTTTGTATTACATGATAGTAAACTGACTAATAATAATAATAATAATAATAATAATAAAGCAACCTAAAGGCATCATCTGGGCTGTGACAGGGATTTGTTTTTTTTTTACAATTTTCTAGCATT
This sequence comes from Sander lucioperca, assembly GCF_008315115.2. Taxonomy (NCBI): domain Eukaryota; kingdom Metazoa; phylum Chordata; class Actinopteri; order Perciformes; family Percidae; genus Sander; species Sander lucioperca. The sequence goes on along the minus strand of NC_050186.1, from coordinate 20,615,291 downwards.
TTATAAACAAAAGGATTCAATTGAGAAAATAATTGGCATAAAAACGTCATTCACAATTTCAAACTGTCTGACCAGTGACCAACAGTCCAAAACCCCAAAATATTCAATATACTATAATAGTAGATGAGGAAAAGCAGCAACTGTTAGAAGTTTTACTTGAAAATCAAATCTTCTGTCGCCTAATTGAATTTTTTTATTACATTCTTCATTAAACTGACTGAACATTCACACAGAAAAGAGTTCATAGACACACCAAGGTAGTTTCCTTCCTCACTACAGAAAACATCCAAAGACCAGCTTCATGAGCCACTACATGTATAATCTGTATTAGTAATTGCACTGGGTAGCATATAATCTAACACATTTGTCTTTTACTATTTATAATAAGGTATTATTTACACGAAATCCAAACAAATCCCACTTATTTTATCGATTAATCACTTTGAATAATGGGTAAATATTGCCATCCCAATTTCCCAAAGTTCCACATCTTCAAATTGCTTGTTTTGTCCATAACAGAACAAAAATTTACAAAAAAACTTTACTTTCATGAAGGGATTAAGAAAACCAGTAAATTTTTTCCCTTTTGTTTGAATGACTGCAGACCCATTTTTTTGTTAATCGACCTGACAGGGAGTGACAGTGCCGCATCACGTACAAAACAAAGTTCAAGAATCAGGGGATCAGAGATGGTGGGCACAACAAATGTAATGCTAGACAGACTTAAAACTGTTTGCTACATTACAACTTACAACATCGCAAGAGTGGCAGAGCTTGAACCAGCAACCCCATTATTAATGGTGAGATCATATCTCAGTCATAATATAGTATTAATACAGTACTACCTTGGTTCAGTCTGTTCTGTATTGGTACCAACCCTGTGCTTAATACCAATATTCTTGATAAAGTAACTCACATCAAGCCTCCATGCTGTCATTGTACTCGTTTAATCAATGTTTGTATTTTTCAATACAGGGATCAATAGGGCACGTCCGATTTCATACATGGTTGCTTCTTCGCTGTGAATGTAATTTAAGTTGTTCATCCTAGCTACTGATCCATTAAAAGGAAATCGATGTTCATGGCTGGACTGGTCTGTTTTCCATGCAGATGACTGCAGACTGTGATTTCACTTATTCTCATAATACTGAACACCTATTCATCAGGCTATTGGATGGGAAACTCTGAATTAATTCTCCTGATGTTTCCTCCATATTGTCTCCTTAACTTCACAAATGAAGTTAAAGGGTTAGTTTGTATATTTTAAAGTGGGGTTGCATGAGGTACAAATCATTTATCAGTGTATATTTATGGCGGTCGGCACGTCCCCAGTTTGGAGAAACAGACAGGTGTCCTGACACAGAAGCTAAGCAACGTACTGCTGTGGATGGGGGCAGGAGCAACACGCATTTTATCCACCTGAAAAAAAAACTACCTAAAAAAAAAAAAAAAAAAAAAAAATCTACTGTATATCTGTGTACACTAAATTTAGAATATTTTCACCGCTTTACCTTACTTTCAGACAGCCCTTTCTGATGGGGAACTCAAGCAGTTGTGTCTATGCTCTCTTTAAAGCCACCACACTCCTTTGACAAAAACAGGTAGGATTACTCTTTGTTAAATTACTGTTTTTGTTAAAGGAGTCTGGTGGCTTTGAAAAGAGCGATACAAACAGCTTCAGTTCCAGTGTTGGAAAGGGCAGTTTGACTGCAAGGTAAAGTGGTGAAAATGTTTTACACATAGCGTACACTTAAACTAATATTGATATTTTAGTGGGTCCTTTTTTAGATGACTAAAATATGTTTTGCTTCAACAGCAGTTTATTGCTTAGCTTCCTTGACAGAACTAGTATCCGTTTCTCCAAACTGGGGGGCGTGCCGACCGCCATCTCTTGCAGGTTATACACAGACCGTGGATAAGTACCTTATACAACCACAGATCCAAACTATCCCTTTAGCTTTTTCATCTTCATATAGAGCTTGGCTGCCTAGTGTAAATACCTATATTAATAAACTTCAGTGGACCAATTTGTATCTGCATGCAGAGTTTAGAAACTAAAGTCACACACCGTTTCCTTATACTGAATGTTATCCATTTATTACTGAAAATAACAGTTTATTCCTACTAAAGATAGAAGATTAGAGAATAGAACATGCAGTGACACAATTCATTCTGAAGGAAACCATCAACAAAGTCATGTAAACACCAACAAGCAACTTTTGTTCCTCCTCTCAACCAAAATTTGGAGAATTGTTTGGAAAATAAAATACTTTTGGAAATCATACAGAAAACACCACAAAATTAAAACAGATTAATGTACATTTTTTTAACAGCTTGTGGTTAAAGTCAATGGTCGACAACATCTTAACACTTAAGGACCACAGCAGCGTTTCTGTGTATTTTTGCCTCAATATTCATACTTGACGCTACTGCTGATCATTTTCCAACTCAGACCATATCCTTTGCATTTTTTGTTTTTCTTCCTGGCAGCCACTGACTCGTTTTCAAAGTATGACAATCATTGTCTTGCAGAGACTAAAACTTGAATGTCAAAGTATGCTTTTTTTTTAGATTTATATTTGTGTTATAGAGTTATATTTGCAGGTTAATGCAGTGCACTTTTCAATTCAGTCTGCTACTTTGACAATTGATGTTGATGATCATCTCAATAATGTTCACTGACATGTTTTTAAACAAACATTTCGATACAGTAAAACAAATGAACACCTGTGGCTGAAAGAAAGGAAGAAAAATCAGGTCAGCAGTAGAGTAAAAAGTACATGATTTGTTATAAATGCGATAAAGCACACAGAAAACGCTGGTTTGGTCCATCAACTGACTGGATTCATTTTAAAATACTGAATGTTCTTTTTTTGCAAAAATGGGTGCATAGGGTTTAGAAAACAAACCTATCAATAACCGTATATAAAAAAGACAATTATTCCTGGCCGACTACCACTCAACACAGAAACCGCCACTGACTGCATCATCTTTCTAAATCGGGAAAATCTCATCAACGAAATTTCATAAAACCAAACAAAGGACCACCATTGTTCTTAAAATAGAGCTGCAAAAACAAGCTTTCTACCAACGTTTCAGTGGACGTTACATTCATGTCAAAATGAACATTTGTTGACAAATGAACCAGCTCTGGTGCATCTGACATATACAGATAATAGGGGGAGCAGGTACTATTCTAGCGTCCGCCTGACTTGCGTCCAGCCCAGGATCGGGACCGAGAACGCGAACGAGAGCGGGATCTTGATGCAGACCGGGACCTGGAGCGGGATGGGGAGTGTGTCCGTCGTACTTCTTCCTCGGTGTAATGGGAAGTTGACGCTGGGTTGGCATTTTCTCGCGGAGATGCAGATTTTGAGCGTGAACGAGATCTTCCTCTGGACTCTCTCCGAGGCCTCGGCCTGTATCTGAAGACACACGAGACCATTTAGACACTTCTGTGATTATCTAAACTCCTGTGCACTCAACATAACTGTCCTGTGTGTCAAATGTACAATAGGTCTTTCCAAGAAATTCTGCATTTGTAAGTGTATTTGTACAGTAACACCTCTTCCTAACTGGGTGCGATGCGAACGGGCAAATAGATTGTTTCGGCAAACAGGCAGAGCGCTGTGTCGCTTGTTTGAAAAAAAGCTTGCCTTGGCTCTATTTTTGTGAAGTTTCACGCACTTCCTCAATGCCATTGGTCAAAATTGACAATGAAACTGCATTCCAACTACATAGAAACAAGGCTGACAGAAGGTAACTTACCTTAGCAGAACAATAGTAAAGTGCTAACCTAGCTGAGTTTCAGAGGAACACAGCGGTAAAAGGCAATGTTGACAGGCTTTCTCATGGATTTTAGTAGACTGAAAAAGAGCAGTGTTGGAGCCATAATGTAACTTTGTTGTTTTTTTGTTTTGTTTTATATAGCACTCTGGTGACATGAATGCATATGCAGATTTGGGTAAGATCACAGGGTGGAGCATTGTCACCGGAAATGCATATAGGGAATCAACAGGTACAGGTGTATGGCAAAGGGCAAAGCAAACAGCTTTTTACCGTGTCAGCGTGGCGTGTCAATGGCATCGTTTGATTTGTGTTTAACTGGAAAGAAGATTGAAACTTACCTGAAATGAAATATACTGAAATTTACCTGTGCTACGGTGAGCATGCCGTCACTGAATAAATGGGTCACTGCACTCATTTATGGCGTGTTAGCATGGCTACATTAGCCAGGACCAGTCAAATCACTTCACTGGCTGTCTCAACAGTCACCAACTTGAGTACTCTATAATTCAATGTGCGTACACAAATGTTGAAATTACATAAAATGCCCGTCCCTTGTAGCCGTGATAAATTAGCCTGAAGCTTAACGCTAATGCTTACCTGTTCAGGAGGATATTAGCCAACTATGCGTCCTTTTGGGCTCTAAGCTGTCTCCATCTTTCAAATACATCTCCAATATTTACCCGGGGTTTGTTACGTCTCTGGTCACGCTACTGTTGGAAACATGCCAAGGTTTTTTTTTTTTTTTAGGTCGGGTAGAATCTATCTCCGTTGACCCTGTTTGATTGTTTGTTGCTTCCATGGCTGTACCAACGTTACAGCTGTAGCGCGCTGGGATTACGTTTTTACAGGTATATCTGGCAACCCGGCCTGGCTGTCACGACTGGACAGTTGATAACAACACACAGGCCAAAACACAAACAGAAATTCTGTCATGGAACGGAAATACTTGCATTGATGTCAAAAACAGCATTTCAACTTAGCATGTTCCCTCAATATGTGATGTTCATATTGTGGTCATTTTTGGATTTAATACAGTAAATATATTACATATTGCACCTTTAATGTATTGGACATTGGTTTATTGGCAGCCCAGAACACGCGTCCGAACAAGTTCTCCCTTTCTTGCACCGTATTGGCCTCATGTAGGTCTGGTTAAAAGACTCTACAAGCAGTGTTGGCTAAAGGCTCTGGATCGTAACAATAAGAGGAAACGTTATATCACATCTACCTTCACTCCTTCAATAGGCTTCTGTGACCCTCTCTATGATTGTTGTTGACTGAAAAAGAGCAGTGTTGGATAAATATCACAACGAAAAAAATCCCATCCCCTCCTCGTGGTGCGCAATAACTCGTAGTATATCTGGACAACTATTCACATCCCATTGGCCACAGTATGCTCCCTTGCTCTATGTTAGGAAGAGGTGTAATACAGACAGTACCATGACCAAGACAGAAAGGGAGTAACAGATGCAAACCACAACCTCTGTAAGCAGTCAAAGAGAAGTTGTACCTTTCATCCTCGCGGCTCCTGCTTCTTCCTCCATACCCTCGTCCACGAGACCTAAAGACAGACATGGAAAGGTTATTTTCCCTTTCAAATAAACATTTAAGTACAGCAACTGTGAGGAACAAGCCTGCTGAAAGTAAAACTCACTCTCGAGGACTCTCGGATCGTCTGCGATGTCGATCATAAGAAGGGCTGCGTGACCTGTATCTGTCGTAGCTGCGACTGCGCGACCGTCTGCGCCGGCTGTCTCGATCGTAGTCGTCGTATCGAGATGACCTGCCTGGAGAATGCCTTTCCTTTGACTTCATCTGATTTGGTGCTGATGTTAAAAATTAGACAGTGAAGAGAGGTTGTTAGAGCCCAGACTAGAAAACACAAAAAAGCTTCTTTTTTTTTTTTTTTTTTTTTAATATAACAAAGTTTGGAATAAAGGTGCCTGAGCCCTACAGAGTGAATACAGGGTGCACCTCTATACCAGGCATTACAGCAGACGTGAACCAGTTAACACTTCCATGACTAGTTTGTTTGGTGACTGCAGTGAGTATATGCATTAGAAGATAAATTATCACTGCATTGCTAACAAATAGGTCTTGAAGAACATTTTGATGCGTCATATCAAGATGAGCACTAGTTGAACTCAGAACTCCACTCAAGTTTAACAAGTAAGCCATGGTGGTGAGCCATTAATGTTATAAGTTGTAAAGAAAAACCGATAAAGGTTCTGGCCACGTCCCAATCAGTCATAGTAAGCATTTTTCCGTTGAAAGGATGAATATTTCCTCCCGTTTTTTCTTTTCTTTTATCCTGCTACCACAGCACTTTGTTACAGTTGTTCATTTCACTCACTTCAATTATCAACGCCCTCTATTCCACCTCTTACATACATGTTCTGTCAGCAGAAAATCTAATTATCACTGATGCTGTTAAAGATGGCTTTATGCCATCATTCTAGCTCCCACACCTCTATCTACCACTGTATAATTTAAGTGGCACTGACTAAAACAGCAAAAAAAAAACTCCATTAGTATTTGGTGGCAAAAATAAATAAAAAAAGTTGGACACTTACTCTTTCTGTCACCCTGGGCAAACTGGATTTCAATCTGCCGGCCACAAACCCACTTCCTGTCCAGGCTGTGAAGAGCATCTTCTGCATCTCGCACATCCTCAAATATGCTGAGTAGTTAAGGGTTTTAGTTTGTTGTCAGGCCACACAAATCAATTATTTTTTTCTCAGAAGGGTGAAGTAAGAGAAGGAAAAACAATGGTCTCCTCACATAAAATATAAAAACTCCAATTAAATTATTTAAGTTCCACCCGTCACATCAAGAGATTTGATATAAGACACAACAGTTTAAAATGAGCACAAATTACACAATACTTGATATGATATAGCAAGTGAAAAAGAAAAAGCATCAAAGAAATACATCCTCTGTTCATTTTTGTAGAGATAAAAGATGAAGCAAGTTTTTCAAAGAAATCAAATAATTGTCTGAGGGACGAGGACTACAAATGTATAAACAAATCAAAATACATGAAATTTTAAAGTTTATTAAATTCCTTTAAAATTACAAAAGTCATTGATATAACAAAGAAAGCTGATTTTGTTGTCATGTCAAATTTGTGGAATTGTCTTGTCAGGATACAAAATAATTCAGACTTGTTACCTTCGCCCATGCTTGACTTTGAACTTCATCTTGATCTTTACACTCTTTAATCGACTCCCACAGAGACTCGGGTTTCCTGCTTGCCTTTTCCTCTCAAAACTCTTTTCTTTTCCCAATTCTTTGCCGCCATATCCAAGCTTTGTCTCCGTTCCCTTTTCCTCTTCATGCTTTACTTTCTCTTTTCAACCTTTTCCCTCCCTCTGATCCTGAAGGTCTGTGTGACTTGTCTTTACAGCTACTCTACACGGGTCTTTGTTACTCTTTGTGGCCGGTTCCACAACTGGATGCTTTTACATTTTCTGAAGCAATAACAGAGAAATATGTGTGTTAGATATTCAATCAAATTAAGTGAAAAACACGTCACAAAAGCATATCTTCTCTGCTGAAATGAAATTAAAATGTTTTGTTAGCAGGAGCACAAACAGCAAAAACAAAATAATTGGGAAAGGATATTGAATGTATGCAAATCCTCTTGGTCGACGTGTATGGAAGTCAAGTGGGATGTAGACATCCACTATTGGCCCATAGCGGCCAAACTCACGCCGCAAATCCTCAGGCCTGAACACCGTAAATACAAGTGTGACTCAACTGACCATCACGGGCAACTCTACCTACATCACTAACCAGTAACAACAGCTGGGAGAGCAGCTGATGAGAAGGCTAAAGGGACAGTTCACCCCAAAACACAGTAACACTTATTAACTCTTACCTGGTAATCCGACCCATCTGTCCACACGGTTTCTCTGTTATTATGTCAAGTTCGGCTGTTGCCGTTTTATTCTAGAGGTTGTATTTTGTTTTGGAACAATTATATTGTGTTTTGGGGTAAACTGACCTTTAAGATACGTACACTAATTTGTTCAACATGCAATTCAATGTAAACCCCACTAAGAAGTCTACAACTTGACATCAACAGATGCTGCAATGTTGCTCTATTAATGTTGGATTTTTATAAAATGTTCAAGTTCAATTTATCAGCAAATAAAAACGAATTATGTCTGGAGGGCATGGGTTAATATGTTACCAGATTAGCACCAACATCCTTTGTCAAACATTCTTACACAAAGTGCGTAAACATCAAGTAGTTTTTGTTCAGATATGTATTCTGACACAACCCAAAGAGTTACAACACACAGCAGAAAAGCATAGTTCCATACAGCATTTGATAACACGTCTCTTTTGTTCTGCATAGGGATTAGGGAAACCTTTGCCACTGTTTGATGATGTGCAGGTAAAAAGGCTGATATTAAACTTACTATACTGTAATATAATGTTACTAGAATTAGGTAGCATATGTGTTCTTTTTAAGCATCTTTGAAGTTAGTAATATTACTAGTTCACACATTATTCAGTTTGCCAAAAGGACATCCTTATCCTTTTTAGTATTTTCCAAATAAAAAAATGAAGTATTTTTAAGAGACAATATGTGTGGAGTCACAACAAACGCACCTTTCTGGCCTCTCCCGTTGTTAATTAATTCCTGAATGGTCACCTTGTCGGGCATTAACCCTCAAGACCCCTCCGCGAATCCCCTTGTCGGGGTTTCAATTTTCACAAATGACTGGCTCGCTCTATTATTGTCCCTATTGACCGTAGAATGCCGTGATGGACCGACCAATCAGAATCGAGTACACAACCAAGACGTTTAATAACTTAAAATGAATAACGGTTAACTGAAATAACGGGTTGTAACCTAACAATTAGCTAGGCTAGTTAAAATTAAGTATGATCAAATGAAATACTATGTTTTACGTCTTTTACCTGCAAATTACCAAAACATGTACTGTAATATTGTTCATTATTTAACGTTATCTTATTTATAAACATGTAACCGAGCACAGTAAACGTTTGACAGAAACGCAATGCAAACAAAGAAACGTTACAAACATATTCAAGCATAACGTAGACACGTTATCACAAATGTTTAATTTTTTTTGGTAATTTATACATTTGAAATATGTGAGCTGCAGTTTATAAATATTTTAAACTTAATGCGCCTCTGCACGCTGGTTTAACGTAACTTGAGGCTCCTACCAGGAGGCTAAACTTGGCTGCTAAGCTAAGTCAGCTAACGTTAGCTATCGCTAACATGAATAGCTAAACGTTAGTTAACGTTAGCGGGTGATCTGTGGTTCTCATTGCGTCTGAATGTTGACTCACCTGGACTCATCGGAAATGTTTCTGACGAACAAAGACGTGTTTGGAGGCCTCATGTATTTGGCCATAAAGTTACACTCACACAGCAGAAGAAATGATTTTCGTCAACGAAAATCTGAAGCGAAAATATTTCTTCAGCTTCTTCTTCTTCCCTATGGTTTATTGGCGGTTGGCAAACCAACTTAAAGGTGCATTACCGCCACCAGCTGGACTGGAGTGTGAACGACAAATACATGCAGAGAAAAAACCCCGAAAGAAACTAAATTGTCATTACTAAATCAGTTTTTCTTATAAACTTGATAATATTTTGATATACCTTGCCTGCTGTTTTCCACAAAAAAGCTTGACAGTGAAAACGTGTAGGGTCTGCCTTACGAAGTTTCTAAAAAAGTGGTCTCTCTGGGTATGTATTCCTTGCAATGGATTATGTGTTCAACAGTTTCTGGCTGGTTACAGTATGTGCATTTTTAAGTTGAATGTTTGCCTATTTTATGTAATGAATAAGACCTGTATGACTAATTCTAAGACGAGTAATACTATTTTCTTCCTACGTTTAAAGCCCACCCTCCTCCCATCACCAACAGTCTTTATATATTGTAAAGATGCATTCCTGTTTCACTAATGTCCCGATATACTCCTAGCATGTCGTTCTGATGAATGTTTTGTCTTCAGCTTTGCTTAGTGGAACCTGTAGGTCTACATATGTAATCTTGAGTGCTTGTTTTGCCAGAATATCCACCTGCTCATTTCCCTCCACACCTATAGGCAGGAACCCAAACTAAACTTGTGAATATGCCCTTAATTTGCATTATGTACGTTATAAGAAATATTTCATTGATAATATCTGTTCTAAACGATGATCTGCCTGATCTAATGCTAGATAGTGCTGACAAACTGTCAGATGCAACAGTGGGTATTTCCTTCTCCTCTGTAATGCCAATAACACTGCCAAGAACTCTGTGGTGTACTGATAAATGGTCTGATACTCTGTTCTTTATTGATGTATCACTCACCGGGATATGGCCTACACTGCTGCACCTGCACACCCTTTGTATGGATCTTTAGACCCGTCTGTAAAAATGAAAATTAAGTTTGAGAAATTCTTTTTTTAACATATAATTCTGGATTCTATGCGCCATACTGAAAGATGTTCTGACTTATTCTTCAATTCCTGATGTATATTGAGGTCTACCCTTGGCAAGGGGAATAACCATGGAGGAATGGAGGAGATTGAAACAGTAGGGCTATACTCTAGTTCAGTGGTTCTCAAAGTGGGGTCCGGGGACCCCCAGGGGTCCTTGAAGGGGTTGGGGGTCCCCAACAAAAATGGGAATAATTTATTTTCACCATAATTTCATCCGTAAATCATAACACAATGACAGATTGTATGACTATTTTGCTCATGGGTTTCCTTCACTTTCTGTAATAAAACATCTAAAAGCTAAAATTCTCAGGTAGGGGACCCTGGGGCAAAGTCTTATCAGATGGGGGTCCGTGGTCTAATTTGTGTCAGTTTAGGGGTCCTTGATGTGAAAAAGTTTGAGAACCACTGCTCTAGTTGACCTAATCCAATGCTTTAGCATCACCAAGCATCCAAAACTCAGATGAAATGTGACTCACTGTGTTCCAGGCAGTCTGTTAAAATGCTCTTTGCAGGATGTAAATCACAATGCCCCTGAAAATTAACCTCGAGATTAACCCAGTATGCCAGCATTAACGTGACTTAAAGGCATCTCTCCCATTCTTAAAGGCATCTCTCCCATTTTCCACCTGCATCGCTGAAACTGGAGATATGCGAAAATATTTGTTGCGCATGCGCACTTATAAGGCGCCTTCTGGTTCTTCCTCTAAATCATAAATTGCGGGATAAGTAACCACAGCGCCCCCTGTCGTTTGGGATAATCACCTCCAGCTGTGGCAGTCGCAAAAACAAACCACAGGTGGAAGAGCATTCAGATCCTTTACTTAAGTATTATCAGCTTAAAGTATGAAAAGTAAAAGTATTCATTGTGCAGTAAAATGTTCCCTGTCAGTGTTTTACTATTATATATTATGTTTTAGGATTACTATTACTGCTGCAATAATGTGTATGTTGCATTTTACTGCTGTAGATGTTTAAGGTTGTGCTAATTTTAACTCCTTTATATACTGTTGGTTCTGTCAGACATATATAGTGGAGTAAAAAGTACAGTATTTCCCTCTGGGATGTAGTGGAGTTGAAGTATAAAGTTGCATAAAAATGTAATCTATCATAAAATGAATGTATACATTTTATGATAAAATGGAAATACTCAAGTACCTAAAATGTGTATGTACATAGTTACCTTCCACCAATGATAAAGCAACCAAACATCGTAGTACAAAGTAGTACGTAATACAAACACGTTGGTTTATTTAATCATTCAAATGTATTCATAAATGTATAAATAAAAAAATAACATTTTATTGTGTTATTTCCCCATGGCTCCCTGCTTGAAGTTGAAAAGGTGTAAAAGGGATCCGTCAGCTGCCAGGTGAGGGTCAGACTCGTTTGCTTCTGCTGATGAAAGTTACGGAGCCAGCAGTGATAGTCTGGATACGTGATAAAGCAGAGACAGAAAAGAAAAAAAAACTCACTCACAGTCTATTTTTCTTTGTAACACCAAATCCCTCGTCTTTAAAGCAGTTATTAAAAGAATTAAAGCCACTGACCTCAACCATGTCGTCCTCTTGGATCTCTCTGACAGAGGTGAACTTTTCATTCTCAGCAATCAGCTTCCCGTCCTCCTCTCTGACGGTGCACTGGTAAAGACCAAAAACATTGCAAGTGATGGAAGTGGTTCATCAATCAAACAAATTTATAGCAACCAATAAAGAATGAATGTAAAAATGCAATTTAAACTCCCCAATTTGCCCCCCCCCCCACACACACACACAAATCACTCATACTTTATTGATAGGGAACTTAAGAGCAAGATGGTCTTTGTCATTTTTCAGCATTTCCTGTTTTACTTTTCTTTCCTGTCAAAAATGTATCCATCCACCAAAGATGTCCAATTTTTTTCATGTTATTGTGTCTGAATATTCAGTTTGGTTGTTTCTTCATTAATCAGATTTCTTTAACTTTACCTGCATGTGGCCACACGGAGGGATATATCTGCTGCTGCTTCCATCATTTTCATCCTGCTCTTTATTTAAAAATGCACAAGAACAGACTTAAGCCTTGCTGAAATTTGCTGACTGAAGCCTACATAGTCTCCTGAATGAAAACAGGGCTAAATTTTGGCATCATCGGCTCACGTCCAACTCTCAGGTCTTCCCTTCTGTGCTAATGAAGATGAACATGAAGATGTTTAGCCTTGAATTACCTTAATCTTCCTGCCATCCACAGTAGTCATCTCAGATTCCTTTCCTAGGCTGAATGAGTGGACTTTGGTGCCAATGGGAGTCTTCATTGTGTAGGTGAAGTCTTTGCCATTCTGCTCGATCACCAACACTGGTTTGAGTTCCTTTCGCATTTTGACAATCATTTCAGGTGCACCTTTAAGGCATATTTTAAAAAAAAAAAAAAAAAAAAAAAAGCAAAATTATATTTGTAATATTTATAATCATACATAAGCAAATAAATCCTTTAGATATGAAAACATTCTTACCTACTACTTTTAAGAACTCCTCAAGGTTTTCCTCAGAATAAACTTTCCAAGTGCCGCTGAAGTCCATGTCTGGTCGTGTTGCTTGCCCGAGGACGTTTGTTGTTCTTGTTGTTAATCCCATCATACACACTGCTGGTTGGCATGTTGGGGACTTGAAGCTCCCTGTTATTTTGACTGAAATTTCCAGAGAGAGGCATGATGGGCTGAACAACAGATATTAAGTAATAGATGAAATATGGCAACAGATACGAGAACGCATGGATTTTTCTTTTTAAAAAATAAACAGAATCACTGCACTGAAGTTTAGCAATGACATCTTTATTTCAGACAGGAATAAAAGCTTTCCTTCTTTTGGCAAATATTTATGACTTGTCTTTGACTTTTTTCCCCTTCAAAATATAAAAATACTTCAACTGCAAACACACAGAAAGCAATACGTTTTAAGGCAAACGTGCAGGCAGCAAAAGCTCAGGCAGTCCAGTGCTCGGCAGATATGAAAAGGTGATACACCTCTTCAACCTCCCAATAAAAGTCTTAAAGCATGCTCAGTTACCAGGAACACAGATATGTAGAGCTTTGTTACAAAGATGCTTAAATGTGACAAAGTCGATTTCTGCTGGAATGTTACTGAAGCTTAAAACACGGACGCTTACAAAACAATCACATTATAAATAAACAAGTGGAGCACATTTTGGACAGTAACACTTATTTTCTCTCTGTGTGCCGTGTTGCAGTCCCTGAGAAAACATTGATCAGTCATGCAGTGATGTTAAATACAAGCTTGTTCATAGACCTCGGTCAAACATTTGCTGCGCTTTACTCTTGACTAAATTTATTTGAACATTCTTGGATCACCAGATTTGTGCTTTCTACATGTATCTCATCAGGACACTTTTAAAAGTAGTACCCTCTTATAGTCTTTTATACTTGATAGTATAGCCCGATCTATGCTGTCTGTCTGGATGTGCGCCGTTATCCCTGTATTTAAATGCCTAAGAACAACTAAAAACACTGTTGCCTAGTTTTTTTCTAGCATAACCCAGTCCTAAGAGTCTACAGCCATGCTGGCGTCTCTGCTTTAAGCTAAATGCTAACATCAGTACGCTTACATGCTCATGTTAAGATGATATAATGTTCACCCTGTTCACCATTTTAGTTTAGCGTGTTAACAACAAATCAAGTTTTACGGAAATCCATTGAATAGTTATAATATTTTAGTTTGGGCCAATTGGCAGACCGACACTGCCGTTCATTTAGCGATGCCACTAGCATAGCTTACAACTGGCGGACACCGTTTCTAAATCCCCTTAAACATTTCTTTGGTATTTCTATGCAGCAACTTCTTGCTCCTCATCGGCAAATACTGTATATATGCTAATACTGATATATCTGCAATAGGCTAATATCATCTGAGACGATTTATCGGTTGAGCTCTGCTCTACAGATTCTATAAACTGTGCTTTTAGGGGGCAGACTCTACCAATCTGGTGCTTCAAGCTTGTCAAAACAAGTGCTCTGTCTTTTTTTGTACCATTTGATGCAAGTCTGCCTGCTAAGACACAAAATGCTGACACTCTGGTCACTTCAGGCTGTAATTAAATCCTGAAATAGCAAATAGCCAGTGGTGCATGCTTTGGTAATGTGTTTCATGATAAAAATCCTTATAAACTTTTGAAATTTTTTGTTGTTGTTGCATAATCTCATAATCACAACAAAGAACACGGAACAGAATAAGACTTCATGAATATCAAACTTTGCTATGACTCCCGTTCATTTAGGGATCTCATGAAAGGATCATGAAGAGGAGAATTCACCCTCTGCTTTCAAGAACTGTGAATATGTGCTTAATCATGAGAGATCCTCTTCCTTGTTTGGACCGGGGTCACTAAGGCAACGTGAAAGTTTCAGTTGGTCTTGCTCCTCCTTCTCATCCGGCACTTTGGCCCTCAGCTCATCATTGTGTTTGGCTCTGTGTTCGCTGCTCTGATTGGCCCTCTGGGAGGATTCGTTCAACAGGCTGACGGCATCAGGAGGGCTGGGATCTGGCTCAGCCGTCCAGCCTCGGGGACTCTTGCTGTCATCGTAAGTGTAAACCTTGTGTTCTGGTGGATACAGATACAGTGCAGTGACATATTAGTGCTTGAACAATGTCTACAAGCGGCTGCAAATTTATAAACACGTGCCTTTTTTTGCAGCAGTTTGGGCTTCAGTGAGGGTTGTTTTTGGGATGTTGCATGTGCTTCCAACAGCTTTGCATTTCTATTTTATGCCACTTTGTACTTCTACTCCACTACATTTATTTCAAAACCTTTAGTTGCTTTGCAGATTTAGATAATAAATACAAAATATAAGTCAACTAATAAACGGTGATATATATATTTTTTATATTTTAAGCTACCCAGCAGCAAATAAAGTAGCTAAAATCAGCTCCACCTAAACCAGCTGCAACAATAAAGTAATGAACACATTAATGCATCAATAATTATAATTCAATATTATAATATATATGATTTTGAAATGGGCCATTCTGCATAATGAGTACTTTTACCTTTGGCACTTGTTGGTAAGATTTTAAATGCAGGACTTTACATTACATTTAAAAGCGTCTGATTTAGCAGACGTTTTTATCCAAGGCAACTTCCATTAACACACCGATTGGGAGCAATTTAGAGTTCAGTGTCTTGCCCAAGGACACTTCAACATGTAGACCAAGCGCCAGGGATTGAACCACCGTCCTTCCGATTGGTAGACAACCGCTCTACCACCTGAGCCACAGAGTATCGTAACAGAGTATTTTACCACTGTTGTTTGGCTATTTTTATGCAAGTAAAATATCTGAATACTTCTTCCAGATTTCAGATCTTAAATGATTAGTCCTTAAATAAAATTACGATCTGGATATGTACATAGCAGAACATTTCACAGTACAAAATTGAACTTGTCAGCACTCTCCAGTGGACAAACAATCTAATGGCAACACTGTTTTGTTACTTATCAAGCTATGTGTATTTTGATCAAATTAATTAATGGATAATCTTGCTTTAATTGTCATCGCATCATGCAAATCAGTTGTGAAGTATTACTATGACTGTTACTTCTTTTCTTTTTGATCCCTTCCTGTTCTCCAACATCCTGTTTTTACTCAGAAACATGTTGAATTAAAGAAAAATATTGCTTCACTTTAGCTGCTTTCCGACCAAGTAGTTACTGGAACGTAGCTATAAGAAAAGTCCACTTCTAAACAGATCTACTAACTACTCTCCCCCAAAACCGTTTTTTCCAATTGCATTCACACTGGCCAAGTGGCCATAGGGACTGGTAGGAGGGGTAAGGGAGTGATGCAAGCACCGCAACGGTCTTTATAGCGTTAAAATCAAAAAACAAATACACCAACAAAGTATAAACTAAATACTAAATCTAATGTATATGGCATATTTGTCATAATTTAAACAAGTCTCCCTAAGAGAAACAGGTATCTCTCTCTCCCCCGCCTCTGCCTGCTGCGCTGTGGACGTGTGTGTGTGTGTGTGTGTGTGTGTGTGTGTGTGTGTGTGTGTGTGTGACTGACTGTGTGTGTGTGTGTGTGTGACTGACTGACTGTGTGTGTGTGTGTGTGTGTGTGACTGTGTGTGTGTGTGTGTGTGTGAGTGACTGTGTGTGTGTGTGTGTGTGTGAGAGTGACTGTGTGTGTGTGTGTGTGTGTGTGTGTGAGACGGCCGGCCAGCCACAGGACACGCTTGTGGAGTTTAACTCTGAAAAGTGATATTTAAACAAACAAACCGTCAACGGCGAAATAAAAGCTTCTTATTTACGAGAGCGGTCTGAGAGACCTCCAGCTTACAGCGGGGTCTCTGAGCATAACTGGCCGAGCGACGAGCTAGCGGCCGGGGCAGGCGCCTGCTGGCTGTCGCCTCACTTCATGGAGCTTCTCAACTCCGAAAACTTTGAAGCAAATTGTCAATTCGCCATCAATTTTCGCAAGACTGCCTATATTCAGAATCTGAACAGTTAATTTCTCGCCTAAAACATTGTCATAAGTGAAATTAGTGATGAATAAGATGGCGAAAATTGTTCAAATTGTCCCGTTGTTGGTCTGTCTGTACCGGAAACCCGACCCTCGTTGACCTAGGTTCATATGCTGAAAAGGGAAAAGAGAAAAGACCCTGCCCTGAAGTAGGAGCTGAAAGAGTTACAGGAACTGCGGCCAGAGGGACTTCCCCAAAATTGAAGAAATCCCCAAATTGGTCCAGTCGGAACAGGAGAAAAAAAGGGTTCTAGGAATGTTATGTTCTAGGAACTGCAAAAATCCCTCCAGTCAGAAAGCAGCTTTTGACTCTAAAGCAGTGTGAAAAAGGCTGATTTCTCTATACACACTTTTTATAATACGATGAGATAAATTCTGACCTGATTCAAAGCAAACTTTTCTCACTGGCGGTGTTTCCTGGCGGTTTGCAGGAACTGTGAGGTAGTGACTCATCTGTGAATGAGACATTGAACGTTTGTCAGGATTGACTTCATTACAAAGCTTAGTACCAACCAATAATCATATTCTTAAAATTTGAGACATAAATCGACATTGTTAAATTAGACTGAATTGCTATTTAGTTTCACTTTATTCATTCTTATTGAATCGTTAGACAAACCGGACATTTGGGTGTCATTCAGTTAATGAAAACCATTTAGCCAACACTCTTAATCACAGTAAATGGGATTACAACAGCATTACAAGCAACCAAAATGAAGGTTCAAAGAATAAACTCAGAACAAAGAACTACAACTGTAAATAAGATCACATACAGAAGCTAATTTTAGGAACAGAGACTATCCTGTATTTCCAGAGCTCGAACACTCATAAACAGAATCACAGTCGCTGTTAAACTCACCCTCCTCTCCATCTCCACGCGCTGTCTCCTGAAGCGAACTTCACTCACATTGTCCTCAAACGGGTCGATCATCAGGTCGTGTCTGCTGTAGGAACGAAGCTGAGGAGAAAAAGACATGAACGTCAGCGCAAAAAAAACATTTATTTACTTGTTACCTACTACAATAAGTTATTACTATGCCTGCAACCACCAGCTCTGCTCAACATTATCAAAACCTGCATGCATTGGCGCCTGGGTAGCTCACCTGGTAGAGCGTGCGCCCATATACAGAGGCTCAATCCTCAACTCAGCGACTGCGGGTTTGATTCCGACCTGCGGCCCAATGCTGCATGTCATTTACCCTTCTCTCTCCCATTTCATGTCTAAGCTGTCCTTTCACAAATAAACGCCTAAAATGCCAAAAAATAATCTTAAAAACCCTGCATGCTGGACTCATATTGTCTCCTACCCTCTGTCTGGTCTTCTGCAGGTTGGCTCGCAGAATCTTTCTGATCTCTTGCTCACGACTTTTCGAGATGCTCGGGATGGCCCGTTGTCTGGCCGGCCCTCTCGGCTTAATGTTTCTATGGAGACACACATCACATGTTATTACTACTTAAAACAACAAACCTTTTTGAAAACGCGGCAGACAGAGGTAAACGTAATTTACAAAGAAAAGGAAAAAAAAATGATGTAATGCTTTTTGGCAGGTCCAGACCTCTAGGTTGGGCACCACTGATTAATATTATTTCCAAAAGTAACATCTGCATGTAGTGCTTTGCTCCTGTTTTTTTTATTCACTGCAGTAAATATATAAATGTACCTGATGGAGGTCTGGGACCGAAGCGTTGTATTTTTCTAAGTGGATTGTTGCTTGTGTGGTGGTCAGTGTGCAGGACTCTTCTCTAAGCTTTTGATCTGCTACTTTTGATCATATCCTACGCACCTGCCCGATAAAAGAGGTGTGCAAAAAAGCTTTCTTACAGTAAATATATAAATAAAAAAATATGATACGATATATCCTGCTTGGTCCAGCCCCTGTTGAAGAGTTATTTTGGATGTGTGCATACCTTTATTCTCTATTGTTCACCAGGGATCGATACCAATGACACCAGCTTTACTTAGGATTTCGGACTTTTAAAACTAACTTCCTGTGTTTTATTTTGGAACAAAAACCATAATATTCAGAATCAGAATCAGGTTTACTGCCAAATAGGTTTTCACATATAAGGAATTTGCCTTGGTATTTTGGTTCATAACAATGAACATCGTGAGAGAAAAGAAAAAACAAGTACCACATAAGTTTTGTAAATAGAAAGATCACTGCCAGTATTTGACCTCAGGACTATGAGAAAAACAGAATTTGTCCTCTTACGACTGATACTTACTGCATGGAGACGGACGACACAATCGTGGGCAGCTGGGCGGTGCTCCCGCTCTCCACCAGCATCATGGCCTGTTTCATCTCCATCTTGTTGTAGAAGGAGATGAGCTGAGGCTCGGTGGAGCGTTCGCCTGCGATCAACCACTTCTTCACGTAGGCCTTATTGAAGCGGTTCAGCCTGAGTGCAGCAGAGGAAGCCCTCATGTTGACATTTATACTGTCTGCACATTACCACACCACTACCTCATGCACTACCCTCATCCCCCTATAAACCAAAGTCTCTCCATGTATATACAAATAAACATTTGCATATATTGGTTTATTTTCTTCCATTTTATTGTAATTTAAATATTTGTGTATATGTTCTATGTGTGTGTAGCGTGAAGGGGCTACAGATTACATTTAATTGTGCAACCTTGTGTTGTAAAACAACAAATAAATGAACCTTGACTGGCTCCCACTATCACTAATACTCAATTTAAATATTAAATCAGATGAGGGGAAAGAGGCTTCAATCTTCGTCAAGCAAATGCAACAGCAAGATTTTAATTCGGCAAAACAACTCCCCGTCACTCTGAAGCACCAAACCTTTGCAGCAGCAACATGAGAGAATTTGTGCAGGATCATATTCACACACAAAAAAAGTCCCCTTCAGATGGATTTTTTAGCCTTTTAGCTAATTCCCTCCCATCATCATTTATTGATTTTACAAAATATAATATTAGTATCCTCATAACCCGACTCATCATATAAAGCTTACAAATGGACACAAGTGGCACCCCTGGATGTTTTAAACCAAAATATCGATGCCACTAAAAGACTGGTTCTTTGTGCCTTTCCTCATAAAAGACCGTAACAGGGACAAGACAGAGGACAAGTTAAGAAAATCATACTTGTCTTTCCAGTGATGATGTCCATAATGACCACAGATGTCTTCAATTCCTGTGAGGAGATGATCCAGGAACTGAAGACAAAATTAGTTTTTATATGCTGTTAATTCTGCATAAAGATGAACAGAAGATGAAGAAGTTTGATCTTTTATATTCTTTTATGTCTCTGTTCCTCTATTGTATGTCGTAAAAACTTAAAGTATTATTTATCCAATTATAGTAAATTGTGAAACAAATAATGATTGATCTCACCTGTGTGTGAATCTCCTCATTAATTGATCTTTTGCTCTCCTTCTTCTTCTTCACGGCCAGTAGGTCCACCAGAGGCCTGATTGTCATTCCCTAAACACAGAAACAGGACGTGAGGTCATGTGGATACTGACAACACAACAACAAAAACCCAGACCAGCAACTCCCGTGGTCTGCGAGGTAAAATTACTGTTTTTGTCATAGGAGTCTGGTAGCTTTGAAGAAAGCCTAGATAACAGCTTCAGTTCCCCGTCGGAAAAGGCTGTCTGACGGCAAGGTAAAGCTGTGAAAATATTCTAAATGTAGCGTACACTTAAACTGATTCAGATTTTTTTAGGAGGCTAAAATATGCTGCCCTCATCTACAGCAGAACATCTACTGTAGGTAATACACTTGTCTATATCCACGACGTTCCACTTCAGGGATTGCTCCGTTGCAGCCGGAAATTCCGCCTGATGTCCCTCTTTTTGGCCGGATGTCCGTTACCTTACACTTTCATGTTGGAATTTTAAACTCCAGTGGATTTAATGAGGACTATGGTTAACTGCTCCCAGATCTCTGCAGGGTAAATCCAGACAGCTAGCTAGACTATCTGTCCAATCTGAGTTTTCTGCTGCACGACTAAAACAACTTTTGAAAGTACACGTTCCACCAAAACAAGTTCCTTCCCGAGGCTATTTTGCAGCGGCACCGTGGCTCTGCCCAGTGCTTAGCCCCGCCCAAGAAGATTGTGATTGGTTTAAAGAAATGCCAATAAACCAGAGCACGATTTTCTCCCATCCAGGAATGCTGTGTGGACTAGCCAGACCCTCCTCTGCAGAACTGTGGAGGAAGGTCTGGCAAAGCGAGACTAGTTATACACTGACTCATAAGTACATCATACAACCCCACTCCAAAAAATCTGAAACTATCCGTTTAACTTAAAAAAGTCAGGTTTGGTCATGAGATACTTCAAGCCAAATAAAACACAGAAATGCAAATGTTTGTGATATAAAACACTCGAGCCCTCTCACCTGCACAATGACAGTGAAGAAGATGACCGTGATGATGGCGGTGAGGAACATGTTCTTCATCTCGCTGTTGGTCAGCAGGAACCCCAGTGAGAAGGCAATGGCACCTCGCAGGCCACCGTAGGCCACGATGAACTGGTCCTTTTTGGTCAACTTTACAATACGGAATTTATTGATGATGTATGTGAGGCCAATGACTCCTGAAGAACACAGAAAACAACATAATACAGTTTATAAAGGAAAAGGAACGGGAAAATGAAATATTAGCACAGTACTTTATTTCATTTTTATGGTTAACTACCTTCCTTTAAAATCGTTTTTTTTTCTTTCTTACAGGGAAAAGATGTTGTACTCATTCGTGCAGAAACAGGACAATCAGAAAAGTGCAGTATCTAAAAAAAACAACCCCCCCAATAATCAAAACTGGCCAGTGGAACCTATTATAATTTCCTTTACATAAATAAAGACATTTGCACCATAACTTGATGCAAAAAAGGCACAAATTGTTGCAGAAAACTTCACCAGAATGCAGAAAATGAAGTGTTTGACGTTCAAAATTTCAATCTGCTCGAAAGTGGAGATCCCCCACCCCCCCATGTTGAACCCAAAGTTAGGCCCTTGTGCTAGTTATCCAGTCAACCCAGACACAAGTCACTATCTGACCATGTTTTGTTTCGTTTACTGACCCAGCACTCTGGACACCAGGCAGAGAACCACCGTGACAATGACGAAGGTCCAGTTCCAGGCGTGAGGACCGGCCACCGTGGAAACACCGAGGAAGATAAAGATGAGCGTCTCGCTCACGCTGCTCCACATCTTCAGGAAATATTTGATGGTGGTGTACGACTTGTGGGAGACGTTGGCCTCTACATACGGCCGCATCACCACTCCACATGCTATCAACCTGTGTGTGACAGGAAGGAAACAAGGAGAGCGCTATGAACAACTCAGAGTGAGGGTAGCCAGTTAGTTTCTGAAAGGTTTAACGAACAATATTCCTCCGGAAAAGAACAACTGTTACTCATCAAATCATAAAGTTCGGCTGCAATGCAGAAGTCAAACACATCCCCTTCTAATTGAGACATGGTACATTTGTTTTTGGTTGTTTTTATTACAGTTAAAAAAACAAAAACATAAAGAAGTAGTCTGACATCTTGGGAAATATGCTTTTTCCCTTTTTCTTGTCAAAAGTTAGATGAAAATAATGATACCACTCCCATGTTTGTGTCTTAAATTTGAAGCTAGAGCGGTTAGCTTAGCTTAGCATAAACACTGGAAACAGGAGAAAACAGCTAGCCTGGCTCTGTCTGAAGTCAACAAAATTCACCTACCAGCTCTTAAGCTCACTGAACATGTTATATCTCCTTTTCTTAATCCGCACAAAAACTGAAGTTTAAAAACAGAAAGTTGTGGTTTTATGATGGTTGCATGCCGGACGGTTTCTTGGAGTTTTGTTGAAACTGTGAGGTTTTTAGGCAATATGAAGATATAACGACATTTAACATGTTAATTAGTGAGTCCTTGGAGGGGGGGGGGGGTGTGGAACATGTTCTTCATCTCATCTTCTTGATGCTAAGCTAAGCTAACTGGCTGCAGCTTTAAATTTAACATGCGGATATAAGCGTGGTATCGATTTTCTCATCTCACTCTGTGAATAAGCGCATTTCACAAAATGTCAAACTATTCCTTAACAAGGATCAACTGGTTTCAACATGTTTTACTAATGAGGAATAACAATCCCGTACATACAGGAGGAATTATCACAAACTTGGGTAAAGTTTTGATCACTCACGACATGATGCCTGACAGGTGGAAGACCTCAGCAGAGAGGTAAGCCATGTAGCTGTAGAGGAAAACAAACAGGGGCTCGATGACTCGGGTGTGCGAGGTGAAGCGGGAGGTAAAGGCACCCAGGATGCCGTAGATGGCTCCCACCAGGATGCCTCCCAGTGAAACCACAAAGAAACAGACGACACCGAGGATGGCGTCGACCACAGTCACAGTTCCTGCGTGAGTAAACTCCTCGAACAGGTGATACAGAACCTGCACCGAGAGAGAAACACACGGACTGAGAAGTTTTCTTAAAGGTAAAATGTCTTTGTGGCTCTCAACCCTGCACTTGAAGGAGGTCACGTTCTTCGTTTGTTTATGAACAGGATATCTGTTCTCGATCAAGATGCAGATCCAGGATTTTTTTTCGAGGAGAGATTTTTTTTAAACATTTTAGCTTTTGTCTCATGCACTTCCTCCTCTTTTAATTCCTTGCTTTCTTCTACTTTCCTTCCTTTCTTTCCTGCCTTCTTACTTCCTTTTTACTTGCTTACTTCCTTACTTCCCTTCTTATTACACGATTCCTTCCTTCCCTCCTCTGCAGTAACTGACGGCGCTTCTTCTTTCTCTCCAAACGTGTTACTAATTTTCAAATAATCATGATAATTGTGGCCGGGTTGGCTCTGTGGGTAGAGCAGGCGCACATATACTGAGAGGCTCATGCCTCGACGCAGAGGTCCAGGGTTCGAGTCTGACCTGTGACAATTTCCTGCATGTCTTCCCCTTTCTCACCTAGCTGTCCTATCCATTAAAAGGCGGAAAAGCCCAAAAAAATACTCTTGATAATATTATTACAGCATGTATAATTTCATCTTGTAGATGACATCTGCATTTTTTCCCCCTTTACATTAATATGATAATGTCCATTTCCGGGTCAATTTGTATGAAAATAACATTGTTTAAATAGTTTGTAGCTGTAATGCAGACAGTAAAGTGTGTTTTGGAGTCATTCATTTAAACATTTACTGTTTTCTATTTGTAAATCATATATTTGCACACACTTGCAGCAACAACTTGTTATTAAATGCTTTAGACAATCAGCCAAATGTAATCTCCAGCAGCCTCTGCAGCTCTAAAACAGAAAGAACAAATGTGAATTAGTTGAAAATTGATTACTGTGCGCTCCATATTCTCAGTGATTGCCCGTTAAGAGGACTGATCTGATAATCTGAAGATCTAATTGGCGAATGAATACAGACTGAACAAAAACAAGGACGGGAGTGAATATAAACTCAAATTTACTGGTTTAATCTTTAACAATGTGCTGTATTTTATAACATTATGCAGTTTTTTTTATGTAAATCTCGACTGCAGCTGTAAGATAAATTTAGTGGAATAAAAAGTACAATCGTTATCTCTGAAATGTAGTAGAGTACAAGTGTTAGGTAGCAGAAGATGGAAATAATATAATAATAAGTACAAGTACAAGTACCTCCAGTAGGGCTGAACGATTAATCGTTTTCAAATGGAAATCGCTGGTGATGGCGCAGTGGATATGACACATGCCTTTGGTGTAGGAGACCCGGGTTCGATTCCCACTGCGATACATCAACCGATGTGTCCCTGAGCAAGGCTCTTAACCCCTAGTTGCTCCAGAGGCGTGCAACCTCTGACATATGTATAGTAACTGTAAGACGCTTTGGATGAAAGCGTCAGCTAAATGACATGTAATGTAATGCTTACCTCTTGTAATGTAATTTGAAAGAATGCGATTAGCTAATTGTGAAGACCGCGATTAATCGAATGTGAACTGTTTGGTGTGACATTTGGGTTAACATTTTTTATTCCTCTTTTCATTATTATATTTGCTGTTTTTTAATAAGATAAATGCTGGAGGGGCGACCTCTAGCTCACCCAGTAAGAGCGTGTGCCCGATGTAGGCTGAGCCCTTTGCAGCGGCCTGGGTTCGAATCTGACCTGCGGCCCTTTGCTGCGTGTCATCCCCTCTCTCTCCCACCTTTCCTGTCTATCCACTGTCATTATATAATACAGGGGAAAAAGCCCCCCAAAAATAATCTTAAAACAAATCTTAAATTTATTTTGTATTACTTTATTCAACATGATCGTAGAAGGTGCCATATGTAGCTAAAAATAATAATCGCAAATCGAATCATAATGGCAATATCTGGCAGAAAAATCGCAATTCAATTTCTTTTTTTCAGCCCTAACCTCCAGTCTTCAGTTCACTCACCACGGTGACGGCGTCGTTGAGCAGCGACTCCCCGAACACGAGGATGTGCAGCAGCTCGTTGATGTGGATCTCCTCGAACACGGCCAGGACGGCCACGGGGTCCACGGCCGAGACGATGGTGCCGAACAGCAGGCAGGACAGCGGGTCCACACTGGCCAGCTGGCCTCCTTCAATCCGACACACGCCGTATATCATCCCGCCGATGAAGAAGGTGTTCCACAGGGTCCCCACCACCGCGAACACCAGGATGGTGCCCATGTTCTCTGTGAAGGGCCGGATGGGCAGGAAGTAGCCGGCATCGAGGATGATGGGAGGCAGCAGGTAGAGGAAGAAGAGCTTAGTGTCGAGGACGGGGGCTTCCTCCCCGATGGCTTTGATGATGCCGCCCACCAGCAGACCTACGCCGATCAGCAGACAACTCTCCGGGACGATGTTTTGCACTCCGGGAATAATGTGAAAACCTGAAGAGAGAGAAAGATTTGAACTTTTTACTCATGGAAACTTAAGAGAAAGACAAGTCAAAATCATTCACTCACCAACCTAAGAATAATACCCATTTATCACATTTCTTTTAACTTAAAATGCTCCCAAATTTAAGCTGGGTAAGAGTTGCCTGTCAGCACCTCGGATTGCTGCAGTACAGAGAAACATTATGTTATGTTATTACTCAGAAAAGAGTAGTTTTAGTCTCCTATTTGCAACTGCTTTCTTGTTAACTACTTTCTCCAAACACAGAGTAAAGCTGGCATTGTTGTTGTTTACAATCACTCCATCCAGCGTCAGTGTCTGCACTAGCCAATGTGGTTATTAAATTCTCTTTTTTATGTTTTCACTGCAGAATTTCTTTCCTGCTCCAGCTCTGCTTTACTTTTTTGCCCCTGTTTCAGACAGTGTCCTGTTATTTTACCTAGAGCTTTGACAAATTGTGATAGCTATTTTTCAGATATGCATACAGTATGTACAAATAACTGTAAGATGAATCATTAATAAAGAGTAAAACCAATACACAAGAACATGTTTCATTAGTCAAGTAGTAGTATGAGTAAATACAAGAAGACGTAACATTCACTGCTAAATGACTCTGCAGTACATAAACACATTTCTACTGTGTATCTACATTTAGTGATACATTACTGTGTGCATTAGAGCAGCAGTTTGACAAAAAAAATTCTCCACTCAGTCATACTTCAATGCAGCGTCCTCACGAAATATAAAACATGTTGCAGCTGCTGCTGCTGCAGGGAGAACGAACAGCTGGTTTATCTGAACAGAACAGCTGAACAGAAATATCTGTATGGGTTAAAGTTAATGCATTTAATCTGCATTTAACTTGGATGTACTCACTATTATTTGCCTTTAGTGAACGTTACTTAAATGAGAAATCAAGGCCTGCTACTAACGGTCATTTTCATTGCTGATTTATTTGTTTTGATTTATCTTTCAGTCTATAAAATGCCAGAAAATAGGGAAAAATTACTATCACAAGTCCTTAGATCCCATGTTAACGTCCTCATATTGCTTGTTTTGTCTAAACTAGAGGTGTGAATCTTCACTGATCTCCCGATTCAATTACGATTATCATGTCAGCGATTCGATATCTCGATGCATCACGATGCGTCTAATACATTTTTCTATTAAAGCCATATAGGATATTTAATTCATAGCTTTTCAAGCTTCAAAAACAAAACATTCTGCAGTGCTCTAATACTAAATACATTGGATACATAAAACTACAGCACTGAGCACATGGCACTTCCTGAATGTGCAAAACATAACAGAATATGTAAACAGAAAGGTTGTTAGGCATACGAATTGTAAACAGAAATAATCGATTATGGCCCGGCCGATTATCGATGCAGCATCATCCATGTCCACGATTTGATGCATCGATTATATGATTCATTTCAACACCTCTAGTCTAAACCTCAGTCTTAAACCCAAATATAATGAATATACAATGATATTAAACAGAAAGGAGCTGCAAATCCTCACATTTGAGAACATAAAACCAGCGAATATTTGTCATTTTTGCTGCTCATCTGAAAGGTTAAATAAAGGGCTGATACAGTAGATTGATCCTGGACAGAACATTGTCACTGCTCCTTTAGTTTCATATTTGGCCCGTTTGTCTCTCAGCTGAATGAGACCTTGACATTCAGTCTCTCTGTATGTGACTCGAGCAGGCTGCTGTAACCAATATTTCTGCGATGTTTTATGCAGTCAGTGGTCCCGTGTGCAGCCGTACTCGCCCCCTGCCTATCGTCTGAACACTGAGATCTTTGTTATCAAGCAGTGAATTAGGACAGGAAGTTGGACCGGCCCTGGTAGACAACAGCTGGACAGAACAGATAAGATGCCACGGAGCTTCATGTTACTCTAACGCTAACAACAAACTGCAGGAGAGATTCCTTCAGCCAATCAGAATCATCACTGCTCGGTGTTTTCACATTCAACATTGTAACATGGGGGATGATACAGCAAAGTCAAATTGAGGCTATACAATAATACAATATTTTTTACTCAAGTACTTGAGTGAAATTTCGAAATACTTGTACTTGAGCATTTCCTTTTAATGCTAATTATACTTGTACTCCACTACAACATAAAAGGCAAATACTGTACTTTTTACTGCACTACATTTATTTGACAGCTTTTGTGACTTTGTAGTAGGGCTGCAACTAACAATTATTTTTATTATCACGTAAACTGCTGATTATTTTTTTGATTCATCTATTAGTCGTTTGGTCTATAAAATGTCAGAATAATGTCCATCCCTGTTTCTTAAAGTCCAAGGTGGTGTCTTTAAATGTCTTGTTTTGTCAGTCCAAAACCCAAAGATATTCAGTTTAATGATATTAAACATAGAAAAGCAGAACATCTCCATATTTGAGAGGCTGAAACAGCATTTTCTGCCATTTGTGCATGAAAAATTACTTTAACGATTAATGGATTATCAAAATAACTTTTTTTTCTGTCAATTGACTAATCGATAAATCATGGCAGCTGTACTTTGCAGATTTAGATTATTAATATAACATTAAAATCATCTTATAACTTATGATGTATTATTATAGATTACGTTACCTAGCAGCATATAAAGTAAAACTGAATCAGACAATTGTATGTAGTGTCCAGAGTTTATCCTCTCAATTTATGAGGAGTGAAGTTCTGTCAAAGCTAAAGGTCAGAGGCGAGAGATGACTTATTATAAATCTCCACAGAGATACATTTAATCTCTCAAATTAGTCCGAACAACAGCCTCCAAACCTCTTGCAAGGTTGAATCTAAACTCTAATCCTTCAACATTTGCTTCGTCTACAGATAGACAGGCGCTCGCGTCATCAGACTCGTCCTAAAATAAGTTTGTGTGGCACGGAAACATAACTGAAGCAGTCTGTGGAGACACTATCCGCACTCTGTCGCAGCATACAGCCGAGAGAAGCTTTTTGGTGTATCATTTATTTGAAATTCTTCATATAAATATGCTAATTTAAAGTATATATAAAATGTTGTAACTTGTGTTTTTTCTTCTTCTTCTGGTTGTGTGAATGTATTACCAGAAGTTATATATTTTTGATGTTTGATAAATAGCGGTGTCTTGTAATGCAATCAGTCAAATGTTTGGCATGACTCGGAAAAAAAGTAACTACCTGTAGCTGTTGGCTATTTTTTGCAGTATTTGGGTCAATGACGAAAAAGGGTTGGCAAGATGAGAAAATTGAAAAACTTTGAGAAAGCTTTTTTAAAGGCATCCTTGAGTTTCGTTAAAATGTAGATTTTGTGTTATTGTACATTTTATTTCATTTGAAATAGGATTTGCACCATTTTTTTTGGTGTAACCACAAAGGAATGATAAATATTTAATATTTCATCCACTACATTGTTTGTGAGTGCACTCATACAAATATAACTCCTATTTCAAAATTTCACCCAAAAATAGATTTTATAAGGATTACTTCTAAATTTAAATTATATTTGTGTTATTGCAATATCAAGTGGTAGACGTGCTGGAAACAACATTTGTTTTCTAAATAATCTTGGACAAATTGTGTAAAAAATCCTAAAAATGTGTTTTTACAGTGGAGTAGAGTATTACATTTTATCAAACATTAATTTACCTGCACATGATCATATTTTCAAGAAAAATACTGGTTACCCCATTTGACACAAACCAGGTACACCACCTGACGTGATGCTTCTACTACTACTTAAATTAAATAATCCTTGAATGTTTTAGGTGTTTTAAAGCTGCTGTTCTTGTACCACATTAGGGGTCACAGTTAAACTGCCTCATTCTATTTTATTAAATTGTTATGAAATTATTGTAACATTGCAAAGGAATGATATACAAATTTTTATTTAAATATTTTTTTAAAACACTAAGGCCTTGCACTATAATGATTTAGCCTAGCCTAGCTAAATAAGCTATCTTGATAAAGTTGCGGATAAATTACCTCCACTTTTAAAAAATACAAACAATAAACACATACAAATAGTTCTAAATAGTGACTTAATTCATATAACCTCTTGAACCAGTAACTTAAAAGGTCCCATGGCATGAAAATTTCACTTTATGAGGTTTTTTAACATTAATATGCGTTCCCCCAGCCTGCCTATGGTCCCCCAGTGGCTAGAAATAGCGATAGGTGTAAACCGAGCCCTGGGTATCCTGCTCTGCCTTTGAGAAAATGAAAGCTCAGATTGGCCGATCTGGAATCTCCTCCTTATGAGGTCATAAGGGGAAAGGTTACCTCCCCTTTCTCTGCTTTGCCCACCCAGAGCATTTGGCCCGCCCATGAGAAAGAGAGAGACATCATGGCTTTCAAACAAGTGAAGCATGGCAGTTGGTCAAGGCCACACCCCCACCCTCCACCTTGCCCCTTGAATGGTGGTTACACCACCTTGACATTTCAGGAAGCTAGCATGACTAGCATGATGATTCCCTAAATTATTAAAATAAATATAAGCATCATTTTAAAATATATTGAAGAAATTTGCCCGTTTTAAGCAAGCTAAAATTGTTGGTACAAAGTTTTGACGGTTACACCACTTAGACATTTTTACCATTATCCTCCAATTATTCTCTTAAAATGTATTAAAACCAAACTCTTTAAAATATGGCCTCTAAAAAAGTATGTATTGAAGTAATTTGTTTGTCTGTTTTTTAAATTTAACGTATTAAAATTTAAATGTAACCTTATAGACACAAAAAATGGGTATATATGGTATATTTATATGTATGTGTGTTTATGTATGTATGAAAAATGTGCTATATAAATAAAGTTGCTTGTTTGGAATTTATTAACATAAAAGTTGTTTAATGGGCTGGATGCACTCCAGACTCAACCATAGACTCAACATTTTTATGTCATAAATATTTTTGCAGGGTGAATCTGCAGGAGGGACAAGGAGGGCAAAATTAAAGTATTGTCAGTTTTTTTTTTTAACTTATCGTTTAGTACAACTTTTACCAACTCAATAAAGAACAGCGGTAATAAGCGGTATAATAATAAATGATTAAACACTTAGTTTTGTTGTATATGATACTGTCAACCTGACATTTTTAGCTGCTGCCAGGAGAACATACTCACATCAAACTCCATTCAAAATTCTACTAATTTAACAAAGATCAGTCTATTACCAAGCTGTAAAATGTCACTTCATACCTTTAACACATCCTCAGTCATGATGTATTGGTATTTTATTCACTGCTTGTTCTTTATGTCTGATGTTTTATTGCATCCCCCCCCCCCTCGTTTCTGCTGTTCTGCTTGACATTTTGTTATACAAATACACTTGAACCATTTTACAAACTTTAATACGAACGCAAGAAAACTGTAAACCAACAAGAAGAGCACATAACAGCAGGTTTGGAGTCTGTGTAATAAGCACCCTTTATTTTATAATAATCCAGCCCCTCACTAATGCTGAAGGAGGGAGTATTTGATTATTTTGGCAGCAGGAAATCCCCTCATTTGTGTTACTCACCAAGTTTCATGAGCAAGGCCAGGAGGATCCACAGAGAGATCTCAAAGGGCTTCCTGACGTGCTCGTAGTTGAAGGAAAGGACTGGGAAAGCCTTTTTGTGAGCAGTAGAGTTAGTTTGATTATGGGAATCCCCGCGTGTCTCTCCGGCTGGACCCCTCCACGTCTCGTTGTTTTCCGAAACAACATCACGACTCGCAGAGGCGACAGAGACGAAAACGAGCAACAAAACGCACATTAAACCCGTTAGAGGCAGAAATGAGCTCCTCCGGGCGAGACGGAGCTCAGCCATTTTTAGGTGGTTTGACAGCTCAACCGCTGCTGCTGCTGCTGCTCAGCTCTAGATCCGATGAAGATGAAGATGAAGATGAGGATAGTACGGGAAGCCAGCGTGGTGCGCAACGGAGAAGGGCGCTCTTTTAAGCACAAGCTCCCCAGGCATCTTAAAACTACGCTTAGTTGTAAAACAACAAACGGTGATTTATGTTGCAAACAAGCTGCTGTCATAAGTGGAAGATTTTTTTTAAATTCACACTTCTTACTCGCCCGCTGAGATGATTTAAAGCCTGGAGAGTTGTTTCCTGGTTGTTTCAGACCAGAAGAAATTCTGAGAACTTCATTAAGTATCAACCGGTATCAACATCAATCAGAAAAATTTCTCACGCTGAACTCTTTTTCTCTTTACTTTAACAGGCAGCAGCTCATCCAACGCTTAGCCGGAGAGAAGGTGACATCTGCTGGTGTGGAGGGCCACAACGAGCACACAAAGTAGCCTACACATCTGTGGAGGAAGTAGCTTTTACTTATACTCATTTGTAAGTGCTGTGTGAAATACGTATTTATTTAGTATTTATACGTATTTTACTTCAATAGTTGTAATTTATAGAACGTATGCATAATTGTACTTTTTACTCTTTATTTTACAGTTAAAGAAGTTTCTTTTCAGATTAAGATTTTACATAAAATGCCCAGTTTATAAAATGATGCAATCAAGTATGCTACCACTTTTATGTTAATGGATCAATCATAATGACACAATGGTCATGTCCAAAGATTCAGACATTTTGGAAAGGGGTTCATGAGAATATTACAGAGGTCATAAGAGTGGATTTTGAGTCTTTACATATTAGGCCACCCTAAGCCCATGGCCCATATTGTAAAACCCCTAGCCAATTGGATTCAGACAAGTATAATGATTGGCAAACAGATGATAATGAGAAAGTGGAAAGATGCAGAAGGCCCGCTGTTTCAAGACTGGCTTACAGAGCTAGGCAAAGTAGCGGCTTTTGAAAGAATATCCTAAAGTAAAATAAATGACATTGATAAATATAATGAGAAATGGGGAATGTTCTTAAGACTGTATTCATTACATGTTGGCTAGAAGGTATGTGTATACACTCTGATCACTGTGGCCTTTTCCTGGGGAGCTATCACGGAACTGAGGGTGGAAGTGGTCTGGGTACAATACAGGTGTCTGTTTATTGGACTACCTCAACCTCACATTGGACAATGAATGGACACGCAGCAGTGTTTTGGTAGCCTCCTGGAAAGACTGCTTAACATGTCGTGCATGGTCTATTTTTTCTTGTCATGGACTGTCTATTCTATTGTATTTATTTATTTATTTATTTTTTAAGTATAATTCTAGCCATATATCTTATCCCTCACTCTGATGTTTCATTATCAACACAATACAGTTGTGTATTTTAATTTGCCTCTGTTTGTTTGCTGTAAAAATTAAAACTCAATAAAGTTTGAGTCTGAAAAAATAATAATGACACAATGATTATATAACTCGCAGGAGCTATTCTTGTTCACGAGTAGGCTACATTTAGCTGGTAATGCTAATGTAAAATTATAGTCAGTGATCTGAATACATCTGCTACAAATATGATACATATGGATATTCCATTGTAGTTTATTTACATTTAGACATTTTCACAGCAGCACAAACAATTAATATTTTCTATTTCATGCCTGCAATGCTGCCATAGGCTGTGTTTTACACAGTATTTTGCAGCACTTAAGGTTTCTCAGAGGGAATATATACAGTAATTTGATGAATCATGACAAGAGGACTCTGCTGCCTGCTACCCAGGGAGGATCCATCAATCTGAATAAAAAATCAATGTTTTCACTGGAAATCTCTGTCTCACACTCTGATAACCCCAGTTATTCTCTCAACTTCTCAAATAAAGTAGAATAAATTGTTATTTGAAAATAGCTTCCAGTTTTAGATGAGTTCAGAATAAACAAATGATTCACAGCTCCCACATCCTCTTTGTGTGTATCAGACCCCAGTTTAGAGGCATTAGTTAAACCAACAACACTGACCCATTCCCACAGTGTCAGAGCTCGTCCTCTGGCTGCTGTCTGGCTAACGGAGGCTGAGGGAAACATAAATCTAGAGGTTGATTGTGTTTGACAGGGAGTGAAGGGTTGTAAAATAAACATGTAACAAGACCAACAAACTGTCGTTTGAAAAATACAGCCTGGTTTTGTTATAACCCTACTAAAGTTGTAGCACTTGACACAGCTACCCAAAACCTGCATTTTTTTCATCAATTGAGTAACAGAACAAGCTGTAAACACAACACTGACATCTTACAGGCGATATACGTGTACAGTGAGTTTTATTAGGGCCGAGCACAAAAATGCCAGGGGCCCAACGTTATTGTATGCATCTTTGCTGTACTTTGGGAGACGCCAAAGACATTGATGTGAACAATAAAGTAAATCTAATCTAATCAGCTTCCAAATCCAACTATAGCACAATTAACAATGTATAGACTAAACCTAGACATTTGATGGAGCAGCTTGTTTGAGGCCTATCATAGTGCCAAAACCAGGGTCAAAGTAGTATCTGCCCATGAGCCTGATAATAGCATCATTTCTGATTCTATTCTATATCCAGCTTCTATGACGCGCATGCATGGAAAAGACAGTGGTAAATTGAAGCATGTTTAAAATGCAATCAGTTTTCTTTAATGTCACAAAAAACACCTTCAAAACATCAATATATAGAAGTCTGCACACAGATGTCAAATCTGTAAACATATTTATTTGAGAATTACATCAATTTACCAAATGTGTTACTATACAAAGTAAATCATTTGAATTTCTTTTAGTGGCATTTTACATCTACAGACAAGCCCTTTATTAAATTCTAGTACAAACATGAAAATTGACATTTAGCAAACTCAAGATGCCCTGATGAAAACAGCTTTAAATTTAGCTGCTTATAGTCTGCTTCGTGAATAAATACTCAAAGCGGTATTGGTGCTTTAGGATTTACAATCTAAATTCAAAACATTAAGGTGCTAAAGTACAACAAACAAATTACTGAAGAGAAATATTTTGAAGATGACACTGGTTAGGACTTTCTGGCCTAAACTGGTTTGAACCCTATTTGAGAGACACTTGTGTTCATCGGTAATTACACATCTGAGCATTTCAAAATGCTGTATGGAGTTCCTCAAGGCTCCATTCTCGAGCATCTTCTGTTCAACATCTAAATGCTACTAGCACTGTCTCCCACATGTCTTTTTATTGGCATTGTGTTTCTTTTATATCTTTTCTTAATGCCTTTCTATCTTATGTAAAGCCGTTTGAATTACCTTGATGTTGAAAGTTACATAAAATAAGGTACATCAAATGAACTCGCCATGCCTATGTAAAAAAGTGTGTTTGTGACTAATTTCAATAAATACAATAAGCTTGTGTGCTGAGATAATTACCTTCTTAATTATTGTATTTGATTTTCTGTGGTTATTTTCAAACATGTTTTGTTGTCCTATAAAAAGCAGGAAATAATAATGGCTGCAGGTCTAACTTTAATGCTGAGATCTTTGTTGACAAATTAAAAATACAATCACTAATGAAATTAAAGGCAACCTGCACCAAATATGCAGAGTGGTCAAACTGCAGGCTCACTTATATTGCTTATAAATGTTGAGATTGCAAAGAAAGTGTAAATTGTTTGACCAAATGTTCCTGCTGGGACTGAGCAATGACTCACATTTTTCTCCTGGGACACTT
Source organism: Sander lucioperca (assembly GCF_008315115.2). Classification (NCBI taxonomy): domain Eukaryota; kingdom Metazoa; phylum Chordata; class Actinopteri; order Perciformes; family Percidae; genus Sander; species Sander lucioperca. Next base: position 20,580,103 of record NC_050186.1, on the reverse strand, counting down.
AGATTTTCCTTCAAGCAACACCACAAACACATTAACCCTCTCGACCTCCATCACAAACCTTCTGCAACGTACACAAAAAAACAATCTGCCACATAAACTGCCAACATGGCTTCTCACTAATCTCAGGCATTTGGATGTTTCATATGGACCCTCTCTGCCATCTGCATGGCGCTGTACAGAGACACTCCCATTCCCACTGTGGCCATCATCATGGCGATGGGATCGAGGAGACTACTCTGAGGCTGCATCCGGACCTCACCTGAGACCTGCCTCTGCAGACAGGACGGACAGAGAGATGAAGACAGACAGACAGTAGTTTACCACACTAGTCTGATCACATAGCAGTTAAAGTGGTAGTACAGTATGCTACTTTTTTTTCGCATTTTGGCCACAATGTGTATAATGTTTATGTGTATATGGCAGCTTAAAAACGTATTGTAATGGCATATGTTTTGATTGTGACAATCCTGGTAAAATGTGGTGTTGAGTTCAGCCCTTCATACTCAGTGTTCCTAGTTCGAGGTAGGGGTTTTGTGGGGGTGTATGCACTACTTTGGTCCAGACTGAAACATCAAAACAACTACTTGAGGGATTGCCATGAAATTTTGGACAGATATTCATGTTCCTCCAGGATTAATTGTAATAACTTTGGTGACTTTCCATCCAGCAACATTACCAAGTCAATATTATAATTTGGTTTATGACCAAATACCTGCAAAACTAATGAAATTCCCATCAGCCTGAAGCTGTTTTGTGTTGAGTTATGCTAATTAGAACATATTAGCATGCTAATATGTTGAACTAAAATGTTGAACATGGTCAACATTATGCCTGCTAAACATCAGCATTTAAGCGTCATGGTGAGCATGCTAGCATGTTGACGTTAGCATTTAGGTCAAATGGCTGTAGACTCTTGGCTACAAAGTTGGAAATGATCAAATTCTGCACTTAGTGGCTTTAAATTGACAATTAAACAACATATCATATAGTATTTGTTCCATTTGTACTCGTCTGTAACTGATGTTTCCCACCATATCCTCCTGTTGGTCTGAAACTGGCTTTCCCCTTGTAAATCATCACAGAGCCAAAAAGTCAGTGGAGGTGGAAAATACAAATCACTTCGCTTCAGTCAAATTTATTTCAGTTCAGTACAAAGGTTTGCAGTTGGTGACTCTGTAATGCATCACTGTTAATAAAGGCAGCTGCATTAAAGTTCTGCTTCTGTCTGTCCTCAGTTGAGTCTGGTATAAGTGTGTTCAGTGTGTTGCTGGTTTGAATTGTTTCATTCAGTTCAGTACAAAAACTGGACCTACAGAAGCCCTGTTATCGTGTCAGCATGTTTGGGATCTTTCAGCAAGCGTTTAAGTATGTATAGAGTTTAATTAATGTCAGACTTTGGCAAACTGAAATGATAGTATCAGCGTCAGAAAAGACTCTTTCGTGCAGCCTCTTATGTGCAACACGAGCTGTGAGGGTGAGTCTGAACAGGTTACATAACGTAACCTCCTGAGATGAGCTCTTAAAATATTAATTCACTTCTGCCTCAATTTAAAGCATTTCTATAAAATGTGTATGAAGATAATCTGTCAAGTACTAACACCAAATACGTTTACCTTCAGAGTGGATTGATTTATCTGTGTGTACATCATATTTCTCTGTGTGAAACTAAACAATTTGGGGAAATGCTCCAGCTATGGAGACTAGTCAAATAAAACATAAAGAGAGAAATAATACTTTTTGTGCTCTGAGTGGTTGTGACCGACCTGGAGGAGACGGAAGTATCCTGGTGTCAGTCGTCCCAGTCTGATGATCATTTCTGCTCTTGGAGCTCCTCAGACGAGCTGACCTTTCTGCAAGGGAGGAAACATTGTCATCACTCCTCCACAAGTTTATGTTTACAATGTAGAAAGTGTAAAAAAAGTTTTTAAAGGTGGTGTTTTTACATCAGTAGTTCCCGAACAAAGCTGTTTCTATGTAACCTCTTCTCTCAAGTTGCATATTTTTATAAACTGTGAGCGCTTCAACCAAAGAGTGAATTCCTCTCCTTAGATTGTATTATGTGTATTTTTCTTTAATGATCTGAAAAAGTAAAACTACCCAGTATTTTGTTGAGGTAAAGTCAGACAAAATGTGCAAAAACGTTTCTGTAGCAGGAATGTTTTTGTCCTTTTTATCATCTTGTGACCCCTGAGAGTCACAGCACAACAACCACTTTAAACGTACACTTTTATAATTTCTGTACAGTATTTATATATTGTATTGTATTGTATATTGTATATATTGTATTGTATTTATGCTCTATTTTTTATGGGCATTAAGGCGGGTATGAGCACTGTAATTTCCATTTTTATGGATGAAATAAACTTGATTTGACTTGATTCATGTTGAGACCCGTGAGGAACCTGAGCTCTTAAACCACTGGTTTAAAAAAGGAGTGTATTTTGAGACATTTTGCCGTCTGCAGATAATCTAGACTATTATTGTATATTATTAAAACAAAACTGTTTTGTAATTTACTTTTATGTTGTATATATTTTAGGCTGTGATGGTTTTTTATTTAAACATCTGATTAGTGTTTAACTAATCTTGCATGTATTTGTTAGTGCTACTGACAGTTGTTTGTAATGTAATGTTTTACTATTGTGTGCACCTGCCCGGGGACTGCAGATGGAAACTAGCATTAGCTAACTCTGGTACAAAACATCTTTTTGTAAGATTAATGTATTTTGTACATTGTCCCTGACAAATAAACTAATTAAATAAATAAAAGCAAAACTTACGGATGTGCTCAGCCTATGGAGGGTCACTGAATGCAAAACTCACAATCTTTAGTACTTCCACTTGACAGCTTTTCATCAGGAGTCATCTCAGTTCTTCTTTTAACAGTAATATTCTAATCAATATTCAGTCAGAACGTTGAATGTTGAATCTACTGTCATACCTTCAAATACAGTTTCATCTCTCTGTGTTTAGTTATATTTACTTTAATCACCTGTTAGTACAGACAGAAGCCAAATAAGTTATTTGTAACACAAACTTTTAAACACAAAGTAGTTAGAGCTCCACTCAAGCTGTGAGAATATCTCCTTCTGCCTGTTGAAACCTGACATTTTCCGTTGCTTTAAACTCTTAAAATATTTGAATTTATTACATTTAAATGTCATTAAAATTAGGGATGGGCGATATGGCCCTAAAATAATATCACGATATTTCAAGGTATATCTGCGATAATAAAATTCTTGATGACAAAATACTGAATATATTAACACGTTATTAATTTCAAGAACATACAATTGCAATAAGTGTTATGGTTTTATATGCCAGCATACATTTTAACCGTTTGCCTTCAAATATTCAGTAAAAACAAACAAAGAAAATCTCTCTGAGTACATCTAAATAGTTACTAAATTAACAGGCAATAAGTCAACAAGTCGGAATATTGCCATTATTACGATATGATTTTTTTTCCATAAAAAATTATACCTGTATTATCGTGAACAATATGATATGGCACAACCCTAATTAAAATGTGAATATGAAACCAAGTTGAATATAAATTATGTTCAAGTTGTAACAAAAAAGCAGAGTTATTCGTCAGTCTTTAGGTAAAACAAAGTCTCACAGTTAGTTAACGAGTCCTCAGGGAGTTGATGAGCAACCATCAGCGCTCACCCTCACCTTCATCGACAGCTGCAGCAGCTCAGCACCCGCAGACAGACAGGCAGCATGTGAAGCCCCTCAGCAGCCTGAACAAACAGTGGCAGCCTGTCGTACTGAAGAGGCTCCTGTGTGTCCCTGCTCTTTTGTACAGTGTGAACGTCCCAGTCTGACGGGGGCTCAACACACACACTCACAAAGCTGCATGAAAAGCCGCGGCCTGTCAGAGATGATTTGGTCACCCAGCCAGTAAAATGGGTGAGAGCAGAGAGAGAAGAAGAGGCTCTGTGCAGCGTGTTGCACGCTTGAAGGAACATGTGTGTTAATGCGCTGCAGTGACTTACGTAACCCAGAAACACTACAGAGAAAATACTTTTAAACAACTGTCGTAAATGGACCTGGGTGCCACAGCTGCCAAACATATGAGGATTAACTTTTACTGGATAGAATTAGACTTTTGTTTGTATGTTTAAAGTCATTTAGTGATTGTTATTTTGATGTTACATAAGGCCTCAGTTTCCATGTTGCCACATTGTTCAGGGCCTCACTGTTCATGTTGCTCTGTTGGTTATATAAATGTAGCATGTTGGAGAATGAATGCATAGAAACAAATCTAAACATTTTAATTATATGTTTAATGATCTGAATGTTGTAGGAAAAAAAAGTTTACAAATCAAATTCTTAAATTACCTATCACATTATCTGAAAAACCACTTACGCTGTTTTAGTTATTTAATATACATGAACAGTTGTACTTTGCATCAGACGTGCTGAAATAAGACATGTTAGGCCACAAAGGCCAGTCAGTTTGATGCACTGTGTGTGTGTCTGTTTAAGAGGACTGGAGGTGGACTAGACAACAAGGTTCTGATTGTGCACATCAAGTGACCTCATGTCTCCAGTCTCATGTCCCATAAAAACACTTCAGTATCTACAGACGCTGGGAAAGGAATTAGAAGCTATGAGAAATAAACAACAATTCATGATAACATGTTAGTAATGTGCTGCAAAGTTTGGTTTGTTTTGTGTTGGGTGTAGATTAAACTCTATAAGATAAAATAAAGGTGCAATAATAATGTAAAGGGCTTGTATTAAACATCATTCTTTTACAGATACAGTGCTGAAGTATTCTGGGTCCTGTGTTGTGGGTCCCACTTCGTCCTGACCTGCAGCCTTGATGGGAGCTCTGGCCAGCGTCAATTTCACTCCTGCGGGCCCCTGAGCATCTGTCCTCTCTACAGACATCACCTTTCCAATGAAATGCTGAAACACAAAGCAAAACACAGCATGTGTAAATCATCGGTGAGTACATCTTCTTGTTGTTCTGCACAGCTCTTTGTCACGAGCTGGTGAGTTGAGAGTTGGTAGATATATTTGCACTGATTTCCCTTGCAGCTGTAAAAGGATTTAAGGTGAAACAAGTACTATTTTTATAGCCTCAGTGCACAAAAATAACATATTGGCAATAATGACTTCCTCAATAATGATTACTTTCCCAAGTGTTGAGATTTCTGGCTTTTATCAGGCTCTTTTGTGAACCAGACACAACAAAAGATCCCCAAATTACACTGCAAGATATTTTTGATAAATTGGGTGAAAGAGCTGTGCAGAAGATATTGTTGCAGTTCCTCCTGTTTGCCAGTCGAGGACAGTAAAAGTCTGCTTACTTATTGTCAGAAAAACTGATTTCACCACCTTGCTGAACATACTGCAGGTTTTATCTCCTACAGCCAGTGAGCAGTTCAATCCTCTTAAAATCTGTAATATAAATGTTGTGTGTCAGTGAGAGACCTCTGTAAGATGAACTGCAGCATCCTCGTGCTTTGGGTTTGGTCTAGATGATTCAAGATATTTCTCCCTCTGTGCTTTTACTTCCTGTACAAAAAAAAGGCAGCAAAACATAAAAACACCGTTCTTTGTAACAGCGATGCTGACTTGAGGTTATATCTGCGGATGTTAAAGATAAAAACCTTTAGGATCTCATAGTTGGAAGTCTTGGAAACGTAACTGTCCCATGACTTGGCTGTAAGCTCCCGTTGCTTCCAATGAGACTTAATCTGCAACATCAAGACACCAAAAAAAAACATTCAGATTATGAAAACAAGATGTCTGCTGTGTCTACATAAATAAGGTGAAGTCTCATAGACAAATTACTTTCAGTGACCAGTCAGCAATCAGAGACGTGCACTCTGTCAAAGCTCTAAAAATCTAATTGTTTTTTAAATTGGAAAATGCTTTGGAAGAGTCTGGATCTGCCTCAAAATACACCACTGATCTGTCAGTGGTGTATTTTGGGATAATTGTGCCAGATTAATTCATTCAAGTTTGTGCAGTGGTTCATGAAAAAAAACAAATATCTTCAGCTGACTTTCACAGATTTTATTTCAGTCGTCTACTCTTTGTGGTTACTGCATTAAACTCTCAGCACCTCTGTGTACATGAGCTCCTCCTCGCTGATGTCCTCCTTCTCCTGTAGCTCCAGGATTCTGTTTTGTTCTGCTGCGACCCTCCTCGCCGTGTCCTCAGCAATCTTACAGATCACACTCAGAGCCTCCTTATCGGGGGAGATCGGTGTCACGCCGTCCAAACTCAGCTCCCTGCTAATCTCTTCCCACACCTCACCGACCTACAGCAACACGACAGACACCTCAATGTTCAAAGTGCTTCTGTGTCTGAAACAGAAGTCTTTGGCGCAGTGGATATGACACATGCCTTTGGTGCGGGAGATCTGGGTTAGATTCCCACTGCGATACATCAACCAAAGTGTCCCTGAGCAAGACACTTAACCCCCTAATTGCTCCAGATGTGTGCAACCTCTGATATATAGCAATTGTAAGTCGCTTTGGATAAAAGCGTCAGCTAAATGACATGTAATGTAATGTGATTACAACATCTTTCAAATTATTCTGATGGTGTAAAAAAATGTAACAATCCTGCTGCAAATTCAACTAATTTCATACCCAGTACTGGCATTTTCTTTGCTTAATAAACAGCAGTTCTACCTTGAAGTCCAGATATCTCCTGACGATGCTCAAAGTCACATGATGTTTTCTTGACAGTCCAGGAAGGTCTTGAAAACCTGCAAAAGTAACAAATTATTGTTTTTCACAACATAGTTTTAAAATGTCAGTGTACTGTACATCTCTTTTTGCAAATTAACTGTAGTGTTAATTTTTATCAAGGCTGTCATACTTTCCTGTATACATCATTACAGTATTTTAGCATTGCGGTCACTGACCTTGCATGTCAAAACCCCATCCAGCTTTTAAATGATATAGACATATGTTTTGTTTTCTACAACATGTTTTAGACTACAGCTTCTAGGCTACATGATAAAAACAACATTATCTACATATTTACAGATGTATTGTTTAAATAAGTGACACTGTATTTACCGGTCTAATTCTTTAATAACTTCATACCAAGTTTGCAGAAGATGGAGTAAATCTTTGACCGCAGGTTCTCTGATAGCTCCAGCACTGCTGCACTCTGTACGTTAGCAGGAAATGACCGCTGGGTGTCCTCCTGCTGGTAATGACTGAGGAGGGGCCTCTGGGGATCTTAAAGTCAAAAAGTGAAAAATCCCGGTTAAAATGGTTAATCCTTTGCTTGGCATGTGTTGACACTTTGTCCTACACTTTCTACAATGTGAAAAGTATGACTGGCTCTGGTGTACTATCTACTTCAGACAATAAGTTGAAACATGTTAGTTAAGGGCTGACGTTTACTCCCAGTCACACCTGATGATCTGCCAACCAACAGGTCAGTCTAGATACAAGTGACTGCCATATTTCATAGATGTATGTTAACTGTACTCCCTCACAGTCTTGTCATTGACTCATTATTGTTTGTAAAACATTGTAAAACTGTTTGAAGCTCTCCCCCTGGCAGAAGGTTGCGGTCCCTCGGGACCAAAACCTCACCTGCAGTCAGCCTCATCAACAAGGACCCAGACCCCCACTGACATTGACTCTTAATATTTCATATTAATGTTCAATATGTTTGTTTGTTTATGTATGCACCAATCACCAAGGCAAATTCCTTTTAAGTACCAACTGCAATTCAGCTTTTTTCTGATTGTGATTCTGATTGAAGTCTGCAGACTGACCTGAGATCCCTCCGTGTTGGTTTCGGCTGACTCTGAGCTCTTCCTCCTCGTCTCTCCACAGCTGCAGCAGGAAACTGGGAGCCGTCTGACCGCCGCCGTCCCTCCAGCTCAGGATGTAGGACAGAGTGTTGGGGTTGTCACATAACTCCAGCAGGGTGGCGAGGACGTTGCAGTGCAAGCATCTGGGGCTTGACTGAAGAGAGACACCCAAACAGTTTCACATCAGTTCTTTTAATATTTTGGTGCAATATAGACACACAAATACAACAATAACTTCAGTTAAGCTTCAGGGATTGGAAATCAATCAGCTACTTACACTGAGTAAGTCCAACAGAAGAGACACCCCTTCTTTCGCCAAAAAGTAATCTTCTGTGGTGTAGCAACCCACAATGCAGGACCTGATGGGATACAAACTTTCTTAACTGTGGAGAATCAATGAGTGCTTTCCTTCCCGTTAGTCTCCCAAATTCTCCAAAACCCAAAAGTGAATTATACTGTATTTACACTTAATGTGTCTTGGACTGTTAAGAAAGCTATACAACAATGGAAAAGCCAAGTTTAAAAAACGTATAAAAGGGTATAAGGATGACGTAAATAGTTTTGCAATCAAAAGGAGATGAGAGTTTAGCATGTTCTTACCTAAATTGTTATTTTATTGAACATGAAGTTAAATAATATACATTTTCCTAGAGATTAAGTTCAAGTTTAAGAAAATATTCAAATCAACAACATTCATTACTATCTTATATAAAGATAAACATAAGATATTTAACCAAAGACCTCTGAGTCCTCAACAATAGTTAGACGCCTGAATGCAACCAAGACACATTAGACAGATTAAAATCTGATTTCTGAAACCATACGAGGACACAAGGTCTGGGTCTTAATTCAGATCCTGAAAAGAAATAATGACTAACAGAGACATCAATATGCCTTCAGCTAAGGAAGACACATTGATGTGGCCAGTTGTAAACTGACTCTGGACATGACAAGTGTAAATGGGGCATTTGTTGGTATGTTTCATTATAATAAATAACAAGCCTACATTTCGTTACATATGTGCCTGCACATTTTGTGTTAATGACAATAAAATTGAATTGAATAAATTCAAACAGTTAGCAAGTTAATCTATGAAAGTGTGCCAAGGTTTAGCTGAACTGACCACACGCAGTCCACTGTGGACAGGATGAGCTTGTTGTGTCCCAGACCGCTGTAGAACTTGTTGGAGCCTTTCTTCAGGAAGTGAACTGCCATCTCAACTCCCTCTGATCCAAATAGTTCCTGTAGTACAAAACACCTGTCAGTATGGAGATATTGTATGTCACTGTAACTGTAACTGAAAATGTAATGTTGTGATCTGAGCATGAGATCTGACTGACAAATATAAATATAAACATAAAGAAAGTTTAATGGTAAAATCATATTAGTGTTTGAAGTGAAAATGAGATGAAATAACAGTAAGTTGTAAATATATCATTATTGAAAAAGCTTCACTTGAAGCTCTAAAGCAAAAACATTACATTTATTAATATGTTGATTAAAGCAGTAATGTTTAAATTGTTTAAAAATGTCTTTCTTTGGCAGTAACCAAGTGGTAGTATCAAATAAGACACTGTGGCAAACAACACTGACCGCATCAATTTTTACCGGCATTGTGTTATTTTTTTTTACAGATAAAAACTTGTTCACTTGTCCCATCTTTTAAACGGATTTGAAAGATGGTATAATCACATAGTCACCCCCCATATCCTTCTGTATTGTATGTCTATGCTGTTTTTCATGTATTGTATGCTGTAAAACCAATTGCCCTCCGGTGACAAAATAAAGTTGAAAGTTGAATTTAAAAGTCACATAGTGGCTGTAAGTTAAAGTTAAAGTTAAACTTCTTAGCTGTCTCACAGTGACTTTTGTAATTCAACAGGTTAGTTAAAAGGAGCTTTTATCGGCTTCATAATCTCAGCTTTACCTTTCTATGCATGTCGCTCTCACAGAGGGCTGAAAGTATCAGTTGAATATCTGACTTTATCTCCAGGGTGACTACATCCTCCTCATCAGGGCTCGCTTCCATCTGCATCAAAATCCCTGAGAAAATACAACAGGTACGTCTGTACTGACCACGTTTATTAAGTAAAATATTTCTGCTGATGTTGTGCACGTTTTAATAAAATTTACCGAGGAGCTGGTTGATGGTTCCTTGATCACAAAGGTCCAGGTGGACTGAGTCTTCACCTAAAGACGTCACAGATCTCAGCACTCTGATACAATGTCGCATCTGAGCCTTCTTACTGCCTCTTTCTCCCGTGTCACCCTGACCAAATAGAGCATCTGGAGGAAAGATATAAGTATACTGTTGTTTAATGAAAAAAGACTACAATACTCAAATTATGGGAAAAAAATGCACTTTAATGGGGTTACAGCGTCCAATTTTTGTATTTGTTTGCATGTGACATGTTGTATGGTAGTTGCAGTTGAAGTCACTGAGCGGTGACTCATGTTTTGCTCAATGGCACTCTGACAGGACACATGAATGTTGGAGTTTGACCTTTGACATTTCCGATACAGGACAGGTTCTCTTTAGTCTCTTGCTAGATAGGTTTTCCTTGCTGCTGTCGCACCAAATGCTTGCTCTTGGGGGGAAATTGTTGGGTCTCTGTAAATTATAGAGTGTGGTCTAGACCTACTCTATCTGTAAAGTGTCCTGAGATAACTTATGTTGTGATTTGACACTATAAATAAAAATTGAATTGAAATTGAATTGTTTGTCTCTACATGTGTTTTGCAGCATCCTCACCTCGAGCAACGCACCAGTCCAGAATGAGCAGCAGACACGCGTTTCCCTGACAGGACATGTAGTCATCCAACATGAGTGGAGCGAGGGTGGAGAGGGCTGCCAGCGCCTGCAGCTGGAGCTCCTCCTGCTGGACGGAGGACCACTGACGTGAAGCTGACCGAGGCTCAGACGAGGCAGCAGGCGGCTTTACAAGCGTCAGCAGAACAAGCATAACACTTTCCTCTTTATACAGCTATGAGAAGAAAACATAGAGGGAACATGCAGGGTGTTAAAAATGTGACCTTTAGTCAAACAGTTAAAGAGACACTAAGTGTGACACTGAGAGTGTGGGACTGACCTGCAGGGCACCTAAGTCCTTTGACATTAAAACCAACAGATTCAAAAGCAACTTCTTCATTTTCAAGTCTTCGTTATTGTAGGTGAGCTTGAGGTTGTGGACCAAAGGGTTGTGACTTTTCACTAAAACATAAAGGAAGCATTTTTGTTATCATAAAAGATGTAATGTAACTGTACTTGTACTGTAATATTTCAAATTTAAAAATTAGGAAAGATGTATAAGGAAAGAGTGGCCTCACTCTCTGGAAATGTGACCAAAACCATGAGCTGTTTGGCAAATGAACTCTCCTAAAAATAGAAACATGATGTCAAGCAAATTGTGGTGACATATGTTACACACCTTCTCAATATGTGACTATAAATATCAGCTGCAGTGTGGTTTCATCATACAATGACCTATCCTGTACTCACAATAAGCAGAGAGTTTGGATTTTCCGCGATGAGAGTTGTGATCACAAGCAGATCATTTCTGAGTTGGAGGTCAGATTGTCGGAAACCGCTCATCAGCTGGTGAAAAAACGCTTCTTTCAGTGATCTAATGAACAAATGAACAAAAAGTAAATATCCAAAAGCTCGTTGGACAGAATGAGAGCACAAAAGTATTGAAATGTTTAGAGGGTAGACATTCATTCATCCTTGAAGCTTGTTGATAAATTCAAAGGGATTAACATTTTAGGTTTCTATCGATTTCAGGATTTGTTCTCCCTAAGTACATAAAAAGTCATTAAAAGAAATTAACTCTACAAGCACACAATGTCCTCATCAGTCACATATGAAAACATGTTAAGCCCACAGGAGACATACATGACACACTCCATGCTGCTGAGCTGAGCAGTGACCTCCTCGCTGCCTCTCTCCAGCAGGTTCCAGAGGATTTCGGCGGAGCGGAACAGGACCTGACCGGACGGGTCGGGTTCGTTCATGTGGAGACAGATCGTCTCCGCTCCTCGTGCATTCAGTATTAACGCACAGTTCATATCTGCAGTTGTAAAATGAAATGCGATTGATGTGATTGATGATAAAAACAACCCACTGACCTGCTGACATTGACACAAGGACACTTAAAATCACTGTTTTGATTGTTTGTCTGATTGTTATTCAGTCATGAGATGATTTATGCACTTGAGAGCTGGCTACTTTATCTAATGAAGGAGGTTGGATTGACATGTCTGACAGATCCCCTCCTCCACTACCTCAGTGGATCCAGAATAAAATCAGCTACTGACCAGAGGAGCTGGAGAGGATCTGAAGTGTCTGCAGGAGCTGCAGCTTGATGGCGGGCTGGTTATCCAGAGCGGCCATGGAGAGGAGCAACGTCTGAGCCAGGTCACTGCGCTCCAGCAGCTGCAGCTTGTAGCCTGGAGAGGTCGGCTGAAGCCCTGCAGAACACACATTAAAATAGATAATAAGATACATTTTTGGATGTAAGATGTGAACAGCAAGAAACAAAGTGAAGAGAAGACAAGAGAACCAACAATTACAAATACAGAAAATAACCCATTATTGTTTACAAGTGCCTCTTAAAAGGAAATTGGAGGAACAGGAACAACACCAATGACAATGTTTGTGAAAAACAGTGAATATAATTAAAACAATAGATTCCAAAGAACAAAAACATTTTAGTCAATATTAATTATATTATGTATACAAAACTGTTTTAGTGTGTATGTACAAAGTTGTTTTAAGATAAGATAATCCTTTATTGATCCCTAGAGGGGAAATTCGGGTTGAACAATGAGTTTGACGATTATATTCGGCCAGATTGATAAGCCAATACCGGTTCATCATATCAGCCTTGTGATGTATCAGTAAGACTCTAAAAAAGGTAAAACATGAAAGAAAGAAAGAAAGAAAGAAAGAAAGAAAACACACACAAAGAAAAGAAAGAAATAGTCAAACAAAAAGAATAGAAAGAAAGGCACAAGCATGCCACCACAGAAGCCATGAGAAAACCTCACTCGGTGAAAGTCTAGAAAATCGGTTGTCAGAGTGGAAAGTCCGAGGCTTTGGCTTGGTGAGACGGTCCGTACCGTCAAGCAGCTGTTTAGGAGCCACACAGCTGTAGAATGATTTCACAGACTCAACTATGTGCTGCCTCACTTCAGCATCTGGCACCCTCATCAGACAGCCTGCCAAGAGAAACACATCTGTCAGAGTCACTCGTCATCGTCACTCCTGTCGGGAGAAACTACTTTCTTCTTTAAAAGACCAAATCAGTCTTGAGCAATGTAAAGCAAAAATCAAACTGTAGAAACAGAAATCAAGTAAAAACTGTATGAAGGATAATATGGACTTTGTAATGTCTTGCATTAAAAAGTCACACAAGCATGTCACTGCAAAAACAACTGCATTACCACACAACAATAATGTAACTTTTTTTAAAGATTATTTTTTGGAGCTTTTCCCTTTATTTGATAGTGACAGTGGATAGACAGGAAAGGTGGGAGAGAGATGGGGGATGACACGCAGCAAAAGGCCGCAGGTTGGATTCGAACCCAGGCCGCTGCAGAGGACTCAGCCTACATGGGGCACAGGCTCTTACTGGGTGAGCTAGAGGTCGCACCACAATAATGTAACTTTGACACACAATACATGTAATATGAGTAAGCCTGGTGATATTATACATATATGTTTTTGTTAACAAATCTCTTGTCCTGCTGCAGGAAATACTCACCAAATGTGTATTCATCCACCACTGAAAATAGTCCTGAAAATTAACTGTTTACTCCTGTTTAAGTTATGTTTGCCAAAAGAGACAGTGCTACAGTACAGTTTAATGTAAAACTTAAGTGATCCGTGTACCCATGTGAGAGAGGAACTCTATGACGTCCTGAGCGTAGTTCAGCTCATCAGATGCTTTCTCCTTTAGGAAGGGAAGCCTGAGATGAAGCAAATCAACATGTGGATGATGTCACAACAAAAAAAACATCAGTCTTTTCCATGTAGGCTTGAAATATTTGAGTTTTTTTTACCTACAAATTTGAAGTGCCTCACACAAAACTGGCACATATTCAGGGTGATCTGTCACTTTCTCAGCACAGATGTTGAGTATTTTGGCAATGCCTGTGAGGTCCTTCAAAAGCTTGAAATAATTTAAGAAGTATAAAAAAAAAAATTCAAGCTTATACAGAGATAATTCCCAGTGAGGGAGGGGAAGTGATGGGGAAAGAGTCACCATGGTAACTAAGGTTATTTCTTAACAGGGAAAATGCTGACAGCAACAGCGATACAGCTGTAAATTAGAGCCTTGGGAACGACGTTTGGCTCTGTGTTCAGGTTGCATGAGAGCAAATCTATTTCCATCACTGCACCAGGGGACAGTAATGAGGAAAATTTGACAATCTGCTGCAGTGTGTATGACACTTTTTGGAAAGAGAAGTCTGCATAATCAGAAATCAGAAGACGGAATCCAGAACAAAGGATACAAAGCCAATTTGGTTCCTCTTCAGTAGTTTCTTCAGTACAAAAAGGTGCCTCTCCTTCAAGTTAGCCTTTGGTAAAAACAGAATATACAGTATGATTACATATAACATAACTTGGAAACAGAAAAAAAGTCTGATGACATTCATGTTTAACTTACTGTCAAAGGATCTTCAAGAAGACGAATCACCTTGATGAGTTCAAGACTTTTAACACTGATCTGTTGAGAAATTACAGTTTAGTTCAAAGTTTACATTGTCTCACTTCTTTGGTGATAGACAGACTTGAACACAAGTTTGTCACAATTATTTATTTATTGAAATACATTTATATTGCGTATTCTTAAGATTTGACGAAATGGTTTGCATTACAATGTGCAAACATTCTTGTAATATTTTGTTGCATGTCTCCAAGTCTTCTTTGAGTTTTAAAAAAGCATCCACAAGCACTCTTCAGCTTATTTTATAATTTTTTTTAATTAGGTAAATGCACTTTATTTCCAGATCCATAGTTTATTATAGAGGTAAGGGATACAGTATGGTCCAACATTTTGTAAAGGCTTTTTAACCCTCTTTTTTCTTTTTCTTTTTTATAGTTTCTAGACTTAATAACCAAATTCAGAGCTTTGACCCATCTGGCAATTAGGGTAATGTTTAAAATTGCAACAGGTCACTCCACTTTTATGTAGATAGAACAGTTAAATTTTTGCCAACTAAATGTGATAATATACAATCTATTGTCTAAATAATATTTTAAAAATCTATACAGGTATTCATATAAAATATACTGTATATAATGGATATATTTGAAAAAATCAGCATCGCTGAATTAACCAATTGGAAATGTACCCAGTTGCCTCTTACTACCCATCAAGTACAGCTCACACATTAGACTACACATGGCATCTTAATATCTGCCCAAAGCATCAAACCAACCCACTCTCCTGTGTTAAAGGACTATCTGGTCACTGATTTGCTGTCTGCTAATTAGTTAATAATAAATAATAAATCAATAAAGTAACTACACATGTTTTGAGGAATATGTGAGCATAAACGGAAATAATAAAGGTATTAAAATCAGATTTTGACATTGAGCCCCTCCATAAAATATCAATAATTGGACCCAATGTCCCTTTTCAATAAATATTGAACTTTATTGGTGCATATTCCCATATTTCCATTTTATTTCAAAACGACATAGATTATTTTGGCTGCATAGTGAGTACTTTAAGGACATTTTCTTTATAGTACTTTTACTTTTTAAGTTTTTGAGTGAGACTTGTGGTGGAGTATTTTTGGATTGTGGTATTGCTAATGTGAGGAGATCTTAACCCTTGTTCCACCACTAGCTACGTTAGATGAATATGAACTGTTTACCTCTTGAATATGCTGGTTCTTATCCGATGCTCTTGGTCTGAATAACGTTACAGGAATGTCCGGTTTTCTTCTGTGCAAAACTTTGCTTGAATCCATTTCCAAAATGACGAGGAACTTTTTGCATTAACGTCTTAACGTTACTTTAAACATTGTCGGTATATTTGAATGTTTGCCTCACGAAATGATTTTGCTTCCAGGTGGTAACGTTAAACGTTAAAAGAGTCAGTTATAAACATTATAAACGCGTCCAAGTTTACTTTCTAACGTCGGTGTTTGTTTACTAAAAACAACGAGCTAATATTAACGGAAACATAACCTGAACCTGAGTTGTGTCTAGTAACAAAACTCTGTTAAAAAAAACATGTAAAAAGTAACGTGAGTCGTCCAGCATCTCCGTCTGCTTGTTTTCATGTTGCCCGAGTCTGACTGTGTAACGTTACTACAGTTGCCATAGTTACCGTGTACTACGGCAAACAGCGGAGCTCAAAACTAATCCTAACACGAAACGCCCATTTCCGCTATAAAACTGGAAGTGGTATTCTCGCAACAACAGCGCATTGATTTTCACCCACAACAATAAAAGGGAGACGAATTCTAACAATTAAAAAAACCGTCCCAGCTACTCACATAAACGTCATTAATCTCCGGGTTTTAAAGAAACACCACAGTCAGCCATGCTGTCGGATGCAGGTCAGTGTTCATAGCGCGCTGCTACATGCTAAATGTGACAGGCGGACATTGTGTGTCTGGTTTAAAGAGCTTGCTAATATGTCGCCACATTTGCTGTGTTTTCTTACAATTTAGTCTAGCATTTAATCCTCTTTTGTCAATTTGTAATCAGTTCCGTTAATGTCATTATCTGTCAGAAAGATACTCACAATAAGGCCTATTCAGAACTGAGCTGCACTGCATTGTCCACTGTTACATATATATTGTTGTTACCAATGTTTAGACTATTCTGGGAATGCCTCTGGTGCTCGGCGAGCCAAGAAGAGGAGCTCCGGGGAGTCCCCGGGGGACGGACAGACCTTGCGCTCCTCTGGAAGGCAGATTAATGTCCGGGTGAAGCGCACCAACAACCCTCCACCTGGACAGGTAAACTGCAGCATGCATGTTCAACCTTCGTCTGCCTGATGAACACACTCATGTCTCAAGTTTCTTACTTGGTCCCATTTGCGTTCCCATTTGTTTGTGCCCGACCGATCCTGAGTTTTGAGGCTGATACTGGTATTTGAGAGTTTAGGAAATCCAATGACAATATCATGAGATTTTTTTTTTTTTTTTTCAAAGACTATTTTGGGGGGCATTTTTGGCTTTAATTGACAGTATATAGTCGATAGTCACACATGAGATTATGGAGAAACAGAACAATTATATGTAACAAAGGACTGATTGGATTCAAACCAGGGACGTTGTGGTTTACATACTCGTCTCAGCCCTTAGGCCACAGTGAAATAATAAAACACTTTTGGTAAATTCACTTTTAAAGGAATTATGACCAAGATACGTATTGAGAAGGAGAAGGGAGTTTCAAGTTGAAAAGTAATCTTGTTTGGTGCCATTTGGCCCAGGGTTTTAAGGCACCAATCATGAACTACAACATAGATAATCAGAAGCAAATGGTTGGATGGATGATCTAGCTCTAATATGTACACTGTGATTAGATCACGCATCCCTTTTTACTGCTTTGATGACAAAACTCAATTACAGACTTTACTCCTTTACTTTTTTTCCAGGCCATCAAATGCTGCGTGATTTGAAAACTTTCTCCAAGTTAAAAGAACAAACTAAACCTGATCCTGTATTCTTAACTCTATTGTTGTTTGCTGTATCCTCATTGTCTCTGTGTGCATTATCATGAACATGTGATTTTGATTTCATTTTTCCCTCTCCGGTCTTTTGTTCTGTCTCTGTCGGCACTGTAGAGCATATTGGATCAACTGTGTTCTGTGTTTAAAGCAGTGGATGTGCCAATTCAACTTTTTCTCTCCTGATTCCAATTCTCAAACCCCAGTGCTTACTTGAGTTGAGCTCAGTGAATAGTTTCTCCACACTCTCTTCTAGAGCAAAAGAAAAGCCACAGACACAGAGGAGGAAGACGACCAGTCCGAGAAGAAGTATAGAAAGTGTGAGAAGGCCGGATGCTCTGCCACATACCCAGTTTGCTTTGCAAGTGCATCTGAAAGGTAGCATGTTTCTTGGTATAATAGAAATCAGATCTTTACTCACTGACTTTTTTTTAGAGAGATTTGAATTTGTATGTCTCTTTTCAGGTGTGCTAAAAATGGATACACATCTCGCTGGTATCATCTGTCATGTGGTGAGCATTTCTGCAACGAATGTTTTGATCACTACTACAGAAGGTAATGTTGACGGAACTACTTGCATAACATTGATAAAAAAACATGCTTCAGTATTTGTTTCATGGTGGCATTTAAAGTGCTGTTGCATCAAGGCCATAAGGTTAACTTTTTAATTTTTTTTTCACCGTTAGCCACAAAGATGGCTATGAGACCTTTGCCTCGTGGAAGAAGGTATGGACTAGTAATGGGAAAAGTGAGCCCAGTCTTAAAGCTTTCATGGCAGACCAGCAGTTGCCATTCTGGGTAAGCAGCATTCCTGGTTACATAGCTAAATGTGGTTATTCTATGTTCTCCATGTCACAGATACACTAAGTGAAAAGGTGATGGCTTTCAATGTTAATTGTGATATTTTCCTTTCAGGTTCAATGCACTAAACCGGACTGTAGGAAATGGCGTCAGTTGACCAAGGAGATCCAGCTCACTCCTTCCCTAGCAGCAACGTACCGCTGTGGGATGAAGTTCAACAACATCAAGGTAAACAGGAAATGGGGGGGGGGAATAATAAGCCAGCCACTAGCAAGCAACATTTGTGATGATGATTTTGTGTCGTTCCCTGCAGTGTGAGGGACTGGACCAGTGCTCCCAACCAGAGGACTTGGTAAGCTGGTGATGTGTGTTATAAGATCTGTTTTAGAATCATAGCAGTTATCACAAAATCAAATGTTTTAACCAACCTTGCTTCAAGCAAAGACTAAAACCAAGATTATTCATTATGTGTTATTTCCAAAACATGCATCCATTATGTGTGCCATTGAACAACACAGTGATGACTTGCATCCTCTTTAATCCCATGCCGTTTCATTCTCACAGAGAGTGGCCGAGGTGACTGACAGCTGGTGGCATTCAATGTTGATTTTGCCTCCGTTGTTCAAAGAAAGTCCAGCCAGCCCGTTCCTCACTGCCTACTACCCTGACTGTGTGGGAATGAGTCCATCAGGCTCTCCAAGCAACATGTCTGAGCTGAGGGCAGATCACTGCAGAGCCGTCCAGCCACAAAGTAAGTCTGTGGGTGTAAGAGGAATGAAATATGTCAACTCCTATTGTTTATGCTTGGTCAGCCTCCTATTTAGAGCTATAAGTCTAAAGCACATTGTAATGTGGTGTAGTAATAATGATGGTTTCCCTCAGTTCCAGGCCTGTGTCCATACTTCCAGCCATTCTACCAGCCTAATGAGTGTGGCAAGGCTCTGTGCGTTCGGCCGGATATGATGGAGCTGGATGAGCTTTACGAGTTTCCAGAATTTTCCAGGGATCCCACCATGTATTTGGCTTTGCGTAACCTTATTCTGGCCTCCTGGCACAAGAATTGCAAGGTACACTGCAGACAACAGTGACGTACAAACATTGCATGTTTATAATGTTTTCATCTTTTCAGGGTTTGTACCAGGAATATATACAAAGAGAACATAATACTCTAAACAACAGCAAACACCTATCAAATTTTCCTCTTTTTCTAAAGGAGTTGCTGACTTCCCAGAAATGTGCCATGCACATCATTGTCCGGGGGTTGGTACGTGTGCGCTGCGTGCAGGAGATGGACCGGGTGCTCCACTTCATGATCAGGAAGGGCCTCATCAACACCGGTGTGTTGGCAGTGAAACAGCCTCTGCTCCCTGAAAGACACAGCTCTGTGAGTGTCCACATCTTTACTTGATCAGCGCACATCACATGTGAATGTTCTTTCAATCATCGTTGAGACTTACAGAACCTCCCACATTTAACATTGCAGAGGAACATTATCATCATCGGTGCCGGGGCTTCAGGGCTGGCTGCTGCACGGCAGCTGCACAACTTTGGCACTCAGGTACCTGTCGTTATTTCCTTTGGCACATCTTCTCTGACCTCCTATTTTACCCCTTGCTCGTCACAGTGCTGTCCCTTTCACACTCTTGATTTTCATTGGTTTACAGTTGGTGGTGCTTGAGGCCAGGGAGAGAATTGGAGGTCGTGTGTGGGATGATACTTCTCTGGGCGTCACTGTAGGGCGAGGAGCTCAAATTGTCAATGGCTGTGTAAACAACCCCATCGCCCTGATGTGTGAACAGGTAGGAATTTTGAAGAACTCTAAACTCTGCAAAGAAAGAATTCCACATATTTCTGCTGTACATTAAACTTGATTTTAAGTCTTGTTTTTCTTAATGTTATTTGATAAATGGAAACATAAACTGTCCACTATTGCGGCGTTTTTGTACGTGACTCTAGGATTTGTCTTTTAATCTAATTTGACTCTACACTCTTCTGCTGCAGATGGGCATCAAGATGCACAAGCTGGGAGAGCGGTGTGACCTCTTTCAGGAGGGGGGGCAAGTCACTGACCCGGCCATTGACAAGCGCATGGAGTTCCACTTCAACGCCATCCTGGACGTGGTGTCAGAATGGAGGAAGGACAAGACGCAGAACCAGGACACACCACTAAGAGGTGGCGAACTGTTATCCCCAAACGCAACATGATTGTTTTAATCCAAAGTGTGAGGTTCAGTAAAGTCACTTTAACAAGACGTGGGAGCTTTGGTAGCTTTTATTATCAGACTTTAGTAGCAACGACAGCAGCCATTCTCATGTTTGGCCTCACCTGCAAATTATTACTTATGTGGTCAATGTTGGTAATGGTAATGAGCTCTACATATAAATTCCAGATGTCATAGCTGTGACATGGGCAAAAAGAACATGTTGCAGTACTATATATGTGCAATGCAAGTTGCATAGAAGTAGTGCTGAGAAAAAGTGTGCTACTCAGCTAAACTATTTCCTAAGTAAAAAAACCCATTTAGAAACAGAATTTGGTCAGTGTTTTAGATATATTTGACCTTTTTAGTTGTATCCATTTTATCTCTACAGAAAAAGTCCAGGAGGTGAAGAAGAACTTCCTTCAGGAGTCTGGAATCCAGTTCACTGAGTTAGAGGAGAAAGTGCTTCAGTTTCATCTCAGCAACCTGGAGTACGCCTGTGGAAGCACGTTAGACCAGGTCTGGAAAACTCAAACACTGGGCGCCCGGATAGCTCAGTAGGTAGAGCGGGCGCCCATATATAGAGGTTTACTCCTTGGCGCAGCGGGCCCGGGTTCGGCTCTGACCTGCGGCCCTTTGCTGCATGTCGTTCCCCCTTTCTCTCCTTTTTCATTTCTTCAGCTGTCCTGTCAATAAAGGCCTAAAAAAAATCTTTAAACTCAAACACTAAAGGGCTGCAAGATAAATAAAATTTTTAAATTAAGGCTGGTTTATTGTGAATACATTCACCATACATGTAGGTTTTGTGTCTTCAAGGTGATGAAAAAAAGTATATTTATTTGTTTGTAGGTATCGGCAAGATCTTGGGACCACAATGAGTTTTTTGCCCAGTTCTCAGGAGACCACACTTTACTCACCAAGGGCTACTCTGCTTTACTCCACAAACTGGCCGAGGGCCTCGATATCCGCACAAAGTGCCCGGTTTGTAATTCAGTCTTTTAATTTCAGAAGCTACTTTTACCTTTCTTACAGTACGTTTGCTACTACATAAATAAATCCCAATGTTTTAAATGAAAATCAGGTGTACATCTTCTTTTTCAATTCCAGGTTCAGGCCATTGATTACTCGGGTGATGTTGTCAAAGTTACCTCCTCCAACGGGTCCCAGTGGAAAGCACAGAAGGTAAAAACATGTTGATAAAAGTTATGAAATTGATCTCTTTGAATGTGGATGTATTCAATGTGGATCATCATGGTTTAATGTTACTCTTTTAGGTTCTTGTTACAGTCCCACTGACTTTACTTCAGAGGAACTTGATTCAGTTCAACCCTCCGCTTCCTGAAAGGAAACTGAAAGCAATTCACAGTCTAGGAGCTGGTATCATAGAAAAGGTAATAACTGTCTTGATGTGTATTTGTAATTCATGGTTAGATAACATGTACATGCCACCAGGCAACTGTTGGCAAATGTATTCAGAACATTTAGTTTGAAGGCAAAATAACAACAGTGAAAAGTTGCTTCCTTGTTGATGCTAAACCATTATTTTAAAACTTCTTCCAGATCGCTCTTCAGTTCCCGTACAGATTCTGGGACAAGAAAATCCAAGGTGCAGACTACTTTGGTCACATACCACCAGGCACTGACAAGAGAGGCATGTTCAGTGTCTTCTATGACTTGGATCCACAGGTTTGTTTTTACTCCTTTTTAATTCACACAAGACAATATCTTACTGCTCAACATGTCTTTTAATCACATTCTCTCCTGTCAGAAATTACACATATGATACCTGTTCTTACCAAGGAAAATAGATTTGAACTACTGGTTTTAGACTGCAAACCAAACTACTAGAACAATGCTCTTTATGTTTTGATAAAATGGACATTTGAATGCTGTCATAACGAGTATACAGAAGATAAAGAAAAGAAAAAAGATAAAGGAGCATTGAAATAGAGTACAAAACTAGAAGTAGCATTTCTTGATTTTACATTTTGACATGCCATGATTAAATGGCCATTATGCTTTATTTGTGTGTGTGTGTGTGTGTGTGTGTGTGTGTGTGTGTAGGGGAAGCAGGCTGTCCTCATGTCTGTTATCACTGGTGAGGCTGTTCCTGCTGTCCGGGACATGGAGGACAAGGAGGTGGTGGATGAGTGCATGAAGGTCCTGCGAGAACTTTTCAAAGAGCAGGTAAACACTTTTTGTTGCTTATTATTACATTATGCATGGTAACTGATCCCTGAGTTAATTCTTTTTTATGTTCTTGCTCTAGAAAAAGGATTCAACACATCAAATTCATGTGGCACATTTTCTATTAACACTTATTACCTTTTTTTTTTTTTTTTATACACATTATTTCAGATTTACTTGTATGTTGACTGACCGGACTTATTTACTGTCCGTCATCCTTGATAGGAGGTCCCAGAGCCGCTGCATTTCTTTGTCACCCATTGGAGCAAAGACATGTGGTCCCAGATGTCCTACAGCTTTGTAAAGACGGGGGGAAGTGGAGAGGCCTATGACATCCTCGCTGAAGACGTGCAGGGAAAAGTGTTCTTTGCTGGAGAGGTAATGCTGCTTTTACCATTTATTTAAAAGAAGAAAAAAATCAAATGTCTGTTAATTTAAAGCGATAATGTGAGTTGTATTTGCTTTTGACAGTATTATTGATAAGCTAATATTTCTTTGGAGTCTTCCCCACTGCACTTTTCATATCACTGGTTCCTTACACAGAAGACTTAATAGGAAAAGCACATATGTTACTAAATAACATTAATGATGGCTCGGTTCTATTCAAGTGTCCCAGTAAACCATGGCTATGTGACAGGGAGAGAGCATGAACAATACCAGGACCCTGAAACCAAAGCAGCTAAATGGAAGTCAGCCATCATTAATTTTATTATTTACACCTGTGCTTTTCCTACTGTAAAATTTCAGAATTACTTATGTGAAAAAGGCCTCTCAAACCACTACTGTTTAAGGTTGGGTGTCTGCAGGTGGTGCTTATTGGCAAACTAACCTGTTTTATTCATAAAAAAGAAATGATGTTGCAGGAAATGCGTTTCTTTCAGTGCACCACGTTTGACGATATAATCTTAAAACAAGTTCCACTTATGTGGTGCTATCTTTTTCCGGAGCTTTCTAAGGATGAGATAATGACAGATTTGATAAAAACACCTAGTTAATGGACCTTGAGCTAAAATTACTTTGTCAAACTGAATTACTATCGTTTTATAGAAGTTGCTCATAGCAGTCGACTTGCTTACGTCAGATATTTGGGCATTGTTTCGTTATTAGCTATCATATTGCAGACTTTAAAACTGTTTTAAAACAGTTTTTAATGGATTTGTTGTTGGTTTTTGTTACCAGGCCACCAACAGACATTTCCCTCAGACTGTGACGGGAGCCTACCTGAGTGGGGTCAGAGAGGCCAGCAAGATGGCTGCTATGTAAATTCTGTCAGTACCTGAGCACTCCAAAACACCAGCATGGACACACGGGTTGCACTGAGCAGCAGACCATTAAACAACCCGGACTGAGTTAACCTGAATTGCTCCACTTGTAATGATATTTCACTGTACTGTGATGTGTCTGATATCAGCAAGATGCTGTTAGATACTTTCCAACAGCGGGGTCAAGTAGGGCTTTTCAGGGCCTGGGCTCTACATATTTAACACAAACAAGTGCTTTTTATTTATATCAAAAATCAAGCTGGTAAAACGTTTGCAGGTGACAAGACACAAAATGAATAGTAAGGCATCAATAATGGATAATCCCTGTGCAGCTCTGACTGGGTCCTCTGTGCTAGAAAGCAGGATGATGTTGAGTTTAATGAGTGGTGTAGGTAGCACTTCAGTGATGAAAATGGTCCGACCATTTCATTTTGAGGAGATTAAGGTTACATTAAAACATTGGTAAACTCTCTGTTGTCTAATCATGAATTAAGTCAAATTTAATTTCCAAGGATCAAGTTTCGAGAGATTATATAGTAGTGATTTAAAAAAAAAAAAAAAATAATAATAATCTTTGAGTGTTACCAATGTTTTATAGAGCTGTAATGAATTAGCATTATGTGATATGTGTTGGGTGATGTGAAATAGGAAGTTAGATATATATACCGGTAGTAGGAGTAATTCTGTAGCACTTTTGATTTAAAACGACCTATTTGATTTAAAAACAGTAAGAAATGAATAGTTAATGTGTATGACAAGTTGAATAGCAAGTATGACGGAAGGATTGTCCCCCTACTGTCTCAGGGATGTGATCAAGACGACAACAACAGCAGAAAATTATAGAAAATAATGTTGAATGGACAATTCTGAAAATGGTTGGAACAAAATAAAACAATCAACCGAAGGAGGAAAAAAAAACATTTCTCTTTGATTAGTTTCAATGAACAATGAGCAGCACAACAATGTCCTCACTTTCTTTGATTAATGTTGACTAATGAAGCTTTACTATGTACTGTAGGTCCTCATATCTCTGTCTGGATCAGTACATCTAGATGATCATGTCCTGTTTGTCCAGCATTACAGTGCTTGAGTATTTATCTTGTATGTGTGTAATAAACTGAGCTATCAACTGCCATACTGTCCACTTTCACTTTTGGATGAATATTTTGTCTCTTCAATTCAGCATAATTATATTTATCGATTAGGAGTTTTGCCAACCTTTTCTGTAAAGTCAACTTAAATGGGTTGACTACATTAGAGAACTCTATAAAGATATGAATAGAGCTGAAACAAGAATCCAAGACATAGTTAATCAGCAACAATTTGGATAATTAAGTAGATCCCAAACCTCCCCTGGAGTCGTCCCCCTTGTCTTGCATTTGTTCTCTCCCTGCTGCAACACAGTGGATTTAAATGATCAGCTTGTTATCGGCATCAGTTGATCATTTGAATCAGCTGTGTTAGAGCAGGGATAGATCTGAAACATGCAGGACAATGAGTACTTGGGAACACCAATGTCATTTAGGCTAATGTTATTGTTGACGTAATGTGAGGTATATTGGGTTATGTATGTGAAATGTGATTTCTTTTTTTTTTTAAAACGTATCCAACCGTAGGGTAAGAACTACCTTGTGGTATGCAACCCATTTTAATTAAGTGGTGTGTAAATATTCACTTAGAGCTGGTGTAACTGGCTCCTGGTCATCTTTTCACTGGTTACTTGTGGGAGCTTCTGCCACATTACAAATCGTTGAGTGAAATATAGAGATATTTTATACAGCTCATTTTTTAAATAAAAAAATGTGTATATTCGGTCAAATGCAGGCTTTTCATGAGAAACCCTTAGGATTGAAACCAGTGTAACCATTACTGAGAATTTTTTAGAAAGTCACACGTTCACAGTGAATAAACTGAAGAAAATAGATTCACAAATATCATTTGAAGTGACCTTTATATTAAGGTATATGTACTTTTCTAGGTCTATGTACAGTAGACCTTTCTACCTTTCCTGTTGCTGACTGCCTCAGAAGTTATGTATGATAATAGGCTCCTTGTGCTGGGCGCAGATGACCTCGTCAATGTAGAGAGAGCTGGCCTTCATCTCAATGTTTTCCTGCAACTCCAGCTGGCAGCGATCCAGAGCCCTCTGCTCCTCCTCTGACTTGGCCGCTGCCTCACACAGACTGAGAGTGCGGAGATAAAGAGATGCCACATAATGACTTGTTCTAAATGATTATATCTCTAAACAATACATCAGCCAATATGGGAAGAACCATGTTATAAAACAGGAACAAATCAGTTGTATCAATTTTAAATCAGTCATGGCATCTATGCAATTCATCGAAACCATTAACATGGTATACTTTTGTGCATTTCGAAATAATAATAATAAAGTTTTCTTTTTCTACCGCTACTCTTATTAGAAAACCTTCATTATGCTGTTATACATGCTTTCTTACACTCATTACATTTTGACATTTTAAAATTCCCATTTGCATTATCATAATGTTTGAGTTCTTCCCATGTGTTGTATTTATTTCTAGATTTCTTGGTTAAAGCCTTTGTAAACTAGCATATATTTCTCCACACTGGCATCATTAAACTTTTTACTGTATGTATTTCACTGTATTTCAACGTACTTGTTGATGTGAGCGGTGAGCTGCTGGACCTCGGCAAAGAGCTGGGACTGTGCTGGATCGTAGCACTGCTCTTTGCCAGGCCTCTGGCGCCGCAAAGCCAGCCGCGCCTGGGCCAAACTCAGAGCATGTTCACTCCCTGCGATGGCCACTTGCAGATCCTCTCTGATCCTCTGCTGGCTGGCAAACTCAGACATAATCTATAGGGGATAGAGGTATAACACCAGGGTAAACCAGTATTTTCACCTAATAGAAAACTATGACACAAAACTTCGATGCAATTAATCAACCACATTATTACCCACCTGTCTATCTCCCTTGAAAGCAGCAGTGTAGTCTATGTGATACGCAGGCATACGCAGTATACCCACTAAGAAAGCTCCAGGATTTCCATATACCCACTTAAAAATACAGTATACCCACTACAATACATTAGACTACACCACTGATTGAAAGGATCATCACTGGCCAACCAATATCCAAATCTTATAAAAACGTAATACTGACATGATTAATCAAACCAATTTTTTTCTCTCTCACTTTTAACATCTACCTCCCACTGCCTGACGTATCCTTTCACATCACTCTCTGTTTCTCTCTCTGCCAAATATACACCATATACTCATCTGCCCTACCTTGGCCAGTTGATCCTCCATCTGGCTCTTGGCAGACTTGATCTCATCAATGTTGCGCTTAAAGGCTGCTGCTGTGGCCTGGACCTGCTTGTGCATGTCAGCAGCCGTCTGCTCCAGGAGAGACTCCACCAGGGCCCGTAGGGACAAAGAGTTTATCTTCTGCTGCTCCGCTTTGGCCATGATGAGATCTGAGATGTTCTCCCACTGCTTTGGAGTCACTGCCAAGCTGAGAGAGGGAGAAGTTTAAAACCTTATGAAGATCTGGAACTAATAAGATGTCTTTTTTCTTCCCAGATTCTGTATAGAAAATGCAATAATATCCAATCATTGGGAAATTTTGAATTTTCAAAGGTCTTAAAAACTGCCTTTTCACAGACGTTACATTGTTTCCCTGTTTTTATGGAGACAGCATGGTCACCTCGGCATAACAGTATTGGTGATCTGCAGGTTGTTGATGGAATGGGTTGTCAATAAGGCACAGGAGTTGTCGATGCACTGCGCCTCAAATTTCTCCTTCAGATCCTGCTCCAGCTGGTACTTGGCAGATCGGTCCAATCTGGAACACAAAACAACATATTTTGGTTTGCTTTACTGGCAACCATATCTAGTGATTTGGTTTTCTTTCCAGGTTTCAAGACAATAAACGATAGGAAAATCCAAAAGGTCTGCATACTTTTGAGATCCCCTTGGCAACTCATACTGAGCCCATCTTTCTTACCGTATCTGCTCAGTGATCTGCTCTACTACTCTCTGCAGAAGAGAAGCCACTCCCTCAATAACCTCCCTTTCCTTCAGCAGCTCTCTGTCCACCTCGTCGTGTAGCCTCTCAGAAGGGAGACGTTTCATTCTGCAAGCCACAGAACAAGAAGAGCATTACTCATTTGCTTATCCTAACTGCTGCTGCAATTTATATATATATATATACATACATCATAGTAAGAGGAAGTGGTGTGGAAATGTTGGACATGTTACTGAAAACTCACAATAGCACCCATTTCTAAAAGACAGGTGAGATGTGAGTAGTTACAGATGTAATGTATCAAAATATTATGCATTTGTCTTCTGATTTGTTCAAGATCCTCTCTTCTCCATCATTTTCCAGCCTAACCTCTCCTCCAGACAGACCACAGTGACTCTCAGAGGCTCTTTGCAGGCCTCCAAGGCTTTCCCCACTCTGCTCTGCAACGCTATGAGGACATCAATCTCCACAATAATCTCCTCCAACTTCAGCTCCAACTCCTTCTTCAGAAACTGGATGTCTCTGACCCGCTGATCTGAACAGCAGAAGAAAAAAACCATAGTCCACCTCTGTAGTCTTTGCAACATCATTCTTTGGTGCTAAACACAGACTAGCTGATTTGTATTCCCCTACTTACCAAGTTGCTTGTTGTCATCATTTTGCATGCGTTTGCATGCTTTGTCAGTTTCCAGCATTAACCTCTTGCATTCTGCTCTGAAGAGCTCAGAGTGGTTCCGCATAACATCAATGCTAACAAGTCTGGGTCCAACACCCTGCTGGGAATTGCGGTCCAGGCCAGACATCATTTTCCACTGGTGATAGGGAGAACATTTATGAAGAAATGGGAAGAATGGGTGCCTCATGGTGAAAGAGAACTGAAAATACTGCAATACCAAAGGAAAATGCCTACGGGACTATACAATTTTTACTGGACACACACTGATCATCTGTTAGAAATGTCAGAAAGAAATAGGAAGATTTAATCACACCTTGTGCAAATGTATTGTTGAATAGAAAAAGCATTGGACATTGAGAACATGCAAAATGTGGCATCTGAAAAGCCTAGTAATCTCCAGATTATTTGTCACTGTACAAATACAACACAACATTAAGTTGCATTTCATTGTGCACAATTATATATAAATGAACAAACGATGTAATGTTGGCTAGCTAGTTATGTAGCCAAATCTTTTTGTACCAAGAGCGTTCCTGAAATTTTCGTAAAACAAAAAGTTGAATTTCAAACGTTAACAACTCTTAACACCAAAAAACTCGCAAGCGTTTGCGTTAGCTAACGCTAGCCCCAAAGTTAACGTGGCTAACGCTATTTTAACTCTAACGTTATCTTGGTTTGAAACAGACATTAGGATACATGTTATGAACGTTACTCACTAGCGTTATAACAATACCCCAAAAGACACATTACACAATTTAAAAAAAACAGGTATTGTACCTTACCTTGTTACTTGAAACCCCAAATGTATTAGTTTCGACGTCTTCTGCCTCTCAAATGTCAAATGTAACAAAACAAATGGTTACTGTGGCAACGGATGACACACGCCGTGGGCGGATACTGTCAATTTTTCCTCTAAAACGAAGAACCATGTAAATCTCTATTTTATTAGAGAAGTTCCATATTCACAAAGCTCAATGCTCTATAACTCAACCCCATGTTTAAAGTCACTGGTAATTGAAATTGATGTGTACTTTAAGTCTCTTCAACTCGTTTCAAAGAAGAAAGGCATTTCAATACAACTATTTAACTAACTATTTAACTTATCTTTTTTCTTTTTTACCATTATATTATGTCAATTATATTTGTGTATGTATAATTGTTGTTTATGAACTGATATGACTGACGTTTTGTAAATTGAATTCTATGTAAAGTATCTTATTTAACAAGAGAGTAAAAATTATAATTTCATCAGAAAGTAATATAAATACTAATAATATTAATAATAACAATACAATAAATTAAAAATGTGCAGGAGAGGTTAGATGACAAAAATGGCGTATGAAGATAGCCTACTGTTAAATGTTTTATTATAGATATATATATATTTTTTGTGTGGAAAAATATAATTTTATTTCTAAGTGCAAATACCAAAGAACCACAAGGATGCGATTCACATTACAGTACATGGAAATTCAAAACAGTAAGACAAAGTTCACAATGTCCACATATGACATTTAAACAATTAAATACCAATTGTGATATTTCCATATCCATACGTAACACAATGACATAATGTAGGCTATGACTATGTTCATACACATTCTGCGTTAAACGTCTAAAAGCAAAAAAAAAAATGTATATACGGACCCCCATTTAATAAGACATCGTCCCAGCCTGGTAGTCTAATTTATGTCAGTTTAGGGGCCTTCACTTGAAAACGTTTGGGAATCACTGGGCTACATCAAAATTTCAAGACGCAGCTAGGCGTAATACAAAATTGATAAATGTGCAATTTACATTGAAGTTTATGTTTATAAGTTGAAATGCATTACAATAAAACCCACTAAGTGTTTGAAATCTTTGCTTATTAAAGTCCTCTTCAGATGTATTTTTAATAACAATAATTTAGGCTTTATATGTGTTGATGATTGTAGTGATGGACGTAGGTCGTTCCAAAGAGATGGTCCTCTTTCATTTAATATTTAGGGAAATCCAACGATATGGAAGATAAAAGAAATTGTGGAATATGACTGAATGTCTGAGCAAGACTTAAAACAATTCTGAAAATGATGCGCTATGCAAGTTACGTTAGGTGTAGCATACATATTTATACAGTACCTATATATACTGGTATATGTTCACATTAAATAGAAGTTTGTATTTTCTGAGGAGGAGCAGATGAGTCGCATAGCTGCCCAAGCAGTAGGCTTTCCAATAGATATTAGGATGGTAAATAAGCTGTAATAGGCTAAATACAGGAAGTAAAAAGTAGCCTACAATATTTGCCTCTGAAGTGTAGTGTAAAGTTGCATAAAATGGAAATATGGAAATAAAGTACAAGTACAACTAGCCTGGATGCCAGCCGAACTTAGCCCCGCCCACAACATTCGAGGTCGGGAACTAGAATCTGAGTATGACCAAAGAATTTCTAATAAGGTAAACGGGCTTTGGTATGACCATGTCAGGCTAGAGAAAAACTGTAATACAGGATTTTTTTTCCAGGAAATGTTGGTTACGCCAGACACCCGGTTCTAGCCTACTGGAAATATTTAAATACTGCAGTTCATCTGGCCCATTACATTCAATGATCGGGTCATAGGCTGCATCACCATTGTTGTTGTTACCTCCATCAGCGATAGATAGTAACAAAACAGACATAAAGTCTTCGACTTTACAGCTTAATGTATGCCTGCACTTTATCAGAACACCTTCAGGTAACCTTAGGGAACGTTCCCTGAACGTTGGGAGACGTTCCCTAAAGGTTACCATGGTTACCTGCTGGAATCTCGCACATGTAGTTATATACTCCGTACAGTAGGTGGCAATGTGCACTTCAGTAACAGCTCGCAACCCGGAAGCATCATCAACACACGCACTTGCGCCTTTCTCTAAAAGCAAAACGGAAGAAAACAAACTTAACGTAAACTGGGACCAAAGACCGACTGGGAACATTATATCCATGACTGGAGTTACTGGTTTTTAAAACGTTTTTAATGACACTCTGTGGCACCTTGACTGTAACTGTTAGTTCGCGAACCAGCACCTATAGCTGGTGACAACAACAACCAACAAACTGCGAATTTAGCTAACATTAACTCAAAAAGAAGAAGCTAACAGTAGACCAAATTGGCGCGTTTTGGATGAAGAGCATTTAATAACGTATACTGAGCAACAAGATGGACTGCAGCACAGCTGACCTGCCCAATGATATGGTACACGACTCCCCAGGTAGTTAGATGAACAATGTTGTTTTTCCTTACAGCTCAGTAGCCAGACATTTTATTAGACTGCGTTGTAGCTAAAAGCTAAGTTAGCTTACAACTTCGAAATAAAGCATTGACATCACTGCTGCTAATGTCTAACAGTTATTACACTGATTAAATACAATTACATTTGTAACGTCACATGGGTAGTATTTAGAACAATTTTAGCAACATACGCGTTATTCATACAAACAATGGTACTCGTACTAATAAACTGTGGTGGAAAGTAGTATTTACATGTTATGCTGCTTTATACTTCACTACTTTTCACCCCATTACATTCATCTATTACTTGTGACTTTGCAGATTATTATTTTACATCAAAAACATTATGGACAGCTTCTAAAATATGATAAATATAAGTAAGATTAAACTACCCGTAGTTAAAGTTCAACCAGCTACAACTCACTTGTATGATGCATCAGTAGTAGTAACTAACACAACTCTCTGAAAGGTGCCATTCTACATGAGTACTTTTAAGTGTGTTTTGGTTATATTGCTACTGTACTTTTACTTGAATATAATTTTGACTGTATGACTTATAACTAAAGTATTTTATACTGTTGTATAATTACATTTACTCAAATAAGGTATTTGAACACTTCTCCCACTACTGGTAATAATGGTCATAATGCTGGAATTAGTTATTTAGAAAGCAGATGAAGTTTGGAGTTATTGAAGTTGCCCCCTCATAGACTGAAATAGACTTTTTTTTTGACTGACGTTAACAAAAATGTGTTGGTGGATCAACTTTGTTCAGACTTTGTCTGTCAATAGAAGTTAGTAATTAGTAGAGAACAATAGCCACATCTCTGATATCCCAATAGTATTCCCAAATATAGATGCCTTGTTGGTTCATTGGTCCAAGATGAATTGTGTGCAGTCCTAATTTTCCATCTCCCATTTATCTATTAAAGGAACACGCCGACTTATTGGGACTTTTGCTTATTCACAGTAACCCCCAGAGTTAGACAAGTCCATACATACCCTTCTCATCTCCGTGCGTGTTGTAACTCTGTCTGACGCCCCCAGCGCTAGCTTAGCCTAGCCCAGATCCTGGAGGTAACCGGTTCCATCTAGCCTACTGCTCCGAATAAGTGACAAAATAACGCCAACATGTTCCTATTTACATGTGATTTGTATAGTCACAACGTGTACAAATAACACGGTCATATGAGACCGTATACAAATTGGGAACTATTCTCAGAAGGCAAAGCACTGCTACTTCTGCTACTTGGGCGGAGTGATTTATTAGCAGCACCTGAAGCCCTGTGGTGAAGAGCAGAGAGTTTGTCTGGAGTTCACTCAGAGTTGGAGTAATAGAGTCAACAATTACTAGATAATAAAAGAATAGTGACCTTGTTATTTGTACACCCTGTGACTATACAAATCACAACATGTAAATAGGAACATGTTGGCGTTATTTTGTCACTTATTGGAAGCAGTAGGCTGGTTGGAACTGGTTACCTCCAGGATCTGGGCTAGGCTAAGCTAGCGCTGGGGGCGTCAGACAGAGTACAACACGCACGGAGATGAGAAGGGTATGTATGGACTTATCTAACTCTGGGGGTTACGGTGAACAAGCTAAAGGTCCCAATATGTCGTTCAATAACGTGTTCCTTTAAAGTGTAGTTAACTATACATTTGTATAACATTTCTGAGTCAACTGTTAAGTTGGCAACTACTAGAAAATACTTAGGCTAAAGTACAATAAAATCAGGATATGCAAACTAGAAACTTTTTTTTTTGGGTCCAAATTTATTTTTGACTTGAGATGTAATTACTGGTATTTATCCCATTGTGTCTCTGATCAGGGAACAGCAGCTCCTGCTCTGATGATGACGTACCTCTCTCAGGGCTCCTGACGAAGCCACACAGTAAGGAGAAACAGTCACGTGAAAACACACGCAGCTCCAAGACTAATTCAGAAAAGGACAAAAGTGGTGAGGACAACAAATAAAACAGACTGCCAACAATACTGCCAGTTGAAGTAAAATATTTTGAACTTGACATATTTGTGTCCTTTAAAAGAAAAGGTATTACATTTTGTGTATGTTTATATCTTCTCCTAGCTATGGCAGCTAAGAAACCAGAGAAAAAAGACAACACATCACCCAGATCTAATGGCACAGATAACAAGAAAGCAGATGGTACAGATGATGATGATGATGATAGCTCTGACAATGAGCCTCTCAAAAAAATTGCCAAAAAGCCCTCCAAAGCAGCAAAGAAGACTTCCTCCGTCCCTCCAAAAAAACCTGTTGGTTCAAAGAAGAAAGGTAAGTTAATTTTCCTCTCAAAAGATATGCTGCATCAACAGAACATTTCTGTTCTCTGCAGCAGATACTTATGCTTAATTTCTTACACAGAATCTCTGGATGACGATGATGGCTCGGACGATGAGCCTTTGAGTGAACTTGGTGAGAAAATGTATCCCAAACGTCAGAGAAAGGCACCTGGTACTCCATCTGGAAAAGCAACGCCAGTTATTAAATCCAAAAGGAACGCAGCAAGGAAAGAGGGTAGGTGTTAAAATGCTTTTCGCATAGCACATGTACCAAAAATACATATGTTTTGTTTTCTTCTAGTTAAATATGCAGTCTTCCTGGAATGCACAGCTCGTTAAGGAGCATAACAAAGAAAAGAGGTCTGAGACAGCAACAATTTAACTAAACAAGTAAATGTATTAAACATAACTCAACTAAAGCAAACTAGTGTAATAAAAATAATTCATTATATGTATATAGCGCTTTATCATAGACACTCAAAGCGCTTCAAATCAAACTCAACTGAAGCAAACTAGTGTGTACAGTAAGCTGTCAGTAGTGATGTGCGGATGTTGGGTGCTGTGAAACTGTGATTGCTAACCTAAACTACCTGTTACATGGAGATAAGGATAAACTAAACACAATCAAACCAAACCAAGTTGAGGAAGGAGCTAGAGAGACTGCGATCTGTTTGAAAAGGAAAAAAAAAAAACAAGGGAAAAAAATTCCAAGTTTAGAAACTCTTTAATGGATTTGGATTAGAGCACATCTATAGATGTGAAAACATCCTTAAAAGGTTTCTCAAAATCAGGAGCTGCCATGACAAGAGCAGAACAAATCATCTTTTTTACACAAGCGAAAGCCACTGGCAGTGGTGGCCTAGGGGGTTAAGGAAGTGAGCTTGTGACCAGGAGGTCGCGGTTCAATCCCCAGACCGGCAGGATAAAGTCTGGGTGGGGAACGTGAAAGAACAGGGCTTGTCCCTCCCTCATTACCACCACAGAGGTGCCCTTGAGCAAGGCCCTTAACCCCAACCGCTCCAGTGGAGCTGCTCAGTGGCCAGCAGATCAGACTGTGGTTGTACTGGGCTAACCTGACCTGCTTCGCATCTGCTCGGCATATCCATCTGGGAACTTTCTGTTGTTGTTGGAGAACTTTTGGGACAGGGCGAAAATCCTGGTTAGCTGATTGGATAAACCATCTGTCTATCACCACCTATGTTGGTGATAGACGGGCCAAATCAACCAGTCAGATCAACGATATATCAAACTCTTGCTGAAACCAGTCGGGAGAAGAGCAAAAACATCTTTTCCTCCGAGAAAAGCCTCCAGTGCCGTGTTTTGCTCTTCTTTCAATGAAGGAATACTTTCAAATTTGGATAAAACTTGTGCGATAGCTACGCTCATCTCATCCGTGGAAGCCGCCACGCTGTTTAGACTAACAGTCGCTTCTCGTTGCATCACACCTAAACCCGCCTCAAAACCAACGCTGATTGGTCGGTCGTTTGGCGAACGGCTCCAAATTTTCTCTGTCTCAAGATGCCAGACTGATCTGCGAGTGGAAAACTGGAGCTCGCGAGATCAGGACGGTCTCACAAGGCTAGTACTGGGCAGCTTCCAGGTATGCATGTGGAACTGTGTGAATGTGACAGGTCGTCGTTGCAAATGAGAAGTTGTTCTCAATCAACTTACCTGGATAAATAAAGGTTTAAAAAAAAAAATTAAAAAAAAAAAAAGCAGTTTCACAGTGGGGAGAGCAGACACACCGCATGTTTTTACTCAAAACATTTGGACGGAAAAGTTGTGGCAAAAACTGTCTTATTACCCCACTAACCCTAGGAACAGCATTCATTTCTTTTTTTTGGATGCTGGTACAGGATCTTTATCAATGGCAGACACCTTAGCCTACATAGGACGAACTTCACTCTAGCCTACATCCCTGCCAAGATGGATCATTATCGCTTTAGCAAACTCACACTTTGCCAAGTTGACTATTAAATTTGCTTCCACCAAGCGCTCAAACACTGCCTTCAGACGTTGAACATGAGCTTCCCTTGTGTGACACAGGAAAACAGTCTCTGCACCAGATAAGACACCTGAGAAAAAAGACAACACGTCTCTTAGATTTAATAACACAAATAACTAATAGAGCAGGTGATTACATTACCATAATGTCATCAAAACCTATTTCCGCTGTGTTTTCTGACTTTTGTCTGTAATGGATCGATGGCTTTCAATCTTTTGATATGTTTCAGATATAAATACAGATGAAAGCTCTGACAATGAGCCTCTCAAAAAAATTGCCAAAACTAACCCGAAGGCTGCAAAGAAGACTTTCTCAGTCCCTCCACAAAAATCTGTTGCTTCAGAGAAGGAAGGTAAAATCATTTTCTCTCTATGGGTACGCAGCATCAACATGAAATGCTGTTCTCTGTAGCATGTACTTATTCTTCTTGACTTCCATTTCTTACACAGAATCTCTGGATGACGAGGATGGCTCGGACGATGAGCCTTTGAGTGAACGTGCCAAGAAACTTTACCCCAGACGTCAGAGAAAGGCACCTGGTACTCCATCTGGAAAAGCGACCCCAGTTATTAAATCCAAAAGGAACGCAGCAAGGAAAGAGGGTAGGTGTTATGACATTGGACATTAAAACTCAATTAAAATGCTTTTCTCATAGCAGTTGTACGAAAATACACGTTTTGTTTGTTCTAGTTAAATATGCAGAGTCTTCCAGTGACATCTCAGATGATGAACCACTGGCAACAATAAAGAAGAAGTTAACAAAGGCTCCTAAAGAGAAAAAGACTTCAGACAACAGCAAGGAAACACAACTTAAAGACAAATCACTTAAAGGTAGGCAGCACTTTAAATTAGACTGACCAAAAATAATTGATTTTAATTGAAGTACTAACCTCTTGGATTTCAAAAGACTCTTCATCCTCAGACAGCAACTCAGATGATAGTTATGTTCCCTTGGTGAACGCCAAGAAGAAGAAACCAGTGAAGAAAAACACAAAGAGGACAACTGCATCGCCAGGCAGAGCGTCAAGAAAGAGACGAGGTACCGTAGCAGTAATCATGACATGAATGAAACGTGATTTTGAGGGAAACAGTTTTAAATCCTTGCTGCTGTGACTGTTGTTTGGCAGGACATTCTGATGAAAGCTCAGATGATGAACCCTTAGTTAGACTTGTGAAAAAGAATCGCACAGGCAAACAAACAAAAAAACAACCGAAGAAGAAGAACACAGCTTCCAAAAAGTCAAGAAAGATGCTTGAGTCAGGTAAAGACCAGTCAGTCTTAGCTGGTAGAGGTGACCACTTTATCAATCAGTCTGGGGGTATTCTGTTCATCAGCCATGCGTTCATGTATCATTCATATGTTTTCAGAGTCCTCGGGCAACAGTTCAGACGACGAACCTTTAATCAAGGCAGCGAAACATCCACAAGTAACAAAAATCCTGAGAATAATACTAGAGAGGTGTGATGAAGAAGCTGGGGACACAGGAACAGGAGGCCTGACCAAAACCACTTCAGGTACTGATGACATAACCAAGTCATTGTTAATGCTGTAAGAACCTCAAAATAAAGAGTAACATTATTCTTCCACTCCAAAGCAGAAACACAGATTGCTGGAAAGAGCGAGGAGTCAGAAGACTCAGCGAAATCAGAAGAAGAAGAAGAATAAGCAGATGAAACAAAGGTTGAAGAAATGGCGTTTTCTTGTTTTCTTTCACCATTTGGACGGGGAAGTTCAAACCACGTAGTGGCTACAAAGTTTAAAGGACTTCAGAATGTGTAAATCTCTCAGAGAGACACCTAAAATTACAATTAGTGTTCATGTAAAGTGACTTAAAGTGTGTTTTATATACAGTACCTACATGTTCATGTTTAATTTGGGACCAGATTTTGTAGGCTCCTTAAAGATTTTATGCACAGTCTTTGATGTTATTTTACTATTGATGTTATTTTACTATTTCTGCACATTGTTTGCACTGGCTATCTCCTCTGGTTTAATTTTTTTTTTAAAGAAAATAATTCAGTGCTCATTGATGTAAGCTACATCCCTGCTTTCATATTAACTGTAAACTCTGCATGCAGCAGTGAAAATCTGTTTGTGTTGGATTAAACTGCTTTCACTTATGAAATTTATATCAGATGAGTCAGCCTCTATTTTAGCTGACTTGCCATACCACAATTCTTCTTTATCCTTGTCTGTCATTTTCATTCCAATGAGATTGTATGTCAAGTCAATTTTATTGCTTCCCAAAATTACAAATTTGTCTCAGAGTGCTGTATAATCTAAACTTTTTATTTTTATTTATCTGACTCGCTTTTAAAAGAAATTGTACATTTTTACTTTGGGTCTATTCGTGGTATCAGAGGGGCTGCATACCCCCATCCATTTAACTGTCTGAGCACTAAAAACATTCTCAAAACAATTAATGGCGTGAGACACACCGTCTAAATTAAATTTAAACAAACATTTATGTTATATTTGCATAAGACAAACCCAAGAGGGATGCCATCTGCATCTTCCGCTTTGTCTGTGATTTCCTAGGATGGCGAAGGAATGTCCCGCCCTACTCTGCCTTATTCTGTCTCTGATTGGCTTACCCTGGTTACCCTAATCAATCTCACTCCTGATGCCTAACCTAAACCTAACCAATCCAACCAACGAAGGTAACGAGTACTAGCCAATCAGAAGCAGAGTAGGGCGGGGCATTTCTTCGCCGTCCTAGGAAACGCAATTTCGCCAGCCAAGTACCCCAGCGGCAACGCTAAATTCAGTCAACCACACAGTTAACATCACAAACACTGCAACTGTGTGACTGCTGGTTTACAACTTCATATAAGAAAAGTTTATCTAGAAAACGGAAGATTGTAGTTCGGCTTGTCACCTGCCTAGTTTACCTCAAAGTGAAATATTTAATTGTGGGCTCTTAGGTTATCGTTAGCTAGCTAACCGCTTGTTAGTTAGCTAGCATGCTGCTGTCTCTACACAGCAGACAACTCTTCTCAGATTAATTTTATCTCGTCATGACCGAGTTAAGATGTCGAAAAACAGACACTTCGGAGGGAGCTACAGGAGAGGACGAGGGCCAGATTGAGCCTGAGGTGCAGACCGCAGGTAGGTTTACTTGGTTAACTTAGCAGTTTGCTAGCTGAACACCGGTTAACTTCCTGTGCAAAAACAGACGGTAACTTCAGTTAACTTTTCTGCAGAAACGCACTTTGTCACACAACGCTTGTATCTGTTAAGCCACTGTCCGTCTGTTACACCTGACCAGATACCAAAGAGCCGGTGAACACAGAGGAGGATGAAGGGAGTGTGTCCATTGGTGGCGATGGAGGAGACAAACGGCAGAAAGATGAGGGTCAAGATGCACACCATAAAGAGGAGGAATCAAACAGACCCGAGTCGGCTGTCAAAAGATCCAAGAGCTCTTCTGCCTGTAAGTTTGTGTTCTGTCTACTGATGTGTCTGTATACTTTTAGCACTGCTCAATGTCAACTTTATAAATCAGTATCAAACTACTGTTATTCTTTCTCCTAATGCTTGGCTGATGATCCTTTTGAAGGGCTGTGTAACTTAAATCCAAAATCCTATAATATCTACTAAGCCACAGAATCAACATGAGCGTGTGTGTGTGTGTGTGTGTGTGTGTGTGTATATGTGTATGTATATATATATATATATATATATATATATATATATATATATATATATATATATATATATATACACAAACAAACAAAGTGGTATATATATATATATATATATATATACACAAACAAACAAAGTGGTATATTATTTACCCATAGAGTCCAGCACTGTGAGCAGTTCAAACCATTAATACAGAATCCAGCTTAAAAAAAGAATCAGACTAGGGAGCGGCCTCTAGCTCACCCAGTAGAGCGTGCGTAGGCTAAGCCCTTTGCAGCGGTCCGTGTTCGAATCCGACCTGCGGCCCTTTGCTGCGTGTCATCCCCTCTCTCCAGTTTCCTGTCTATCCACTGTCACTATCTAATAAAGGTAAAAGCCCCAAAAAATAATCTTAAAAAAAAAGAAGAAAAGAAACAGACTAGTTTCTCCAGTGACTCAATGAACCATTGATGGTGGTGTGGCAGGATAGTTAAAGGAAAAAACTGAGGACTGATTATTCTTTTTAAACAACGTTAATGTGTTTAACAAACTTAAACCATTACATTTCTGCTTTTCAGCTGTTTTTTTGCAGCGCCTGGTGAGGGTGTTCTTTGGATTTCTTGCAGCAGTTGCCTGTGGCATCCTTTATGCTGCGTATCTGTCTGCGTATCATGACAGGAAGTTCTGGTTTTCCACTAGACAGGTGGGTGACTCTGTTTTTCACAAGTCTCCTTCCATTAAATTTACACTTCACTGCCATAAACATATCAATTCTAAAATTCACTTCCATGTGTCTCAGGAGCTAGAGCGTGAAATCACCTTCCAGGGAGGCAGTGGGGTCTACTATTACTATTACAAGCACATGCTGACAGTACCGTCCTTTGAAAGAGGTACTTGTATCCTTTCTGCTTCTCATTAAAGAAAGAAAATTCAAATATTCATCTAAATACATCATCAAAAATGACACCAACTTGAATTAAAGGGCAATGAATGTCACTCTCTCCTTGTCAGTCAACTGTGTTGTTATGTGGTTTGTGTTTTCCAGGGTTTTATGAGCTGACACTAGATAACAGGACTATTTCAGGTCAGACCATTAACGCAGTGGAGCGTTTGTCTCTGTATCCAGAGCTCATCACAAGCTACATTTACAGAGTCACAGACAGCCAGGTGAGATTTCTTTTGCTGTTTGATCAGCTTCTGATTTACGTTAAATAAAGTGTAATTAAGACATTGTCCGTTTTGACCATGCTACATTACATTTGTGTCAAATTGTTTTTTTTTGACGGTAATATGAAATGATAGGTGGATTTGTATATTCCAAAGAACGTAGGAAAGCTTTTTTGCACACCTCTTTTGTCGAGCAGGTGCGTAGGATATGATCAAAAGTAGCAAATCAAAAGCTTAGAGAAAGTCCCGCACACTGG
The DNA here is from genome assembly GCF_008315115.2 of Sander lucioperca. Classification (NCBI taxonomy): domain Eukaryota; kingdom Metazoa; phylum Chordata; class Actinopteri; order Perciformes; family Percidae; genus Sander; species Sander lucioperca. The sequence continues at coordinate 20,538,866 of NC_050186.1, read as the reverse complement.
CCATTACGCAAGCATTATTAATATATTCCAAAGAACAAAGCTACTAAACCAGTACAATCCCCTGTCTCAAAGCAAATAAACACTGGCAAACCGATTGGAAATAGTAACAATATTCCTGTCATACGCCTGAAGGCCTTTCAGCCTGAAATTTGTTGCATAGCAAGACCAGTTAAACTTTAGCTGGTTTGCATCGGTTTGACCAGGTCAGTTAATTTTGCATATTTGAAGTTTGCATATGTATCTCTTCATGTGAAATGCCTCAGAAGTGCCTCTCTGGTTTATATTTGTTTTCTCAGTCTACTCAGTGGCAACATAACTGAAGCTGAATGGCACGTCATTTTACTAGATAAAAGAAATTGCACCGGAAAGCTCTGAATTAACATTATAAATGCAGAAAACAACTATCATTCTCCATGTAGTTAAGTCTCATCTGCTGCCAGTGCAGAGGGCTTGTCACCTAATAATGCAATAAATCATTTTCATCAAATTCATTGAGCCAGCAAAATTGGAGAAAAGTTAAACTTTTGCATTGCATTACCTGGCAATGGTTACAATAGCAAGACTGAATGCCAGTGGGCCCAGCAGCAAACAATGACATTGGATTTCTGGCTTTGACATAGTATACAGCCATATTAATAAAAAAAAAAAAAAAAAAAAAACAGTATGCAGATTTTTTTTTTAATGCTCTTGCTTAATAAAAATCATTTTATAATAATGTGATAATTCGAAAAAACCTTTGTTTTTGTCTCTGCCTTCAGGATTTTGTTGAGCCAATCTACTTCTACGTTGGAGCCGTTTTCGGGCTCCAGGCGGTCTATGTCACTGCCCTGTTTGTGTGTAGCTGGGTGATGAGCGGCACCTGGGTGGCCGGCATGTTGGCTGTGGCCTGGTACGTGATTAACAGGTGAGAGGAATTCTACTACCTGGTTTCTCTGAATGCCTCATTTTTTTCCTCCTATCAGCATGGTAACGTTACCTTCCTCTTAAAACTTTATTATATCCTTTCCATTTTCTCCCTGTTGCTCCTACCTTCTGATAACAAAACACACTTGAAAAATGGGACACTAAGGGTGCTGTTAAGACAAATAAAATCTCAGTGGTGAAGCATAATAAAGCCATTCTCTTTTAGATCCCAGTTTCACTCGTTTTCTTTAGTTTTCTCCCCTTTACAACTCTTCTGTGGGTCATTTCTTCCTCAGACCAGATACAACAAAAGTGGACTTTGCTATTCCTCTGCGGGACAACTGGGCTCTGCCTTACTTCTCTTGCCAGGTTGCAGCTTTGACTGGATTCCTGAGTAATAACATCAGCTCTGCCACTGAGGTGAGGCTCTTATGAAACCAGTTTAAAAAAAAAAAAAATACTATATCCAAGTTAGGTGGAACACTACAACACGCTGAAAACCCTGTATTTCTCTGTAGATGTTTTGCTATCTCACCATGAGTGTCACCACCTTCACCTTCCTCCTAGTCTGGGAACACAGCCACTATGTGCTCTTCATCCAAGCCCTCTGTCTTTTCTTGCTTGACTCTTTTGACCTGGTGCCACCACGTAAGGTAAGGAAGTCACAGCACCTGATCAAGAAATGAATAGTCCTGCACCTAAACCCCAAATTTGTCATTTTTACACAGTTTTTTTGTTCGGATAAACAAACCAGATGTAACGTGTTAAGCCTATTAGCTTTAGAGGTGCCAATAGGCAGATTCTGTTACCTTCAGACAGTTCTAGCTAACAGTTTGCCACTGTTTTAATGCTAAGGTAAGATAACTGGCTGCTGCGCGTAGCTTAATATTTAACGGACAGACATTAGAGTGGTATTGATCTTCTAATCTGGCCCTTGGCAAGAAAGCAAATAAATGTATTTCGTAAAATGTCGAACTACTCATTTAACCACTGAACTAATGACGGAAATTAGCTGTTGTAGTTTTATGATTTACTGGAAAAGATGTATACTCTTTTGGGCTTGATCTAGTTAAGAGCAACATGTTTTGTGTATGGAGGAAATGATCTCATTTGAGTTTCTGATTGATGCATTTACAGTATGCCACCTAAACATGAATTAAACCTAAACTTTTGGTCAGCTATTTTTTTACGTAAGATGTGGAAAAAAGAGAAATATTGTTTTTTTTATGTTATACATATCTTAAATGTTCTTCAAGAACAAATTTGTATTCCAAAAATGTATCTTTAGATTGACTGCGTTGTGCCCACAAGTCCTCAAAGACATTGTGCTTTTTCCTTTCTTTCTCTTCTCTCTCTCGCTGTCTCTCCTTCTCCATCATCCCTCCATCTGGTATGTTAAGATGGCTGACATTCAGAAGGTGTACCTCACCTCTTTGTTCCCAGTCTACTTGTGCCAGTTTCAGAACCCGGCCCTGCTCAGCTCGCCTCTGCTCGGCCTCTTGATTGGCTCAGTGCTTGCGCAGTACTTCCAGGTAGAGTTAGCTGCTCCCTCACATCAGAGCTCAGTCAAATTACATACTACAGGCGTTTGTTTTAACTGATTAATCATTTAACTAATTTATCCAGTAAAAAAAAGTGTAACATTTCCTGGTTTCACCTTCTCAAATGTGAGGATTTTCTATTTTTTACTGTATTTCATCATTAAATATGGACAGCTTTCAGTGTTGTAACGTAGAGTAACACCATCTCAATGCTGTTTTCTTTATTTCTCTTGCAGCAAAAGATGAAGAAGGGACCTCTTGTGGCCAGAGTGATGAAGCTCTTTCTACATTTCCACCTAGTCTTTACCACAGCGATCACCTTCAGTTATTTGGTCAAGGTAAAACCACAAGATGGGTTGGGTCTCCATTGATCCATTTCAAGTCAAGAGCATTCGTTTGTGGTTTTAAGCTGTTGGGTAATCATTACTGTTTTTCATTTACAGAAACTTATACCTGTAAGTGAGAGTGACTTCATTTTGAAATTCCTTGAAGTAAAATTTGGGCTCAACACAACAACGTGAGTTACAGCTGTTGACTTAGTTGTTACAGTGCAGGCTGGTTTCGAACAGTATCCATATTAGTCAGTATGCTATTTTCTGTCTGTGTAATCTAATTTCAATGTTTTCTTTCCTACTATGTCAGAGACTTCATCACCAACTTCCTCATGTGCCAAGAGAGTTTTCAGACACCCAGTCAGGACTTATTTCTACGACTGACGCAGGCCTCAGTCCTTCCCTTCTACTTACTGGTGCTCACTGTTTGCCTGCTGTCCACCCTGCAGACCATTTATAGAAGACTCAGGTTAGAGACTTGTGCCAAACACAATGCATGCCATAACTCTTGGGTGCCTTTCTAAAGTTATATTTGACAGAGCTGGTGATCACAGCTTGAAGTTTGGCTGTAAAGGAATTCTCTTTGAGGCGCTGGTCAACATGTATTATGGTTCCACTTTCACTGTTATACAGTGGCCAGCCAATGAAAACCAACATCAGACTTGAAGATGGACGAATAGGAGAGCAGCCAGAGGTCATCTATCATGTTTTTCACACGTTGCTTTTTGGAGGCCTGACTCTGCTGTTTGATGGGTACGTTCATTGGCGTAAAAGTGTGTTTTTAATATTTGGATTTTCTAAATTGTTATGACACAAAAGACATTGATTGTGTTCTTTTTATCATGCAGGATGAAATATTTATGGACCCCATACGTCTGCATGTTTACGGCGTTCGGTGTGTGTTCTCCAGACCTCTGGATGACTGTGTTTAAGTGGCTCAAACTGAAGTCCATCCACCCTGTAGTACTGGTGAGTGGCCTCTGATATTCACTTTTAACAGCAAACATTGTGCTCTTTCAGTTATAAAAAGTACATGACTTCAGACAAACATTCCCTCCCGTTAAATTAACCTAAAAGGACAATTTAAACTAGATTAATATCTTAGTTGCTGTTGCTTACTGTTGCTACCTCTGACGTATTCTTGCTTAAGGTGTTAATTGTTGCTTTTCCTCTCCAGTCTCTGATCCTGAGCACAGCGGTTCCTACTATCATTGGTTTCAGTTTGTGGAGAGAGGTGAGATTTTCAGCTCTTTATCTTTCGAAGCTCTTTATATCAGACATTTAAATACGCATAATATCTTCCTACCCTGCTCTCTTGTCTTGCAGTACTGCCCTCGTGTCTTAGCAGAGTTGTCAGACGTGCAGGAGTTTTACAATCCAGATACAGTAGAGCTGATCAACTGGATCAAGTGAGTCATCAGATCTTCCTGTATTATATAAATATTTCTGTAATGTCTTTATTGTGGTATCTAAGATCTTCTTCTTGTGTTCCAGGTCACAGGCTCCAGTGGCGGCTGTCTTTGCAGGCAGCCCTCAGCTGTTGGGAACCGTGAAGTTGTGTTCAGGTTCAGCTGTGACCAGTCTACCGCTTTACTCAGACATCAACCTGCTGAGGAGGACTGAAGATGTGAGTGATATGAAAGATTTATTACAACAAGAAAAGGAGACTCCTGGTACTGGAAAATAATTGAAAAACACAACTTCTGTCAGTTTTAAACAAAGCTAAATAGCTCAAGTCCTTGGGTTTTAAAGCAGTGATTTGTGGAACCGATTAAATTCATTTTAAATGTTCTCCAAAATCAATTATAGTAATGTGGAATTTATGTTCTAATGGGCCTTAAAAATGTTAAATGAATCTCCTTTTTTGTCTTATAGACTTACCAGGTGTATGCAATGAGATCTGCAGAGGACATCTACAAGATTCTGACCTCTCAAAAGACAAACTACGTGATCATCGAGGACTCGATTTGCAACGAGCTTAGTCTTAATAAAGGATGTAGGATCAAAGACCTGCTCGACATTTCCAACGGACATGTGAGTTTAGACAGTTCTTCTTTCACCACAAACTATATATATATATATATATATATATATATATATATATATATATATATATATATATATATATATATATATATATACATACACACACACACACACACACACACACACACACACACACACACGCATGCATGCATACATACACCTGTTTCCAGTATTTGTGCTAAGCAGCAGAACAGCTACTGGCTGTAGCTTCACATTTATTGTTTAGACCTGAGAGTGGTATTGATATTCTCATCTAACTCTCAGCAAGAAAGTGAATTAGTGTTACATATAGGTAATTACAATGAGGGACTTATTGTGAATGAAGCCGGTGTTTTCTGAAAGTGCTTTACAAAAGCGGCCCTTAATCATGGAAAGTATTGTGTTATTGAGAAAAGTGTTGAACAATTGTTATTCTCATTCCGCGTTCCATATCCTCTTGTCTTATCCAGGTCATTCATGACAAAGGAGAGATTTACTCTTTCTCGAAGCACGGAAGATTCTGCCATGAGATAAAGATGAACTACTCGCCCTACACGAACTACTTCACTCGAGTTTTCTGGAACCGCTCGTACCACGTGTACAAAGTGAACACTGTCATCTCCTTTCAGTACTGACAGCAGCTCCCGCCTCCCTGGCAGACTTCACTGAGCCTGGCTCTGCCCTTCTCCAGTGTTTCACATCATATCCACAATGCAACACAGACGACTGCAAATATGTTGTTGCAGTGTGCGCGCTCAGAAAAAAGGTCTAATCACTGGTACCTTCCACATCCTGGTCTAGATGGTGAACTGGTATCAACTGAGCACATAGTGATTTTGGCCTACACATTGTTTGATTAAAATTAACATAAAATGGCCCTGTTGAAGTTGAAATATGCCATAATAACCACTGTATGTTGTTTTATAAGCCATGCGTTACTGTGATGTATTTAATGAAGGGAGAGTTTGAAAGGTGTGTCTGTGTGTTTACTTTATACAGCAGCCAAGAGCAGCTGTGGTTGCTGAGATGTATTTAGGTTCTGCAAAGGGAAAGTAGGTTAAAAAAAAGGGTGAGGAGAAATCTGCTGTTAAAGAAAACACCCACCTCAGTTAAGAGTTCATTAATATAGTTTCTGGTGTATATCATCAGCTAGTAAATATATTTGAAGCTCAGGAGCACAACTGAGACATTGGAAGATCAATGACTAATAATCAGATGTGAAAAAAATGAATATTTGTGGAGAGACTGTTTGGTTTTAATGTGTCGTATATGCTCTGCTTTTCCCATTTAAAACATGTTTTTTTTTAATTTTTTTTTATGAAGCCGCTCTGTTTTATGTCTAAATATTGATTGAACAACCCAGGACGATAGAAACAACATCCGGGATCTTTCTTTTAGCCTTAAAGGGTAGTGGAGGCTGGTTCTGATGCTACTCATTTCTATGGCTTTGTCTTCATCATTCTCTTCATCTGGATGCCTTATTGTGAGATGTAGGAACCGACTGACTGACATCTCTTTATCGATCACAGCTTTAGTTTGTCTGAGACTGACTGTTTCCCCTTCCCTGGTTCTTACCTGTAAGTATTTGGTGGTAATTTCCTTCTGGTGCTGTCATGAAAGTCTCACCAATAACTGTCCCTCTGCAAAAGGCCATGTAGTGAATATTAGGTTGTATTGAATTATGAAAAAAATGTGTGTGTGAGTTGATAAATACAAAGCCTATCTCTAAATTATTTTGCCATTTTTTTTGTCAAGAAATGTTATTCTTATTCTTTAAATGTAATTTTAAGGTCAGATATTTTGTTTTAAATGCAAATTGGAGTTAGTGAGAGAAAAAGACAACTTTATAAATACGAGTTAATTTTCCCTTTACGTTTGTTGTGATTTTTCCAAATTCCAATACAAAGATCCACTTGAATTTTTATTTTTGGGGCTTATTTTTAGCGTTTTGGTCATGAGCTTAGGATCTGTTTTCCTCTGACATCTTAACTGTAAAGGCCCTGCACACTCACATGCAGAGATGTTTAAAAAAAAATATATATATATCCTGGGACTTTTGGGGTGGGAAATACCACACCTCTATCATTATTAAGTACTATATGGTAACCTCTTGTTATTCCTACCAGCTCCACCTAACCTCAATCTGAGCAGAGGTGTAGTAGACCTTTTTCACAGCAGACATGTTGACATGTCATAGTAGGAAAACCACAGGTGTATTCTAAACCATTAATGATGGCTGCATCCCACTTAGGAGAGGCCCTGGTATTGTGCATGCTGACTCACTGAAATAGCTTCCTGGGACACTTGATGGAATTGAGCCATCGTTAAGGTTATCAATTTCAGCTGTGCTTTTCCTACTATGACAAGTCAAAATGCCTGCTGTCTAAAAGGTCCATTAGTCAGACTAAGTGAAAACACCTGTGTGGAATGGCAGGGGCTTTAAACTTCCAGTTATGCTTTAATTTGGAGCATTTTTATTTTTAAAATAGCCATTTTATTATATATATATATATATATATATATATATATATATATATATATATTTTAATATCCACTTTCCTTTTTCAATTTACTAAGGAGTCCTTAATGATGATTTTTTTAATCATGTGTGCACAAGTGTAAAACATACTTTTAAGTGACTTAAGAGTGCTCAGGCGTTTTATTTATGTAAAAGTAGCAATACCACCATGTACAAGCACTCTGTTACAAGTAAAAGTCATGCATTCAAACTCTTACTTGAGTAAAAGTACAAAAATGTCAGCACCAAAATATACTTAAAAGTAAAATTATTATTATGCAGAATGGCCCATTTCAGAAGCATATACTATATGATATTACTGGATTATAATTTGTGATGCATTAATGTGTTTATAATTTAAATGTTGCAGCTGGTAATAGTTTGGGGTCATTTTAATTACTCTGTACACTGCTGGGTATTTTAACCTGAAATAATATATCATAATGTATTAATTTATATTTTGTATTAATAATCTGAATATGCAAAGTGACTTGTGGATTAAAAATAATAATAATTGGCTTCCAAAATAAAGTACCTTAACGTTAGCTAACATACTAAACAAACGGGTTTTTCTCATAGACTGTATATAAGGTTTTTCTCAGGCTCAGCCCTCTCCATATGATAAATATGCGCAAACATTGCGCAGTGTGTCCCCGTGTTCCTGGCCATGGCGACGAAGCGGAACCGGAAATACACCGGCGAGATGTCGAAGCGCAGAATGAATTATGTGAGAATGAAGCAGTCCGTGTAGCTGTTCCAGCTTTTAATTTGGAGATTTTTTTGTGTATATTTAGCATATATTTTCTATTTGTTCATTTGTCCTTTTAAGGTAAGATAACCAGTCTCTCGGTGTCTGGCCCGGACTGTAGAGTTTTGCTAGTTAGCTAGAATATTAGCTCAAAACAACGTTAGCGCCGCACACAACAGAGAATAGGTGAAAGGGGTGCGCTTGATTTTATTACACTGGCAGCCTCGAGCCGCCTTGGATCAGTAATGTCCCAACCCTCTTTGTGGACAAGTTTTAAAAACCCCGCCCACTCGGGACTACACGTTAATCAGATTAAACCTCCGCTGGCCACTACAGAAAATGTATACTGTAAACTGTAAACTATCATTGATCATCTATCTTTTTTTTTTTTTTTACAAACTTTACTTTCATATAACATAAGTGACGTTCATAGCTACGTAGCCATGGATGTATAATAAGTACGTAGAATAGCGTAAGTGTACTTGTTTACGTAATGTGCTTCTGTAACCACTTTTAATACACAATAATACAAAAAAATATGTAAAATTACAGAAAATAATCAGAATCAGGTTTATCGCCAAGTAGATTTTCATTTCCCTTGGTATTTACATGCATACGTGTCACAATAAACATAGTAGGAGAAAAGCGCAGGTTTTGTCAAGTCTGAGAAATATTTATGTTGACAAAGCTCCTCTAGAGCCTCAGACGAAATTACATTTGACAATTAATACAGCAGTTTTCAGAGGCTTAATAGTACTCCCCCTGATGAGTAAGTGGATCTTGTGTGTTAATATGATATGCATTCATGTTGTTCCAGGACACTTAATTTCACACAATTTATCATACCACTGTAGGTCACGATGATGCCTTAAAAGATGAACACATTTTCAAATCTTTGTCACTGTTCACCAGGGGAGGATGAGTGTGGAGACGGCGGACCGGGTGGCTGCTGTGACCAGCAGCCGGCCTAGCACGCCTCTTCAGACCTCCTGGTTTGAGTTCCTCCTGGACGGCAGCCTGCTGGAGAACCACCTGCAGAAGTCATACCCAGGTCAGCTCAGCGTTGCGTATTATGTCTATTATACTCTGGCTTGTGGTAGATTTGTAATTGCTTCTTTATATAATAAACCAATTTAATAATTAGAGTGAACAAAATGTCAAGGATAGCTCAGTTAATACAGATTCTCCTTAAATAAACATCTGGCCGGTATCAACTGCGATACAACTTATTCCTTTTTATCTCAGTGAGTTTAACATGGTTTAAAATGTATGCACTCATGACACTGCAATTTATTTTAAATTAATGTATCTATATGTCATGCCTTGTGTTTGGTTATTGCATTAACATGTTGTTGTATCCCATCTCCTTTTGTTATGATTCTTAAAGTACATTTATAAGATAAAATGTATAAATTATTTCACTCTGCTTTCGTGTCAAGTTCATGGAAGTAACAAGTATCCTTGTGTTTTGCATTATAATTGTCCATTAAAGGAAATTGCACTGCAGAACCAATGTTCATTTTGTTTCACGGTAAATTTTTTCAGGGCCAAACATGAACAACCATACTGTGGTATGTGTTGTGCATCTAGAAAGTTTTATATAAAAAATATTGTTGGCTGTCAAAATCATAATGGTAGGCTATATATTTTTGATGGATGCTTATGAGGCAAGTTAATGAAAAGTGGGTCCACCATAAAAAATAAATGACCTTTTAATTGCATGCGTGCGTACAGACCCGACACCGGTGCAGCTGATCATCCAGTTCCTGGAGCAGGCATCCAAGCCCTCCGTGAACGAGCAGAATCAAGTGCAGCCTCCAGCAGACAACCGCAGGAACCGCACCCTGAAGCTGCTGGCACTAAAAGTAGCTGCCCACATGAAGTGGGATCTGGATTCTCTTGAGAAAGGGTAAGTGTGTAAGGTGCTTTAAACTTATAACGTGGAGGAAGTCAGTGTAACTTTTCATGTTAGTTTTTTTTTTAAACCCTGTCCACTAAGTCAGTTTGGAGGGTATAAAAGGGATTCCGGGTGGCAGAAATGTGTCATTTTTTAGAGGACAATGCAATCCTTCAGTTTAGTTAAATTTCTGAAATTTGAGGTTGCAGGTTTTCACCCAATAATGCCTTTGGCTTTCTGCGTTGTGATATTCCAACATTTCGGTAGGGTAACTGCCTAATTACCTTAACCGAAAGACATAATTATAATTTACAAATGTCTCATCATGTCTCTAATAATTGTTCTGTCAAATCGTACAGATTTTTGCATCAAGTAATTATTTATCCTTCTTCCCTGCCAGTTTGACCATTCCAGTATTAAATATGTTACTGAATGAACTGCTGTGTGTGAGCAAAGTGCCACCAGGGGTGAAACATGTGGACCTGGACCTGTCCACTCTGCCTCCGACCACAGCCATGGCTGTCATCATATACAACCGCTGGTGAGTGAAGATCCACAAACTGAAGTAGTAAGAGAGCCTGGCTTGTCCACTGTGGTCGGCCATTCAAATGATTTCATTAATCACAAATAATCTCGTGTCTTTCAAAGGGCCATCAGAACCATCGTGCTGAGCAGCTTTCCAGAGAAACAGACCAAACCAGGACCTCACCAGATGAACATGTAAATGCTGTTCCTTCCTTTCCTGTTACCACCCTCTGATTTGGGATCAGCTAAAGTTGTTTACAGAACAAATAAACTTCCCATGCTTATCAGAAACATCCAGGTCCAGTTTAAAAAAATAAGAATATAGCTTTTAAGTGCTCAGTTTGAATGGCATCAAGACGATAGTGAGTGAGTTGTCTTGTGGCCTCTCGTAGGTTAAGTATTGTGCAGCAGGAGAAAGAGATGACTGACAACATCCTTACTGTGGTGAGTACTCAATGGACATCTTTCAGATTATTGTCACGATATATACTTCTTCGGACTATTGCTGATATAAATAAACATGTTTTCCACATTTCGGTATGCCTGGTAATTTTGATTTTGTAAAGGTTTGGATGAACAACATATCATCATTATATCGCCTTTTCCAGTAATCCCTGTTTTGTCTCTGTCCACTATTTAAGAAATTGTCTAGTAGGTTAAATGCAATGTACTTTTATTATGCCCTCAGCTGAAAGAGCAGGCAACGGACTCCATCAGCGTCCTGGAAGGAGCTCTGCAGCTGAAGAAAGACTTCTACGTTCACACGCTGAGGACTCTGGATCTGCTGGCTGCTGATGCTGCTGCCAACGGAGAGACAGAGTCCTCGACCGCAGGGCTTCGCATCAGTGCCGATGAGCTGCACTGTCAGGTTAGTGGACAGCACAGTGTTGTCTCCGCTCACTCCGAGCACAATTCATCCAAATACATACAATTACATCAACTATCGATTAGTACAGGGAGCAACTAGAAAGTGTGTGCGGCAGAACAAATAGGATTTGTAAAACAAACAAAAAAATGGGGAAACAAATGTCCAAAGTGTAATTTCAGTCAAAACATAATTACATTTCTAGTGTGTTGAATCTAAAATTGGCCTAATGTTTTGTATTTGGTGTTTCAGGTGCATTATGACTTGGGAGGTATTTTTTTCCAGCAAGGCTGCACAGACCAAACGGCCTATGAGAACGCCCGGGATCACTTCAGACAAACAAAGGAACTGTTAACAAAGGTAGATTTACTTGTTTATTACTTTACCATGTCCAGATTTGTCTTCTTTTAGTCCTGTAATGACTGCAGTTTGCCACCAGCAGAATCTGTGGATCTCAGTCATTTCTTATGTTTATGATACGTTTATTTTTTAGCTGGACTCAACTGTTCATGTTCACCTGGATGAGAAACGCCTGGCTGGCTACTGGAACGCCTGCAAAGCTTTGACTGAAGACTGTGACCCGTCAGACTCCCAGAACACACCCTACAACCAGATCAACAGCCTGATCAGGGCACGCAACTACCAGGTCAGAGCAGACGCTGCAGTAACTTTAAAGCTAATTATTTGTTTTTGTAAAAAATACACCTGGAACTACCTATAGTGAGGCTAATATAATGAAGATAATGAGACATGCCAAAAGAGATGTATAACTGAATGAAGGTATTCAGCACTGTAAATCATGCGTAGTACTTTATATTGTGTATTCCTCTCTCTAACAGGCTGTCATCGAAGCCTTTATCAAAGACAACGTGAGCCGCAGTTTGCCAAACAACTTCAGACGGTCTGTTCTCAGGGAGTTCCTGTACAAAGTGCAACAAGGGTGAGACCACAATTCAAGTCCAAAAGTAATTTAAACAACAGTTTGCAGTGTGACAAAGCCTACAGATACAGTTGTGTTCAAAATTATTCAACCCCCCCAATGCTGTAAATGGTTTTAGGGAATTTAGTGTACATTTGTAATTGTATTCAGAATGAAATCCTACAAGGACTTCTTAAAGAACCATATGCAACTAAAATGACATCAGTTGGTTTTGTAATACAGTAGTAAATGTTTCTTTTGTGAATTCTTCATTGACACAATTAATCAACCCCTTAAAGACTACCACTCTGAAGAACAGAGGTTCATTGAAGTGTTTTCAATCAGGTATTGAAAACACCTGTGGATGTCAGGGAGCAGCAATAAAGCCTAATAAGCACCAATTAGGCAGCTTTAAAATGTCTGTGATACTCAGCTCCTTCTAGACATTTACTGGTGTGGTTACAAACATGGTGAAGTCAAGAGAATGGTCCAGGAAGACAAGAGAAGAGGTGATTACTCTTCACAGGAAGGGCAATGGCTATAAGAAGATTGCAAAGATGTTAAACATACCAAGAGACACCATAGGAAGCATCATTCGCAAATTCAAGGCAAAGGGCACTGTTGAAACGCTACCTGGTCGTGGCAGAAAGAAGATGCTGACTTCGACTGCTGTGCGCTACCTGAAGCGTAGAGTGGAGAAAAGTCCCCGTGTGACTGCTGAGGAACTGAGAAAAGATTTGTCAGATGTAGGTACTGAAGTTTCTGCTCAGACAATACGGCGCACTCTGCGTAATGAAGGCCTCCATGCCAGAACTCCCAGGCGCACCCCCTTGCTGTCTCCAAAGAATAAGAAGAGTCGACTGCAGTATGCCAAAAGTCATGTGGACAAACCACAGAAGTTTTGGGATAGTGTTCTGTGGACTGATGAAACAAAATTAGAACTGTTTGGGCCCATGGATCAACGCTATGTTTGGAGGAGGAAGAACAAGGCCTATGAAGAAAAGAACACCTTGCCTACTGTGAAGCATGGCGGGGGGTCAATCATGCTTTGGGGCTGTTTTGCTTCTGCAGGTACTGGGAAGCTTCAGCGTGTGCAAGGTACCATGAATTCTCTTCAGTACCAGGAGATATTGGATGACAATGTGATGCAGTCCGTCACAAACCTGAGGCTTGGGAGACGTTGGACCTTTCAACAGGACAATGATCCCAAGCATACCTCCAAGTCCACTAGAGCATGGTTGCAGATTAAAGGCTGGAACATTTTGAAGTGGCAATCGCAGTCACCAGACTTAAATCCGATTGAGAACCTCTGGTGGGACTTGAAGAAAGCAGTTGCAGTGCGCAAGCCTAAGAATGTGACTGAACTGGAGGCTTTTGCCCATGATGAATGGGTGAAGATACCCGTAGATCGCTGCAAGACACTTGTGTCAAGCTATGCTTCACGTTTAAAAGCTGTTATAACTGTAAAAGGATGTTGTACTAAGTACTAAGATTGAATGTCACTTGGGGGTTGAATAAAACTGATAATAATGTGAGCACAGAAAAGACATTTGTGGTTATTTCATTATAAATGTTATGTTATATTTGTCTGACCTACACGTGCCTCTTTGATTTAATTGTAAGCAGGATGACTGATCAAAATCAATGTCAAACCGGCCAAAACAATCCATTTCAGTGGGGGTTGAATAATTTTGAACACAACTGTATATCATATATATTTAAACAAGGTACTGCTTCCATTATATTTATTTACTTTATAGTGCAGACAGTCATTCTGCATATCTACAAACAATCTAGCCTACAACTTATTTCTTAACACTCTGCAGGGAATCGACCTTAGATGAGGTTTGCTACAAGCTGTGTGTTTGCAACGCCGTCCGAGATGCTTTGGAAGGAGAAGTCCTCAGTGTGCGTTTCCAGCAGCTCCTCCTCAAACCCAGTAAAAAGATGGTGGACTTCATTTTAGAGGTACTTTCTCACCTTCTTATGTCCCAAATAATTGTGTCATTGAAGATTTTTGCAGGAGTAACAAATGCTTGGGACATCCTAGAGCTTAAATGTACAAACCTCGGAAAACTCAAAGTATGTCTCAGATTTAAATCGGACTTGTTGTTACTAATGCATCCACCGTTTCTCTGATACCAACTGTTAGATAAAGCTCAAATTACCTTAAATAATGTGCATATGTTGTACAATCCAATATCCCAACTGGTGGCAATGAAGCATCAAGCCTTCTGATTAAGGAAAGAGGTTTGTGGGAGTTGTAGGAAAATGTACAGGTGTCAGGATTGTTATTGAACTTTATCTATTGAAGTTAGAATTTGTATTTCCATAATAAAAACTAACCCATGATTTTCAGGAAATTATTTTCTCGGGGTATGAGCTGTGCTGAGGTTGGTGGAGTTCAGCGTGTATCTGGGACTGACCTGAATTATTCTCATGATGGTAAAATTGAAAGCTGCTGCTCATTTGAATCCAATATTTTTTGTCCTGCAGGTATGCACGCTTTCGCTGGAAAAGGGCCGTCAATCTGAGACATCAAGAAGAAACATGGGTACTTTCATGAAGTGAGTAAGAGCAGATGCTGAGTCACATTTATTATGCACTGATGTACTAGCTAAAGTGACAATAAAACATGTATTTAGTCCAAAGAAATAGCAGAACATACAGTTGGGTACAATGCAGATCACTGTGCAGTATCTTCTTCACATTCTGCATGAGCTCTTAAACGGTACTGATTTGACATAAAACTGTTACACTAATCATTTAATCATCTTTTAAATGAGACCGTTCTTATCTTGCAGGACTCTGTGTGAAACCTTGGAAGAGCTGTCTCTGCTTTTTGTGGTGTCGTCTCACAAGCTCTTCATGGAGCTGTTGAAGGAGGAGGAGAGGAAGGTCCTGGTAGAGCAGCTGAGGAAGAGATCGACCACGATCAACCTCAGTGCCAAGCCTCTGCCTTCCTTCTATGACATTCCAGGTACAGCACTGAGATTTTCTTGCCCATACTGTTCAGTGACATCCAATGTATCCATTTGTTGTCCATCAAACTGCTGGTTATTGACAGGGAAGCTCTCAGTGGTATGTTTCGGTCTCTTAAAGTTTGTGACTTCATGCATTTCAGCATCAGCGAGTGTGAACATTGGGCAGCTGGAGCAGCAGCTCATCCTGTTACTGGAGCCACGCAGGATCAGACAGATCCTCGTGGAACTCCACGGCATGGCCGAACGGCCCTTCTGGAAGGTCAACAGTAAGGTCAGAGGTCAATTAAGAGTAGTAAACATCATGATTCACGAATTGCCAAAATGTAAGATGAACTTATTGTGGAAAGTGTAATATTCATTTTTCAGATATGATGAAATACTCACTGAAGTAATGGAAATGCCACTTTCTCTTTGTGTGTTCAGTGGGAAGTTCCTCCAGACTACATAAACGTGATCCTCGGCATTAAAGACAACCTGACAAAGGACCTGGTTTATATCCTCATGGCCAAAGGACTACACTGCATATCAATAAAGGTCTGCTCACAGGATCAATGCTCAGAAATGTAACTTACTTGTAAAAAATAAACTTTACTGGCCTAATTAAGCAGCGATCGGTAAAGAATATTTGAGCTCTGTCTTGAGGAACAGTGGGCTGACTACTTTATTCGACAGGATTCAATACGTGAAATAAGCATGTCCGACTTTATTAACAGTAAAGAATACCAAATGGTTAGCCACAATTATTTAAAACCCTTACTAAGGACATCAACAAGTGGTACATCCAATGTATGACAATAACAGTTCCAAGCAGTAAGAATCTGTTAAAAGTAGAGATGTTAAATATTTGGATCATGTTTTCCTGTCGTCTCAGGACTTTGCCCATGCACGGCAGCTTTTCTCAGCCTGCCTGGAGCTTGTTACCGAGTTCTCCCCGAAGCTGAGGCAGGTGATGCTGAACGAGATGCTGCTGCTGGAGGTCCGCGCACATGAGACAATGGCGGCCGAGGGCAGCAAGGAGCGGCCGCCCTCTGACCTGGTCAGCAGGGTCAGAGGATACCTGGAGATGAGGATTCATGGTGAGTGGATGGAAACACTGGGGAGTTGTTACCTGGACTTAAGTCTATAATTTGTTTTAAGTTTTCTGGCAAAAGAAATATGTAAGACATTCTGGATGCACTCCAATATTAAGATTGTACCCTATCTATGTGAGTAGCATCACAACTTGCTCACTATAGACTAATACTGCAGGGGAATACGGGATCCTTTATAAAGTTTGGACATTTTAGACAACAAAAAAGAACACCACACCTGCTCTATCCATAATATTGTTTGTATGATAGACTGTACAAAACCCAAAATCTCGCCAACCTAAAACACTGTAATACAACATCAGCATACACTTTACATGTGCACTAAATGATGGGTCTTTGTCTTTAGATCTGCCTCTGCGTCAGGTGGTAGGAAAGGAGTGTGTCGCTTTCATGTTGAACTGGAGGGAGAACGATTACCTGACTCTGCAGGTGCCACCATCTCTGGTCATGAACAACCCATACATCAAGGTACAAAGTCTGTTGTTCAACACTCTTAGTTACTGTACACAGATGTTATCATTGTCTCTTACAGTACACTGTTCCAAGAAGACCATGACATTTATGTAGGTAATAAAATAGTTAAAAATGTCTGCTATTTTATTGCTATTGGCTACCCTGAAAACTTTGTATGCTCTGTACTGGTACAGGTGTTGAGCTCCCTGAATTCCTTCTTTATCTTAAGATTTTCAATGAAGTTGATTGTTATAATAATAGCCAACATAATATCTAAACTACCATTAACTGACATGTAGGCAGGTATAGTAACTACAGTTAAAATCTAAAAAAACTACCATTAATTGACACATGTAGGCAGGTATACTAACTACAATTAAAATCTCTAGATTTCTCTTTCACTACAAAAAACACATTTGCCATTGTGGTAAAGCATGACATCCTACATCTGCTTGTTGCACCACTTCATTTAAAGATGTACCAATCAATATTTCTACATTAACAATGGAAACAATTCCATGTGTTTGTTCTTACATTTGTCAGGTAGACATAAACAAGGCTCCATATTGATAATAATTTTGCTCCATGTGTGCTAAATGCATAACAACTTTATATAAGGTGATACCATGTCAATGTTGTGCATACAGCTTCTTTTGCTGCCCCAAAGTGCCCAAAAAAAAAATCATTTACCGCAGGTTTAAGCCATATGTTTAATATAGAGAGACAAGCTCAAAGTGTTATTTAATGCCGGTACCACTGCAACAGAAATATTCTATAATTCTTGAAGTATTGTGTATTGTTTTATACACATTTCCAGAATTCAATTAGAAATATTTCTTACCTTTGGAAACAAAGACTTTGTAATGATGAACCCTTCACTGGCTCTTGGATGGTTTGAACGGCCAGGACTGCTGTGGTTTTCGCTTGTTAAAGTCGTCCCCTCGGTTTCCTTCTCATAGCTGGGTCAGCTCCTGGCTTCAACGTGCAAAGAGCTCCCAGGTCCTAAAGAGTGTCGGCGCACAGCCAAGGAGCTGTGGGATGTGGTGGTTCAGATCTGCAGCGTGTCCATCCAGCACAAGAGGAACCACGACGGCAGAGTGGGCCTCATCAAACAGAGAGAGTCCTCCATGGGCATCCTGCACCGGTACGCTGCAAACATGCCTT